>NC_077239.1:46817133-47143799 GCF_947179165.1 Solanum dulcamara
TAAGGCATAATCAATAATTTTACCAACTAAACCAAAAGTCCATAAGGGCAACCTAGCCTAAGGCTAATACCGGGACGAAGAAGCTAGAAACTAGGAATCGAGCCTAACCCATCACATGCAATCCAAACCATAAGTAATTTAAACTAAACAACACCTCATGAAGCTCAATCAAAAGAAAGGACACCGTAGCCCACCCTAAAGATGAACACGGGCACTCTAAGCCCACTTCCCGGTAGCTTTCCGCTCCAAAATCAACTCCAACTACCCATGCTAACCAAATGTTGATAATCTTGTCAATACCAATATTTTGACACCGAAATCGTATCTGTCGGAGACAGAACCAAAATTGAGTCAAAAGTAGGATTGTGGGACCCACTCTGGGAATCCCAAAATCGACTTCGTAAAAAATTACATTTGATCTTAATGAACTTATTCCCCAAATTACAACACTATTCGATGCTCGAAACCAAGGAAAACAACCCATGAATAAATTTCACCATCAAAGCCCTAAACTAAGTTAGGGCAACCCCTTTTGGGATGAATTTACCTTAACCCATCGCCTTGCATGCTTCCCCAAACATACCAACACGTAGTCAGGATCAACCCGAACCCACCGGACTTGGAATTACTCAAAATGGAGATCCCTAGTGCCCAAAATTGAAGAAATAGAAATGGGGGTCAGGGTTGTTCGTGTCTGATCTTTAATTAAAATACCAGACAAACAATGGATCGCGATCACAAAGCACTAGGCTGCGATCGAGGCGATGACCTCACGATTGCAAAGAACTATTAGAGAGAGGTTCAGATTGCATTAGTATGTCGCAATTGCAAAGGCCAAGGGTAACCTGCAGCAGCATTTTGGCTAAGTCCAAATTATCCAACGGGGTACTCGAATTCATTCGGAATCCTGTGCGCACAAACAAATTATGCTACCCTACTAAATTCAATATTTTAGACTCAATGGTGTAGATACAATTTCCAACAGAGTTCGTTTTGATGAAAAGTGGGTCCTATACCCATGCACCATTTTTTCCAATTCTACAAGGAGGATCGATATGAGATTGGAATCCTTGAAAATCGCACGAAGGGTCGTTCTAGACCAAACTCAATAATTTAAAGTTAATCGCGCTGATGAAATTTCTATCCAAGCATGTTTACCAAGAATGTTGACCAAAGTCAATCTTAGGGTAAAGCTTAAAGTCTAAAACGCCTAATGGCTCAAACTCACACGAAAAGGCTAAAAACTCGAGCCGAGTAGGCTACTAGCCTAAAATGACCATTCCGAGGCTAATAAAACCATCAAAATTTTATTCCGAGGTCATCCTTTTAGAGTTTTGACTAAATTCAACCATTCAAAATCCAAGAGCTCCAAATCAGGGAATCGGATATAAAACCCAAATAAATGACTAGGCGACCGAACTGTTAGTGCCGGCAAGTCATAACTTGGGGTTGCTATAGGAAAGCTCTAAATGTCGAGAAGATTACAAAAGAAAAAAAATAACCTTGAGTCTCATTACAGGGGCAAGCCCTACGAGCCTACCTACAGTCCAAGGAAGTGCTACGATCAGTAAGAAGCCAATCGTAGGTGGCCTGGACAAATTAGAAATTTTTCTAAGTGTGAGCTCGACCTATAAAGTGGTCCTATGGACCATAAAAAGTCCTACAAGTCGTAGGAAAGGGTCGTAGAAGGGTCTTGGAAGGTGGGAAATTTTAGGGCTTTGAAACTTTTTCTACGAACAAGTCAGATGGTCCGTAGGTGGATGAATGACCTGTAAAATTGACTCAGAGGTTGAGGTTCAAAAAATCAGAATTTTAGGGTTTTAAAGGTGGTCAAGACGAGGGGTCCTTACCACCCGTAGGAGAGTTGATGGCTCGTAGGTTGGGTCCTGGGTTTTAGATCTTTGGCTAAGTATTGGGATGTTCTATGAACTATACCTACAACCCGTCAGACGACCTATGACTCATAGGTACCATTCGTGGGTCAGTCTAGCAGAACGTGATAAAGGGTGTTTTTATCCTTCATAATTATTTTATCAATGACCCTGACAGTTTCAGGGTATTATGCAAAACCTATAAATACCTAGATCCTTCAAATTATCACTATTCCCTCTTATTTTCTCAAAAATACTCTAAGGCATCAAGGAATTCTCTCCCAAATGTCACTTCTTATTCATCAAGCTAGGGTTTTACGGTTCAAAGCTTTTCTTTAGAATTTCAATTTGATCTTCATCAAGGTATATAGAAATTCATCCATGGATCATTTCCATCTATGGAGTCCCAAGAATTTCTCTCTTCTTTTATTAATTCCAATTCTCTCAATTCTAGGGTTTTGAACTAATTGCATATGGATCAACTCAATTATGTTATTGTTCATTGATAATATGATTTATGGATTTATTATCGTGAAGTATATGTATTCTCAAGTATGATTTATGAAAGCTATGTATTATGATTCAAGTATTATTTCAAGTAATATACCATGACTTGTGAAAGGTTTTCTCACAATATGCAATTTATCATATCTGGATGCTTTAAAAGGGTAAGTATCCTAAAGTTCGAGTTATGATCATGGTTTTCAAGGAGCTATTCCTATGTTAGATTTTCCTGATGTTGGATTGGTTGATTTACCTTTCCTAATGACTATGTTTTATTTATTACACTGGTTTTAACTTAGCACCGAGAGAACTTCATTGTGGGGATCCACAAGGAACCCTAGTAGCAATCATTAGTTCCCAAACTATGTGCCCTGTAGGTTTGCCTTTAAGGCTTAGCAGTAGATCCACATATAGCTCATGGTATGCTATGTTTATGATACGGAGTCTACCTTGGCAAGTAGCCTCTTACTTCTCAGTGTGGGAGTTACATTGAATTTCATGTCATAGCTCACATGGTCTTACATGTCGATTAAGATTAATATCCCATTTATGTATATGCTATGCTTATAAGTTTATGATGATGTTTTATGATGCATTGACCACATAATTATGATTTTCAAATGCTTTCAAGTTCTTTTACTCATGTTTTTTAGATATTGGTCATGCATCCTACGTTCATATTGTTTATATCCTAATATAATTGTTCATGCATGTTTCGCACATACTTAGTGTATTCTATGTACTAACGCATTCTTTTTGCTTATATTGTATCATAATTTAGGGTCGGACGATCATCACATACACTCCACTCATGGCTAGAGCTTGAAATACTATTCTTATTCGTTGGTGAGCCTTTATGTTTTGAGGATAAGATATTTACAATTTCTATCATTCTTATAATTTATTCCTTATTATGGGTGAGCTAGGAGTTTGTCTTATGCCCCCATCTAGACTAGTAGAGGCATGTTAGATGTTATGGAGTCTATGTTGTCTTCTTTCTATTGTAGTTGAGTTTGATTCATCTTTTAGCGAGATATCTATGTTTAAACTTTTATTCCACGTTTATGATGATTCCTATTGTGTCTTAGTTACCTTATGTATATGCTTATGAATAGTATTCTAAGAGACTTTTTTGGAGTCCCTCGGGATTCTAATCACTGTATCGTGCCTATGGCTTAGGTTGGGTAATGACAACGCCTCACCTGTTATACCCCATACTTTTGTACCTTGGAAGGTTCCTAAGTTACTTAAGATTTTTAAGTTTCTTAAGTTTCTTGGAGCTTCTTAAAGTTCTTGAGCTTCTTAAAAGTTACCATGTGAGCCGGATAATCTATAACGCTACCAAATAACTCTAAGGAAGGGAGAATGAGATACCCTAAAATAGAGAAGATTGGAAATAGGGTCGTAAAAATCCGAAAAGAGTTAACTTACTTACTTAAGCTACCAACTTGAAAATCTTATGTACTTAAACTACTTGAGTACATACCAATCTTACGTAGCAAGGATTATATAGGTTCGTAAAGCAAGATGAGATTATGAACCCATGAGGAGAAGAAAAGAGTGACATATGGCAGCATGGGAGATTGCTACGTGGCAGCAACTGGAGGTTCCATGTGGCAGCACCTGCAGCAAGGGGGTGGTACCCCACATGCCACATGGCAGCCCCTAAGTGGAGGAGGTGGTGTGTTGGCCCTATGAGGGCTTGACACGTGTCACCTCCTAAAGTGGCCTATATATGTATATATAATTTATGACTTTTATGGTCATATTTATCCTATAAGTTCATTCTTATCTCCAAAAGTCAAGAAAATTCTAGAGAAAAGAAGAGAAGAGAAACTTAAGCTTGAGGGAAAAAAGAGCTACAATTTTGGAGGAGAAAAAGGTAAGTTCTCTGATTCTGTTCTGTGAATTAATTATATGGGGTATACCACGAAGGTATGAATATGTTGGTATTTAAATTTATGGTTTGGATCATCCCAAAATGTTAGCAAACAGCCACGAAGTTTTAGGTGTGCTAAAAGAACTTCTGAGGCAAGTTTCGACGAGTTTGATGAGTTTCGGGCAAGGTAAGGGCTTCCATTTCAAATTGTAGTTTATGATGTTTTTATGAGGTATATTACATGTCTTAAATATGGTTTTAAGTGTAAAAATTGCATAAGGATGCTTGATGTTAGAAACAAACTAAATTAAAGTGGTTGTAGCTAAATCGAAGTCGAGTAGTGGGTTGTCATTGTGGTGCTACGGGTGCAGCTTGTTGGGTTGCATGTTTCAGGGATTTAAAGTGTTTTAAAAAGGGTGTGGGTGCTTCTGGTTTCAACCACATGACTTTCCATTTGGTATGGTTAAATATTTTGTGAAATAAAGATTAAAAACTCTATTTTCGTATCGTAGTTTTGAGCTAGTTATTTGGAGTTGTATTGTGCAATGTTGAGGTGGTTTACTTATATATATGCTTTTGGTTGTGGTTGTTGGTATGGTTGTGGACACTGTGTCCGAGTTGAAATCTCGGGGATGTTGAAGTCACAAGGAAAATGCTGCCCGATTTTTGGTAGCATCGGAACTAGTAACAAACTAGTCAAGGGTAATGGATAAGGAAATGACTTCTATTAGTACTTGGTTGTAGAGTGGGATATTGGAAAGTTAAAATCTATTAATCTTAGTATTACTTTCATTTGAAATAGGTTAAGGAGGTATCAAGACAAGCCGTATTTCAATTAATCCCAAAAAAGGTATGTGAAGCTTTCTCTTGGCATGTCTTTGGCATCAGTATGTGAAGCTATCCTTCTTTTATTTTGGCATGTCTTAGCCTTAAGTGATTGATTTATGAAATTTGGGGATAATTCCATTCATAGATTCCCAAGTATTACTCATAAGTCTTATTCACTTCTCGATGGTAGAATTCCTATACTAGTTGAGTTATTGCCTCTCAAGGCTTCTATACGATGGAGAGTAGTAAGTATGTGAAGCTTTCTCTTGACATGTTTTCACACAAATATGTAAAACTACCCTTCTTACCCCTTGATATTTCTTTGACATACGTACAATGTTATAATGCTATGATTACTCACCGAGTCCTATCATGGGTCGGGTACGTTATATGATGGTATGGTAAAGCAATGAGAAAGTTATGATACCGAAATCATGACGGACCGGGTACGATATATGTATATAATGACACTATGAGGGAAAGTAGAGAGTATGTAAAGCTTATCTTCTTTCTTCTTTTCGCATGACCCATAGAAAGCCAACGGACGAAGAATGCACAAAGTCTACAAAAAGCGCTTATTCTTAAGTACACTAGGATGAATAACGTTTTTAATTTCCCATAACTTATGTCTTTTTGCCTCGATTCATGTGAAAGTGTCCAACCATCCTAAGTTGGTATAACTTATGTTGTCGTATAAAGCATGACTCTTATTCACTCTTTTAAGCTAGAACTCTTCTAATAATTGAACTATGGCTTCTCAAGTTTTTCTATACCTTGGGAAGTAGTAAGTAGGTAAAGTTAATCTTCTTTTTTTTGGCATGAACTTTATGAAATAAATAGATGAAGTATATGTGATCCAAAGTAAGCCCCATTCTCAAAGCCACTAAGATGGCCATTTTTTTGACTTCCAAAAGATATTTTATTACACCTTGATACGAGTAGATGATTCCAAAAGTGCTACTTTGATGCAAACCATAAGGACACTCCAAAGGTACTTGTTATGACTATTGTCTTAATTTTTGAGTGATAGTTCATTTTGATTATTTCAGCAAGTCTCCAATGATGGTTTAAATTGCATATAGTTACTCACTACTCTAATCGTGTATACCGTAACCCTTCTATCACCAGTTCCTAGGCCGGGTACGTAATCATGGGCAATTCATTGTATTATCCACCGAGTCCCTCACTAAAGGGTCGGGTACGCTATATGAGAACATGATAATGCAATGACATGAATAGCTCACCGAGTCCCTCACTAGAGGGTCGGGTACGTATGTATATATATATATATGTATGATGATGTGATTTGATAAGGTAGTAATGGTGATGGACCCTATGATGGTCCTACAGTTATGATTCACTGAGTCCCTCACTAGAGGGTCGGGTACATATGTATATATCATACATGAATCGGACCGAACGTTCATCGGTATTACTCTATGATATATGGATTGGAACAAATGCTCCTCGGCATTACTATATGATATATAGATTGGGCCATCATTACTAGGCATTATTATATGATGTGTGGATCTACTTACTATATATATGGATTGGGTTGTACGCTCCATAACGCTAATAATATATATGTACTTATGATGACAGAATGATGTAGATGGTACACCGAGTCCCCTAATGGGCCGGGCACAGTACGTGATGGTAATATGTATGACTTTCTTTTATATGATAAAAGTACGATAAATGGTTAAATGTTATACTTGCCCCCAGCATCCCTATGCCAACTGTAATTTCCTTATGATGTCTATGCTTTACATACTCAGTACATATGTCGTACTGACCCCCTTTCTCGGGGGGCCTGTGTTCATGCCCGCAGGTACAAATACACACTTTGGGGATACATCAGCATAGGAGTTCCACTCACTAATTCAGAAGCGCTCCATTGTGTTAGAGCCTAGTTTTGGTATTAAACCTCGATGTATATATTTATTTGTTCATGGGTACGGCGGGGGCCCTATCCCGCCTTATGTTAGTGTTCTTACTCTTAGAGGTCTGTAGACATGTATGTGGGTTGTGTATGGGTTGTATATGGATGTATGTACAGTGGTACCTATGATAAGCCTCGTCGGCTTATATGTTATCCTGCCTGTTGATGTGCTATAACTTAAACAAGGGACAGATTTACTTATAGATAGTAGGGATATACGCGAGTGCCCAGTTTGGGCACTCGTCATGGCCTACGGGGTTGGGTCATAACAAAAGTGGTATTAGAGCAGTTTGGTCCTCAGAATGTCTATAGACCGTGTCTAGTAAAGTCTTTTTTATCAGTGTGTTGTGCACCACATCTATAAATAGGAGGCTACAGGACATTTAGGATGTTATTTTCCTTTCTTGTCTTAGATCATGCAATAGAGCCTAGCCATAGGACATGAAATTCCATTTTCTAACCTCTAGTTTCAGCTAAAGAACGACATCGACAGAAGAAAATGATGGATAATATTGGAAGCTACCTAGTATAAAGGTAAGTAATGGTGTGAAGGAGGCATGCTGGATAAGGTAAGAAGATTGAAATATGATTGAAATGTGAAGTCGAAGATTGAAGGGAAAAGTAGACAGAAAAGTGTAACAGGTGTAGTTCGAGTTGGACATACGAGGTAAGTCCATTATTTTATACTGTTGTTGATATAGGGCTCCCTGTGTGGCGGTGATATGAATATATATATATTGGCCCTGTGAGGCATTATGGCTATGATATGATATGATATGGATGTATATATACGTCAGCCTTGTATGGCATTGTTGGTATTTCTCGAGTGCAGGTTTGGGATAGTAAGGAATATAGAGGAAACTCTACCAAAATTTTCTAGAAAAAAAGGGGAATGAACTTTAAATTTATCATACGGCTTGGAAATTGATATCGAGTACCCCAATGATGATGAACTAAAGCTATTAGGGTACCCTCCGTGTTATTGGTAAGGGGTCCCCATGTTTACTTAGGAAGTTTTAGGTTAGAGGAAAACTCCTGTTAGAGGGCAAGGTGTCCAGCAATTGGGTTCCACTTTGGTGGGAAAGTACAGAACCCTCAACCATTAGTGGTGAACTAGATAAGTTGTTCATGACTCAAGAATGAACCTAGAGGGAAACCATATGAATTAGGCACTAAACAATATTGTGGTGCTTATTGGATCTTAATTTCCTTCTAGTAGTGGTTAGAGGATGCTTTATGGTAACCTTTTATTGGTTATGAAGCGACTAAAATAACTTGTGGAACGAAAGACATGAACATATGGGCTGTCCAGAATCCTGTGCTTCATTTATTAGACAACATACTAGAAGGATTTAGAAGGGTCGGTAATATCAAGAAATGATTTTCCCAAGGGATATGGGGATAACATGAAACTCCTCGGGCACAAGAATTGCCATGGACTGAAAGAATAGAAGGACTACTGTAGGCAGAACTCAAGATAACCGTGATATAAGTATGAGTATTGGACAAAAAAAGGAATAGATAGCTACGAACTGAAGGTGTAGTACAAAAAGGCGAGAAGATAAGACCATTATTAGAGTAAAATTGACATAAGATTGATAAGAATTGGAAGTTAACCTCAGGTACCTGACAAGGATAAAAGCTTATAAGATATAAAGAAGTATTGTGGATATATGATTCCACCGTGGAAAATATAAAGACACCTCAAGGATGAGGGAGGTAGCTCTGCAAAACCATTGATGCGTTGCGAGTCCATTAAGAGGAACAAGTGGTATCCACTGGGAAAAAGATAGAGTTATAGCAGAGCTAGAAACACGGGTCACTGGAGTACAAGTACTTCTGAATGGAGAAGTTGAAACTATTAGGGGCGCTAGCTAATCGCTAGTAGGGAAGAAAGGAATGTGTCTCTGGATAAATGACTATATTAATTATAAGACTCGAGTACCAGTACTTGGACTAGATTGAGTACTAGTTATTGAGCATTTTGAGCACCCCATGATTATATTAAGGTTTCTTACAGGGCAACCTAAAGTATAAATGAGTTAACAGAAGGTGTAGACATGGTGCAGTATGTCAAATGTGTTAGAACAGAATTATATGCATATGAACAGTTGAAAATAAATAGAGGATGACATGGGTACACCCTAAAGGGGGGAAGTGGACAAGAGAAATACAAGCGTGAGAGGAAATCAACTGACACTGTCACATGGTGATAGGACTGCTTAAATTTCAAGCGAGATCCCATACAGGCACGAGTTAGCAAGAGCTCAAGGCCAACAATAACTAGATAGAAGCCACGTTTGAGTAAATATTAAGATATGGCAACAACATCATTGGTCGTTGATATCGAGACGTACAAGTAGCAAGGAGAGTAGAAAGTCTCCTACGGCAGAAAATGCAGAGACCAAGGAGTACGTAAAGGAAGAAAAGAAAGAAGTAGGACAAAATAGTGTTAGCATGAGCAAGTCCTAGTGTGAAGTCAATATGTAAAGCAAGATGGGCCGGGAGATGAAAAGACTGCATTTACCTCATACTAGTGGTATAAGAGTAGTTGTCCAACCTACGAATAGTTATATATAGCATAAGACCAAGCGAAGGAGTACATGATGAAAAGGATTTATGATATTTTAAAGACGTTACAGAGGAATACGAAGAGAAGTTAAATCAAATGGCCAAAAAGGACACAGTCATGGTTGAATTAGAAATCTACCCCGACACTAGATGTAAGAGAAAAGAAGAAAGGGCAAGGCGAAACATGAAGACTAGAGAGAATAGGTAAATCTTGGGCTAAGATGAGTGCCTTCACACATTATTGCAAGGATGGCAATGGAATGTGACATGAGGACTTCCTAGGGGGGTCACCCATCCTAGTACTACTCTCGCCCAAACAAACTTCAAAATTCTGGCGGAATCTGGTGCGTTAGTGCTGCTATGATCGCACGAGATGGGAGAATCTGAACTAGCAATGAAGCAATGATACGAGATTATGTACCTAGAGTGTTATAAGTTATGATAAGGGAATTGTAAAAGAGCTTAAGCAAAACAAGCAGGATTAGCCAATTACTAACAGATGGCGCACTTGTATGCTATAGTTCTTCAACATAATACCAGTTAATGATAAGGCAAACCACATAATGGCTATATAGGTGATTATGTGAGGGGACTTCAGCACAACTTGGTAGCCAACTCTGATGGGAAAAAAGCAAAAACCAAAAGGCGAGGGTACCAGTTGATGTCATCTAAAGAAGGCAAGAAGTAATATACGAGGTCGAAGATTCCATAATACGACCTTGGCCACAAGACTCACTTTGCACTCCCTAGAAAGATAATTCCATATGGAATATTATTCGCAGATTAACAATATAAGCCCATGTTCCTTCAATCAAGGACTACCTGTCCAGTCAAGATTGTGTAAAATTATAGGTCAACAGAGTGGTAAGACTTTACAGAGTTTCCATAGCTATTGTCTCAGACGAAGGAGCCCAAGTTACAGTTAACTACTGAAGATCAGTCCAAGAAAAGATTGGGAAGACAAATAAGTCTTCGTACACCATTATACCCTCAGACCGAAGGACAGACTAAGCTTACTAGCTAAACGCTAGAAGAGGTGTTGCGAGCCTATATGGTTGACTCCAAAGGTAGATTGGATAATTTCCTACTACCTGTCAAGAGTATTTACTACATCAACCATCATTCTAGTCTCCGGATGGCCTCGTGTAAGACTTTGTATGATAGAAACTGTAGGTCGCTATTGGTTAGTCTGATGTTGGAGAAACATGACTAATAGGCCCAGAGATGGTCCAATGAGCTACGGAGAAGGTAAAGCTTATTCGAGAGAGATTATTAGCTACCCAAAGTTGACAGAAGCTATATGCAGACAATTGACGTCGACCTTTGGAATTTCAAGTAAGTGACTGGGTGTTTTTGAAGGTGTCGCCCATGAAAGGAGTATTGAGGTTTGGTAAGAAAGAGAAGCTAGGTCCGAGATATATTGTCCCTTACCAGTTCCTTCGCCGGATAGGCAAGGTTGCCTAACGTATCTGGAAGTAGTACATCCAGTCTTCCATGTATCAATGCTTCGCAAATGTATTGGTGATCCATCCCAAGTATATCTCGTAGATGATATCCATGTCACAAAGGAGTTATCCAATGAAGAGAAACCTATTGCTATCCTGGATCGGCAGATTAGAAGATTGCGAACTAATGATGTAGCTTCCGTCAAGGTGTTATAGCAAAATGGGAATCGCGAAGAAATGACCAAGAAAGCTGAAGAGGAAGTGAAACACAAATATCCGTACCTATTCCCTATGTCTACAGGTAATTCCAACTTCTGAAACTCCTAAGTTGATGGAAGTATGTGTTATTTCAATAGAGAGGAATTTTCCCTATAGTCTATGTAAGATTTTGAAGAAGTTTTTGTTTAACATTCGAGGACGAATGTTCTAAAGGGGGGAAGGATGTTATACCCCGTACTTTTGTACCTTGGAAGGTTCCTAAGTTACTTAGGCTTCTTAAGTTTCTTGGATCTTCTTAAAGCTCTTGAGCTTCTTAAAAGTTACCATATGAGCCAGATAATCTATAACGCTACCAAATAACTCCAAGGAATGGAGAATGAGATAGCCTAAAATAGAGAAGATTGGAAATAGGGTCGTAAGAATCCGGAAGGAGTTGGAGACCAAATAATGAGTCGTAGGACTCGACTTACTTGCTTAAGCTACCAACTTGGAAATCTTACGTACTTAAACTACTTGAGTACATACCATCCCTATGAGGGCTTAACACGTGTCACCACTTGGGGCTTCACATGTGTTACCTCCTAAAGTGGCCTCTATATATATATATATATATATATATATATATATATATATATATATATATATATATATATAATTTATGACTTTTATGTTCATATTTATCCTATAATTTCATTCTTATCTCCAAATGCCAAGAAAATTCTAGAGAAAAGAAGAGAAGAGAAACTTAAGCTTGAGAGAAGAAAGAGCTACGGTTTTGGGAGGAGAAAAAGGTAAGTTCTCCGATTCTGTTCCATAAATTAATTATATGGGGTATACCATGAAGGTATGAAGGTGTTGGTAATTTAAATATATGGGTTTTAGAATCCCAAAACGTTAGCAAATAGCCACGAAGTTTTAGGCGCGCTAAAGGAACTTCTGAGGCAAGTTTTGACGAGTTTGACGAGTTTTGGGCAAGGTAAGGGCTTCCCTTTCAAATTGTAGTTTATGATGTTTTTATGAAATATATTAAATGTCTTAAATATGGTTGGAAGTGTAAAAATTGCATAAGGATGCTTGAAGTTAGAAATAAACTAAATTGAAGTAATTGTAGCTAAATCGAAGTCGAGTAGTGGGTTGTCGTTGTTGTGCTGCGGGTGCAGCTGGTTGCGTTGAGTGTTTCAGGGATTTAAAGTGTTCTAAAAATGGTGTGGGTGCTACTAGTTTCAGCCACACGACCCTCCGTTTGGTATGGTTAATGTTTTTGTGAAATAAAGATTAAAAACTCTATTTTCGTATCGTAGTACTGAGCTAGTTGTTTGGAGTTGTATTGTGTAATGTTGAGGTGGTTTACTTATATATATGCTGCTGGTTGTTTTTGTTGGTATGGTTGTTGACACTGTGGCCGAGTTGAAATCTCGGGAATGTTGAAGTTACAGGAGAAATGCTGCCCGATTTTCGGTAGCATCGGAACTAGTAACAAACTAGTCGAGGGTAATGGATAAGGAAATGACTACTATTAGTACTTGGTTGTAGAGTGGTATATTGGAAAGTTAAAGGCAATTAATCTTAGTATTACTTTCATTACAAATAGGTTAAGGAGGTATCAAGGCAAGTCGTATTTCAATTAATCCCGAAAAAGGTATGTGAAGCTTTCTCTTGGCATGTCTTTGGCATCAATATGTGAAGCTATCCTTCTTTTCTTTTGGCATGTCTTAGACTTAAGTGATTGATATACGAAATTTGGGGATAATTCCATTCATAGAACCCCAATTATGACTCATAAGTCTTATTCACTTCTTGATTGTAGAATTCCTATACTAGTTGAGTTATTGCCTCTCAAGGCTTCTATATGATAGAGAGTAGTAAGTATGTGAAGCTTTCTCTTGACATGTTTTGGCACAAGTATGTAAAACTACCCTTCTTACCCCTTGATATTTCTTTGACATACGTACAATGTTATAATGCTATGATTACTCACCGAGTCCTATCATGGGTCGGGTACGTTATATGATGGTATGGTAAAGAAATGAGAAAGTTATGATACCGAACTCATGACGGACCGGGTATGATATATGTATATAATGACACTATGAGGGAAAGTAGATAGTATGTAAAGCTTATCTTCTTTTTTTTTGGCATGACCCATAGAAAGCCAACGGACGAAGAATGCACAAAGTTTATTCCAATAATTGAACTATGGCTTCTCAAGTTTTTCTATACCTTGGGAAGTAGTAAGTAGGTAAAGTTAATCTTCTTTTTTTTTGTAATAAGTTTATGAAACAAATAGACGAAGTATATGTGATCCCAAGGAAGCCCCATTCTCAAAGCCACTAAGATGGCCATTTTCTTGACTTCCAAAAGATATTTTATTACACCTTGATACGAGTAGATGATTCCAAAAGTGCTACTTTGATGCAAACCATAAGGACACACCAAAGGTACTTGTTATGACTATTGTCTTAATGTTTGAGTGATAGTTCATTTTTTATTATTTCAGCAAGTCTCCAATGATGGTTTAAATTGCATATGGTTACTCACTACTCTAATCGTGTATACCGTAACCCTTCTATCACCGAGTCCTAGGCCGGGTAGTAATTATGCACAGTTTATTGTATTATCAACCGAGTCCCTCACTAAAGGGTCGGGTGTGCTATATGAGAACATGATAATGCAATGATATGAACAGCATACCGAGTCCCTCACTAGAGGGCCCGGGTATGTATGTATATATATGTGTATGATGATGTGATGTGATAAGGTGGTAATGGTGTCGGACCCTATGATGGTCCTATAGTTATGATTCACCGAGTCCCTCAGTAGAGGGCCGGGTACATATGTATATATGATACATAGATCGTACCAAACGTTCCTCAGCATTACTCTATGATATGTGGATCAGGCTGTCATTCCTCGGCATTATTATATGATGTACAGATTGGGCCATACGTTCCCCGGCATGTACTTACTATATACATGGATTGGGTTGTATGTTCCACAGTGCTAATAATATATATATGCTTATGATGACAAAATGATGTAGATGTGTTACACCCCACATTCTTGAACCGAAAGGTTCCTAAAGTTACTTAAAAGATATCATGTGAGCCGCCTAAGTTACGACACCATTAAACAACTCCAAGGAGGGAGAGTGTGACACCCCACTGTAGGGAAGATTGGAAATAAGGTCAAGAGAAGTCGGAGGAAGTTGGAGGCCAAGCGATGAGTCGTAGGACTTGATTTGCTTACGTACGCCTCTAACTTAGAAGTTTTACTTACCTAAGCTATTTGAGTACATACCAAGCTTTCATAGCATGAATGACATAGGCTCTTAAACTAAGACGAGATTACGAACCCACGAGGAAGAGAAAAAAATTTCGAGGGGCAGCCAATAGGAGGGTGACACGTGGCAGCCCTAAGCAAGCAGGTGACCCACCTACTTGGGGTGAAGTAGGTGACCCACCTTCTTGGGGGAGGTGGACCCCGCTTCCACGTGGCAGCACCCCATTGGCCGCATGGTTGAGGTGGCCCAATGAGGGCCTGACACGTGTCACCCTTAAGTGCCTGACACGTGTCACCCTTAGGGGATGACACATGTCACCTCATATATATATGTATATGTAATTCTTCAGTTGTTCATTTATCCAAAACAGTAGCTAAACTTAGAAAAAAAACGTGAAAAGAGAGAAAAGAGAGGCAACCTTGGTTCTTGAAGATTAAAGGTGAGTTTCTCAACTTTCTTCCGTGAATTAATTATATACGGTGTATCTTAAGTACGTGGATACGTATATATGTGTTTTAAGACATTCATGGAACTAAAATTCCAGCGTTGCAACTGAAATTTGGAAGGAAAAAGGGAGAGAAAACGTGAAAAGGGGCAAGGGAGAGGGCTACGGATTTGACCCTTTTTGGGTAAGCTTCCGGGTTTTGTTCCATGAATTAGTTAATTGAAGTGTTCCTAAGTTGTATATTGGTGTTTTGTAACCTAAAAATCCAATTTGGGGCATCGAGGAAGTACCACAAGCAGCCCGCTCAATTTCAGCACGTTGAAGAAGTTCCGAGGCACAATTTCGGCTAGTTTTAGCCAATTTCGGGAAAGGTAAGTTCTTCCCCTCTAATTTGAAGTTTATGATGTTAAATTAGGGTGTATTATACACCTTAGGAGCTTCTGGAAGTTGGGTAAAAGGCTTCAAAAGTTCAGCGTTCGAAATAAGCGAAATTGGAATCGCTATAGTTAATTGTAATCGAATAATGCCTCGCGCTTGTGGTGTGTGACTGCTGGTCATGTGGTGAGTTGTTAGGGTGCATGTATGTGTGTTTATAAGGGCGTGGGGGGATGCTGGTTGCATCAACATGACCCTCCGCTTTGCAATTAAAGAATTCGCGAAAGAAAGATTAAAAACTCTAGTTTTGGTATCTTAGTTTCGAGTGAATTTTTGAGGGTTTATATTGTGTAATGTTGTCGTAATATGTATATGTATGGTCTCATAGTTGTATTTTTGGTTAGCTGCATGTGCTAAGGACATGGTTGTGGATTCGGATAGGGCACATTATAGGGGAGGTGCTGTCCAATTTTCGTTAACATCTTAACTGGTTAAGGAACTAGTCGAGGATGTGAGCGAGGGGACGAGGTAGTCTAAGTTTCTGAAAAGTATAAGGTTTTTAATACTTGCCTTACTTCCGTGTTAAATAGGTTTCGAGGACAACGACGTGGACACGATTACGGGGAATCCATAAGAGGTATGTAAAGCCTATTCTTTCTCTTCTTTTGGCATGTCGTAGAGGTAAGTAAACAATGATGCGATCTCTGAAGTAATTCCATTCCTAAGTATCTCTTATTAACTTATGGGTGATGAACTTTTATAACAGTTAAGCTACTTTCCTTGAACCTTATCTATACTAAGGACTTAATGAATATACGGGCTCCTAGTTGTAAGGACTATATGAAAACATGTATTCTGGAGTCCTTAAGCGGTTAGCATTACCTTAGTACGTGTCTAAGGACCCCGAAACACTAACTAGTATAGCCCTAATGGAATTTAGAGGGCATTTAAGGTGATTACATTACAATCTTGATTCTCAGATGATAGCTTAATTTGCTTCTACGGTCGAGTCTTCGATAATGATTTAAATTGCATATAGTTGCTCATTACTCTACTCGTGTATACAGTGACACATCTTTCACCAAGTCCCGGGCCAGGGTATGTTCTCATGCGCAGTTCACTGCCTTATTCCTCGAGTCCCTCACTAGAGGGCCGGGATACGTGTGTATATATTTATATGACGATGTATGGTAATAAGATGATGATGGCACGGGGTTGTGATGATATTAAAGATGTATCCACCGAACCCCTAATAGGGCCGGCTATATGATATAATTTGAACATGCATGCCTTTATAATTCACAAGGTACAGGTACAAGTTTCTCATATGATATGTTATCCCCTGCTTCGCGGTTTCAGATATGGTTTTAGTTATGTTATATTATGTTTTACATACTCAGTACATATGTCGTACTGACCCCCTTCTTCGGGGGGGCTGCGTTCATGCCCGCAGGTACAGGTACACAGTTTGGGGATCCGCCAGCGTAGGAGTCCCACTCAGCAGTCCGGAAGTGCTCCATTATGCTGGAGCCTAACTTTTGGGTACTACACCTTATTGTACATATTTGTTTTGTTCACAGGTACGGCGGGGGCCTTATCCCGCCTTATGTTACAGTTTTCTTACTCTTAGAGGTCTGTGGATGCATAGGTGGGTTGTATACATATGTGGGTGGTATACGTATGTAGGTTGTACGTGTATATGAGTAGTGTATGAGTTGTATATGAGTTGTATATGAGTTGTGTATGATCTGTATATGAGTTGTATATCAGTGGTATATGAGTTGTATATGTATGTATGTACAGCTGTACTAATATGACTTATGATTTGGGGCGTTCCCTGTATTATGGTGGCCTTGTCGGCTCGCGTATGTATGTAGTACAGAACGACCCTATACGTTACTACAGCCTTGTCGGCTTGTATGTTTCTTACATATTGATGCATTTGTGGTATAAACAGGAGACGAGTTATGTATAGTTGGCAGGGGTACACGTGTATGTCCGGTTTGGGCACCCGTTACGGCCTACGGGGTTGGGTCATGACAGAAGTGATATCAGAGCATTTGTTTCCTTGGAGTGTCCACAGACCGTGTCTAGTAGAGGCTTGTTTATCGGTGTATTGTGCACCATATCTATAAATAGGAAGCTACAGGATATTTAGGATGTTACTTTCTTTCTTATCCTAGATCGTGCGATAGAGCTATGTTTTAGGATGACCCTTCACTAACCTACCTTTATGTTTATAGTGATGCCTCCACGGAAAGCAACCACTGCCCAGAAGGGCAAGTCAGCAGCTGGGGAAACTAGTCAGACCCCAAGAATTACCAGGGCCCGTGCCCAGTCTATACCGAGGATTGTACTTCAGTCGGCAAGTTCTACTACATCGCCAACCCCAAGAGGAATTTAGGGCAGCAGCAGCTGCAGATCCCGAACCTCCAGTACAGGAGCCTCCAGTCCCACAGCATGGGGCGGAAGACAGAGCTATGAGAGATACAGTGCAGTTGTTGACTGGACTGATGGCAGGACAGGCTCGGAGGCATGGCCTAGATGATGCAAATAGACAAGATAGATTGAGGGTTCGTGACTTCCTAGCCTGCAATCCCCCAGAATTTCATGGATTGAGACCTACAAAGGACCCACAGGAGTTCACTAGACAGATGCAGCGTACACTGTGAATCATTAGGGCCTTGGAGACTGAGTTGGTAGAATTAGCCTCCTATCGGCTGCGTGATGTGGCCGCTAACTGGCACAAGTCTTGGGAGTTATCGAGGGGCGAGGGTGCTCCTCCAACTGAATGGGATGAATTTGCAGTAGCCTCTCTTAGCCACTTCCTGCCTCCAGAAATGAAACGAGCCAGGGTTGATAAATTTTTGCAGTTAAAGCAGAACGGCAGGAGTATTCGCGACTATAGCCTCGAGTTTGACTCATTGGCGAGGCATGCCCCCACAGTTGTAGCAGATATGGCAGACAGGGTGCATCGGTACATTATGGGCTTGGACCTTTATTTGGTTGTTAGCTGCATGGATATTGCCCGGGTGCAAGCCTATGCCCAAGGGGTTGAAGAGCGACATAAAAGTCGACAGCCCGACAGAGGTTTTG
Organism: Solanum dulcamara; assembly: GCF_947179165.1. Classification (NCBI taxonomy): domain Eukaryota; kingdom Viridiplantae; phylum Streptophyta; class Magnoliopsida; order Solanales; family Solanaceae; genus Solanum; species Solanum dulcamara. The sequence continues at coordinate 46,835,592 of NC_077239.1, forward strand.
ATAGAAGTCAGCCAAAAAGGGCTAGGTTAGTTGGTTATCCAGGGGAATTTCGCAGCGGGCGATTCCAACAATCTGGTAGGTATCCCTCCCAGCCAGCTCGGAGTGTACCTCCATAGTTTCTAGGTGGAAGAGTTGAGAGCACTAGATATTTGGGGCCTAGTCAAAGCTCCAGAGCTTCAGGTACACAGGTGGACTAGAGTTCTCGACAGTCAAGACCACTAGTACCACAGTATCCCCATTGTAATAGACTTCATTTTGGGGAATGTCGCCGAAGTACATGTGCCTATTTTTCTTGTGGCCGCCAAGGCCATATTGCGAGGGAATGTCCGTTTAAAAGTACTCCTGGTGGTATGGCTCAGCCAACTGGGTCAGTTGCAGGTTCTTCTTCTTCTGTGGCTATGCGCCCGATAGGGCGGGGTATGTAGATACCGGCAGGCCGTGGTAGAGGTTGTGGTGGAACTTCTAGTTCTGGCGGCCCTTCTAACTGTATGTATGCGTTGGACAGTAGACAAGATCAGGAAGCATCACCAAATGTAGTCACGGCTACATTATCAATCTTCTCTCGGGACGTATATGCGTTGATGGATCTCGGCTCTACTTTATCATATATATCTCCTTTTGTTGCTAATAGAATTGGGATTAAGTCTGAATTAATAGAAGCATTTGAGGTGGCTACACCAGTAGGAGACTCTCTTGTGGTAAAACAATTATATAGAAATTGCCCGGTTAATGTATATAGTCATCGTACCTTGGCTGATTTGATAGAATTGGATATGGTGGAATTTGATGTTATTATGGGTATGGATTGGTTAGCTTCTTGTCGTGCCAACGTAGACTGTAGAAATAAAGTAGTTTGGTTCCAGTTTCCGAGTGAATCAATTGTTGAGTGGGCAGGAAACACGGCGTCGCCAAAGGGTAAGTTTATTTCATACCTTAAGGCAAGGAAAATGATCAGGAAGGGGTGTATTTATCATTAAGTCCGCGTGCACGATCTGGAAGCAGAGGTGCCAACTCTTCAGTCGGTACCCGTGGTTAATGAATATCTGGATTTGTTTCCAGATGAACTTCCAGGTCTTCCTCCCGAACGGGAGATAGAGTTCACGATAGACATACCACCAGATACTCAGCCTATTTCTATTCCCCTATATAGAATGGCACCCGCGGAATTAAAGGAGCTAAAGGAGCAACTGAAAGACTTGCTGGAAAAAGGCTTTATTAGGCCCAGTACATCCCCATGGGGAGCGTCGGTATTATTTGTTAAAAAGAAAGATGGATCGCTGCGAATGTGCATTGACTACAGGCAGCTGAACAAGGTAACAATTAAGAACAGATATCCCCTCCCCAGGATTGATGATTTGTTTGACCAGTTGCAGGGTGCTAAATGCTTTTCGAAGATAGACCTGCGGTCAGGCTACCATCAGGTATGGGTAAGAGAAGCGGATATCCCAAAGACCGCATTCAGAACCCGATACGAACATTATGAGTTCAAAGTGATGTCTTTTGGGTTGACAAATGCTCTAGCAGTGTTTATCGACTTGATGAACCGAGTGTTCAAACCATTTCTAGATTTGTTCGTGATCATATTTATTGATGATATTTTGGTCTATTCACGATCAGAAAAGGAACATGCGAATCATTTGCGGGCAGTACTGGGAATACTCCAACACCAGAAATTATACGCTAAATTTTCTAAATGTGAATTTTGGTTAACTTCAGTAGCTTTTCTGGAACATATTATTGGAATCGATGGTATTCGCGTAGATACGCAGAAGATTGAGGCCGTGAAGGCATGGCCAAGACCTACAACTCCTATGGAGGTACGTAGCTTTTTGGGGTTAGCAGGATATTACAGAAGGTTCATAGAAGGGTTTGCTTCCATTTCGGCGCCTTTAACAAGGCTGACTCAAAAGGCGGCTAAGTTCCAGTGGATTGATGTTTGTGAACGGAGCTTTCAGTTGTTAAAAGAAAAATTTACTACGGCTCTTGTTCTAACCCTTCCAGAAGAACCCAATGGTCTTGTTATTTATTGTGATGCTTCCGGTATTGGACTTGGATGTGTGTTGATGCAACAGGGTAAAGTTATAGCTTATGCCTCCCGGCAGCTCAGGAAACATGAAAAGAATTATCCAACTCATGACTTGGAATTAACAGTGGTGATTCATGCCTTGAAAATATGGAGGCACTATTTATATGGTGTACATGTGGATATCTATACAGATCACAAAAGCCTCCAGTATATCTTCAAACAAAAGGAATTGAACTTACGGCAGAGAAGGTGGTTGGAATTGCTGAAAGATTATGATGTCGACATCTTATACCACCCTGGGAAAGCGAATTTGGTGGCGGATGCGCTCAGCCATAAATCAATGGGTAGCTTAGCAGAGGTACGACCGGGACGGAAGGAAATGATCCGTGAGATCTACCAGCTTTCCAGTCTTGGAGTCCGCTTAGTTGATTTGGGTGATGACGGGGTTTCTGTTCGAGGAATTGCTGAATCCTCTATCATGGAGGAAGTAAAACGATGTCAATACCAGGACCCTGTTCTAGCAAAGTATAGAGATGAAACTCTCTAAAAGGAAAAGACTCTATTTGACCTTACGGCCGGTGGGGTATTACGATACCAAGGCAGAGTCTGTGTACCGGAGGTTGCAGGACTACGATAGCAAGTACTGGGAGAGGCACATTACGCTCGCTATTCTATTCATCCGGGGTCAACCAAGATGTATCATGACCTCAAATGTCTGTATTGGTGGGACGGTATGAAAAGGGATATAGTAGAGTTCGTAGCCCAATGTCCAAACTGCCAACAAGTTAAAGTTGAACATCAGAAACCGGGTGGGCTACTACAGGAGATGGAGATTCCAACTTGGAAATGGGAAGCAATTAATATGGACTTCATTACAGGTTTGCCTTGGACTCTTCAAAAGCAGGATTCCATATGGGTTATCATGGATAGGCTGACAAAATTAGCCCACTTCCTTCCAGTCCGGACTACTTACTCAGCCGAGGACTATGTGAAACTGTACATCAAGGAAATAGTACGACTTCATATAGTTCCCATATTATCTCGGACAGAGGAGCTCAGTTCACAGCCCACTTTTGGAAGTCATTCCAGGAAGGCTTGGGGACACAGGTAAGACTTAGTACAGCATTTCATCCTCAAACTGATGGGCAAGCTGAGCGTACGATTCAAACGCTAGAGGATATGTTGCGGGCCTGTATAATTGACTTCAAAGGTAGCTGGGATGATCATGTACCACTTATTGAGTTTGCCTACAATAACAGCTATCACTCTAGTATCCAGATGGCGCCGTATGAGGCTTTATATGGCAGGAAGTGCAAGTCACCTATCGGTTGGTTTGAGGTTGGCGAAACACAACTAATAGGCCCAGACATGGTCCAACAGGCGGTAGATAAAGTGAAGCTTATTCGGGAAAGATTATTAGCTGCCCAGAATCGACAAAAATCATATGCAGATAATCGACGTCGACCTTTGTAATTTCAAGTAGGTGATTGGGTGTTCTTAAAAGTATCGCCCATGAAAGGGGTAATGAGGTTCGGCAAGAAAGGGAAGATGAGTTCAAGGTACATTGGCCCTTACCTGATTCTTCGCCGAATAGGCAAAGTGGCGTATGAACTAAACTTACTAGCGGATCTAGAAGCCGTACATCCAGTCTTCCACGTGTCAATGCTTCATAAATATGTGGGTGATCCATACCGGGTACATCCCGTAGACGATATCCAGGTCACAGAGGAGTTAGCCTATGAAGAGCAACCTATCGCCATCCTGGATTGGCAAATCAGAAGACTGCGGACTAAGGACGTAGCTTCTGTCAAGGTGTTGTGGCGAAATAGGAATCGTGAAGAGATGACCTGGGAAGCTGAAGAGGACATGAAAAACTAATATCCGTACCTGTTCCCGATATCTACAGGTAACGCTGATTCTTGAGAACTTGTAGATTAATTATATGGATGGAAATTTATGTGATATCATAAAATATAGGAACCTCTTTATAACTTAGGTAAGGTCTTAAAGGAAGTTGCATTTAACATTCGGGGAGGAATGTTCTAAAGGGGGGAAGGATGTTACACCCCACATTCTTGAACTTGAAAGGTTCCTAAAGTTACTTAAAAGCTATCATGTGAGCCGCCTAAGTTACGACACCATTAAACAACTCCAAGGAGGGAGAGTGTGGCACCCCACAATAGGGAAGATTGGAAATAAGGTCAAGAGAAGTCGGAGGAAGTTGGAGGCCAAGCGATGAGTCGTAAGACTTGATTTGCTTATGTACGCCTCTAACTTAGAAGTTTTACTTACCTAATCTATTTGACTACATACCAAGCTTTCATAGCATGAATGATATAGGCACTTAAACTAAGACGAGATTACGAACCCACGAGGAAGAGAAAACAATTTCGCGGGGCAGCCAATAGGAGGGTGACACATGGCAGCCCTAAGCAAGCAGGTGACCCACCTACTTGGGGTCAAGTAGGTGACCCACCTGCTTGGGGGAGGTGGACCCCGCTTCCACGTGGCAGCACCCCATTGGCCGCATGGTTGAGGTGGCCCAATGAGGGCCTGACACGTGTCACCCTTAGGGCCTGACACGTGTCACCTCATATATATATGTATATGTAATACTTCAGTTGTTCATTTATCCAAAACAGTAGCTAAACTTAGAAAAAAAATGTGAAAAGAGAGAAAAGAGAGGCAACCTTGGTTCTTGAAGATTAAAGGTGAGTTTCTCAACTTTCTTCCGTGAATTAATTATATACGGTGTATCTTAAGTACGTGGATACGTATATATGTGTTTTAAGACATTCATGGAACTAAAACTCCAGCGTTGCAACTGAAATTTGGAAGGAAAAAGGGAGAGAAAACGTTAAAAGGGGCAAGGGAGAGGGCTACGGATTTGACCCTTTTTGGGTAAGCTTTCGGGTTTCGTTCAATGTATTAGTTAATTGACGTGTCCCTAAGTTGTATATTGGTGTTTTATAACCTAAAAATTCAATTTGGGGCAGCGAGGAAGTACCACAAGCAGCCCGCTCAATTTCAGCACGTTGAAGAAGTTCCGAGGCACAATTTCGGCTAGTTTTAGCCAATTTCGGGAAAGGTAAGTTCTTCCCCTCTAATTTGAATTTTATGATGTTAAATTAGGGTGTATTATACACCTTAGTATCTGCTTTAATTTGGGGAAAAGGCTTCAAAAGTTCGGCGTTCGAAATAAGCGAAATTGGAATCGCTATAGTTAATTGTAATCGAATAATGCCTCGCGCTTGTGGTGTGTGACTGCTGGTAGTGTGGTGATTTGTTAGGGTGATGGTATGTATGTTTCTAATGGTTTGGGGGTCTGATGGTTGCATCCACACGACCCTCCACTTTGCAATTAAAGAATTCGCGAAAGAAAGATTAAAAACTCTAGTTTTGGTATCTTAGTTTCGAGTTAATTGTTGAGGGTTTATATTGTGTAATGTTGTCTTAATATGTATATGTATGGGCTGATAGTTGTATTTTTTGTTAGCTTCAGGTTTTAAGGACATGGTTGTGGATTCGGATAGGGCACATTATAGGGGAGGTGCTGTCCGATTTTCGTTAACATCTTAACTGGTTAAGGAACTAGTCGAGGATGCGAGCGAGGGGACGAGCTCGATGAATACTCGTAGGTTTCGAGGACAACGATGTGGAAACGATTACGGGGAATCCATAAGAGGTATGTAAAGCCTATTCTTTCTCTTCTTTTGGCATGTCGTAGAGGTAAGTAAACAATGATGCGATCTCTGAAGTAATTCCATTCCTAAGTATCTCTTATTCACTTCTGGGTAATGAACTTTTATAACAGTTAAGCTACTTTCCTTGAACCTTATCTATACTAAGGACTTAATGAATATACGGGCTCCTAGTTGTAAGGACTATATGAAAACATGTATTCTAGAGTCCTTAAGCGGTTAGCATTACCTTAGTACGTGTCTAAGGACCCCGAAACACTAACTAGTATAGCCCTAATGGCATTTAGAGGGCATTTAAGGTGATTACATTACAATCTTAATTCTCAGACGATAGTTTAATTTGCTTCTACGGTCGAGTCTTCGATAATGATTTAAATTGCATATAGTTGCTCATTACTCTACTCGTATATACAGTGACACATCTTTCACCGAGTCCTGGGCCGGTCTATGTTCTCGTCCGCAGTTCACTGCCTTATTCCTCGAGTCCCTCACTAGAGGGTCGGGATACGTGTATATATATTTATATGACGATGTATGGTAATAAGATGATGATGGCACGGGGTTGTGATGATATTACAGATGTATCCACCGGACCCCTAATAGGGCCGGCTATATGATATAATTTGAACATGCATGCTTTTATAATTCACAAGGTACAGGTACAGGTTTCTCATATGATATGTTATCCCCTGCTTCGCGGTTTCAGATATGGTTTCGGTTATGTTATATTATGTTTTACATACTCAGTACATATGTCGTACTGACCCCCTTCTCCGGGGGGCTGCGTTCATGCCCACAGGTACAAGTACACAGTTTGGGGATCCGCCAGCGTAGGAGTCCCACTCAGCAGTCCAGAAGTGCTCCATTGTGCTGGAGCCTGACTTTTGGGTACTACACCTTATTGTACATATTTGTTTTGTTCACGGGTACGGCGGGGGCCCTGTCCCGCCTTATGTTACAGTTTTCTTACTCTTCGAGGTCTGTGGATGCATAGGTGGGTTGTATACATATGTGGGTGGTATACGTATGTAGGTTGTACGTGTATATTAGTGGTGTATGAGCTGTATATGAGTTGTATATGAGTTGTGTATGATCTGTATATGAGTTGTATATCAGTGGTACATGAGTTGTATATGTATGTATGTACAGCTGTACTGATATGACTTATGATTTGCGGCGTTCCTTGTATTGTGGCGGCCTTGTCGGCTCGCGTATGTATGTAGTACGGAACGACCCTATACGTTACTACAGCCTTGTCGGCTTGTATGTTTCTTACATGTTGATGCATTTGTGGTATAAATAGGAGACGGGTTATGTATAGTTAGCAGGGGTACACGTGTATGTCCGGTTTAGGCACCCGTTACGGCCTACGGGGTTGGTTCGTGACAAGATGGTACATCGAGTCCTCTAATGAGCTGGGCATAGTATGTGATGGTAATATGTATGACATTCTTTTATACAATGCGAGTACGGTAAATGGTTAAATGTTATACTTTCCCCAAGCATCCCGACGCTAAATTTAATTTCCTTATGATGTCTGTGCTTTACATACTCAGTACATATGTCGTACTGACCCCTCCTTTCTCGGAGGGTTGCATTCATGCCCGCAGGTACAGATACATACTTTGGAGATCCATCAGCGTAGGAGTTTCACTCAGTAATTCAGAAGTGCTCCATTGTGTCAGAGCCTAGTTTTGGTATTAACCCTCGATGTATATATTTATTTGTTCACGGGTACGGTGGGGGCCCTGTCCCACCTTATGTTACTGTTCTTACTTTTAGAAGCCTTTAGTCATATATGTGGGTTGTGTATGGGTTATATATACATGTATGTACAGTGGTACCTATGATAAGCCTCGCCGGCTTATATGTTATCCTGCCTGTTGATGTGCTATAACTTAAACAGGGGACAGATTTACTTACAGATAGCAGGGATATACGCGAATGCCCAGTTCGGACACCCGTCACGGCCTACAGGGTTGGGTCGTGACATCACCAAAGTGGGATTTCAAGGAAGTGTTGTGGACTTCAAAACTTATACTAGTGGAACTATTGCAAGTGAAAGTTCAGTGTCTCAGAGTTTAAAACTTTTATAAATTGAACTGCTGCAAGTAAAACCTCCACATAATATCCCAAAACTTGAAATCTATACAAATGAAACTTCATAATAGTTTCATATAGTTCAAACAATATGTAATAACTGAAGTTTCTCAAGAAAAACACTTATGTATTATATACTATATTGATCTCAATAATAAAAGGATTACAACGATGGAATGTAAACAACCAAAGGAAAATTGCAGAACAAATGAAGAATTATGATAGGTAATCAGAGAAGGGATGAGAGACAGATTCACGAGAGGGATAAGAAGAACAGACAGAAACAAAGCTACATCTAATACGCATGGAATCGATCTTTCTAACACACAATCATATTTACCCAGTTGCTAATTGGGCCTAGATCCCACACAAAACTCCCCAATATTTACTCGGCCCAATAATCCCAACTCAATCAGTCCCTTTCACAATCTAAGCCTAGGGCCTAGACGTGACACGCCGAATGAGACACCCGTATGTACCTCACTCAAGCCTCTTAGCATTCATTAAGCATTTCATTGGTAATGATAAACAAATCAAGTGGAAAACATAAGATATATAGGGGCTAAGGAACTTCATGTTAATAAAAGTCAAAAATAATATAACATCTTTTAATATGTCCAACAATACCTTCTACATTAAGACTTGGTGGAGGCTAACACATGTCCCTAGCTCACCCTCAAGATTAAGTCAAAAAAAATACCAAACTCAATTTAAACGTCTAAACATAACATAAGATAGGAGTGTCGTTCTTGGAACATGGGAACTCACCAAAGTGATAGCCTTCAATGCTCAACTTAGCCATGAGAAAGAGAGTGTGGAGTGACGCCGGTCCCTACATGGTGATAGCATGTAGGCAAAAGTATGCATTAGTACTTTGAATGTACTAAGTATGTGAGTATGCTATGAAATAAAGAACATAAGAGAGAGTTATGTATAGGCAATATGCATACGTAAATTCATGCCTGAGAAACCATCATATAAATCCTTAAAACATTCATTTTGTGGAGAAATGACCTTAACCGACATTTAAAACCATATGAGCTATTACATGGAATCCAATATAACTCCTACGTTGGCACGGGGAGACTTATTGTTGGGTAACACTTCATTCAGTTTAAATTCATTTATTTAACATTTGATAGCTACAAAGGTCTATCCGACAAGGGCTCATATGGTGACACATAGTTAATGCAACATGAGACTTTACTTAAGGATCTCTTAGTTCGAGTCCTCATCTACATGCTACATTCGGTGTTTGGTCAAGTCCCACAAAATAACATTTAAACATCATTATAGCATAAGAATCATGTAACTTTAACATTAAAACATCAACCAGTGGAATAACTCATTAAAACCTTTCATTTGATTCAATTCAAGAATTGTCCTTTCGCATTGAAACCTTACTTTGGCTAAAAAGCCCTTCATCAATCAATCATTCCATAGAGACTCTCATTCATAAACATTTACTTCATAACATTCGTTGGAATCAAACTTAATTTCAACTTTACTTCATCATAAGAAACTAGGTGGGTTCATTTCGTAAAAACCTTTCAATGCCTTTAAAAATTTCTTGCATGCATGAGAGTAATGGAAATGCATAGAATACACATTCTTAAATAAACCCACCATATATGTCTTAAAACTCTTTTCAATCCCCCATATAGGCACTTTAATATCATCATAACTTCATGAAATCTAGAGTCAATATTCATCAATATATGTAAATAAACTTCAAATATATCATAATCTATACATTTAAAGTCATCATGCAAAAACCCACAAGATTTTATCATTTCAAATTGAAATACTAGATTGAGAGAACATTTAGGCTCTATGGGTGGAAGGACCCATGGATGAAAACCCACATACCTTGCTTGAATTCACTAGGAATTGAAGAAGAACCTCGAAGAAGTTGGAAACCCTAGCTTGAATTTGGAGAGAAACCTTGAGGGGACTTATGAGTTCTTGCATTGGAAGTTTTGAGAGAATGAATTGAATAGAAGGGGGGGTCTTGAAGAAAAGAGTATTTTCAGAATTTGAACCTAGCCATAAAAGTGTCTAGGTTCATTGAACCAAACTTTGGAAAAGACACAACTGCCTTTCATTAAATCTGGAAAATTGGCCCCGTGGGATCTTTATACGGGTCGTCGTCGTAATGACGAGTCATGGAAATGACCCATCTTACAGTCCTGTGAAAAGGTCCTAAAACATAGTCTCTTAAGTTTGGGAACGATTCGTGTAAATGACCCATTCTCAAGGAAATGACCCATTCCTTGGGCTCGTCCTGCAGGTCCCTAAAACCTGCAAAATTCAAGACTGTGAAGTTTGGGAACGACTCCTGTAAATGACCCATTCTCAAGGAAATGACTTGTTCCTTGGGCTCATCCTGCATGTCCCTAAAACCTGCAAAATTCAAGTCTCTCAAGTTTAGGGATGAGTCGTGTAAACAACCCATTCTTTGGGCTCATATACTTGGCCCTGAGAGGTCCTTGAAACTTGGCCTCTGAACTTAGCTTACAAGGGGTTTCTACGACCCTTCTTCTAGAGGAAAACTCATGCTGGAAGGTCGTAGAACATCTCTTGAGGGGAACTCCAATTTTCTTCTCAAAGGGTCGCTCTACGACCCAACCTTATGACCCATCGAAGTACCTACAAGCCGTATAAAGGCTAGTTCACATGGATGGGTTCAAAATTTTGAGACTTTCCTCTTTGATTCCAACTTTCCGACTTATGGGGTCTTACAGTATCTCCCCCTTGGAAATATTCATCCTCGAATGAGATTAGATTATTATAGGAAGGACACGGGAAGAGGACTAGCAACCCAACATGAACAAAATGACACATGCAATGCGTAGAACATGAGATCTTTAAACTTAGCATACAATATGACTTTAAAATTTAACTCCATGAACATGCATGCATATGAGGACATAAGACAATAGAAACATATGAGACTTAAACATTGAGTATGAGTAACTTAGTACCTTAGACTTCAGTAGATTAAAATATATGAGGATAACATTTCATCATATCCATTTTTGCTTCCCATGTAGCACTTTCAACTTGTTGATTCCTCCAAAGGACTTTAACAGAGGCAAATTCTTTGTTCCCCAATCTCTTAACTTGCCGTTCCAAAATTTCAACTAGGACTTCTTCATAGGTCAAGTTTTATTCAATATTCACTACTTCTAAAGGACCAATGGAACTAGGATCACCCACACATATTCTCAACATAGACACATGGAATACCGGGTGTACCATGACTATCTACAATGGCAACTCCAAATCATAAACAAACTTGCCCACACGTCTCAAGATTTTATACACCCCTACATACCTAGGGCTCAATTTCCCCTTTCTACCAAATCAAACCACACCTTTTATGGGAACCTTCAAATACACCCAATCACCCACATCAAACTCAAGATCCCTTCTTCTAGAGTCACAATATAACTTTTGACGACTTTGAGCCGTCTTCAACCTTTCTCTAATGATCTTCACCTTCTCTAAAGCATCAAGTACCAAATTAGGGCCCAACAAGGTCATCTCACCTACTTCAAACCAACCAACTGGGGATCTATATCATCTCTCATACAAAGCCTCAAACGGCGCCATCTCAATATTTGAGTGGAACTATTATTATAGGAAAACTCAATGAGCGGTACATGAGCATCCCAATTTCCTTTAAACTCAAACACATAAGCCCTTAACATAACCTCTAGTGTTTAAATTGTCCTTTCGACTTACCCATCAGTTTGAGGATAGAATGCGGTGCTCAACTTTATTTGAAATAATGGACAACGGCACACCATGCAACCTCACCAACTCCTGGATGTACAACTTGGTATAGTCTTCGGCCCTATAGGAAGTCTTAACTAGTAGAAAGTGATCCGACTTAGTCATTCTATCAACAATTACCCAAATAGAATCATGTCACTTCCGAGTGTGAGGCAAACCCATAACAAAATCCATATTAACATCTTCCCATTTCCAAATAGGGATTTTAATATCTTAGGCTAGACCACTTGGCCTTTGATGTTCGGCCTTCATTTGTTGACAGTTTGAACATTCGGACATGAACCTAGCTGTGTCCTTCTTCATGCTACCCCACTAATACAACTCTTTTAAGTAACAATACATCTTCGTCGAATCGAGGTGAATGAAATATGCAGAATTATCTATCTCCATCAAGATCAAACTCCTTAGGCCATCCACATCCAGAATACATAACTGACCTTGGTAATATAACACCCCATCTCCCCTTTGTGAAAATACCTTTATCCTCTTTTCCAACGTCTTTAACTCAACAAGTGTTGAGTCAAGGTCTTGTTTTGACTTGACATCCACTACCAGAGAGGATTCATACACATTTTGGATAACCATACCACCATCATCGGTACAGTGCAACTTCACCCCTAATCTAGCCAACCGGTGGACATCTTTCACTAACTCCCTCTTTCCTTCATCAACATAGGCCACAGTCCCCATAAACACTTGACTAAGTGCATCGAAAACCACATTTTCTTTATCCGATTGATAATGCATACTCATGTCATAGACCTTGAGGAGCTCTAGCCACCTTCTTTGTCTTAGATTGAGTTTCTTTTAGGTAAACACATATTGAAGGCTCTTATGATCGGTATACACATCTATATATACCCCATAGAGGTAGTGCCGCCAAATTTTCAAGGCAAAAACCACGGACGCCAACTCAAGATCATGGGTAGGTTAGTTACGCTCATGCACCTTTAATTGCCTATAATCATAGGCTATGACCTTACCATTTTGCATTAAGACACAACCCAAAACAATCTTCCAAGAATCATAATAAACCACAAACCCCTATAATCCTTCTTGTAGTGTCAAAATAGAAGCGGAGGTAAGTCGATCTTTTAAGGTTTAGAAACTCTTTTCACACTCGCCTATCCATATGAATTTCACCTTCTTTTGAGTCAACTTTGTCATAGGAGATGAGATGGAAGAAACCTCCTCAACAAATCTTCTATAGTAACCGGCTAGACCTAAGAAGCTCCTAATGTCCAAAGGTAGGCCAATTCTTGACCGACTCCATTTTCTTAGGATCAACCTTAATCCCCTCATCGGATACTATGTGACAAAGAAAGACCACCTCCTTCAACAAAAACTCACACTTGCTAAATTTTGCAAACAATTTCTTATCCCTCAATATTTGGAGAACAACTCTTAAATGATCCTTATGTTCTTCCTCACTCTGAGAGTAGATCAAAATAACATCAATGAACACTACAACAAAGGTATCAATGTAGGGTTTGAACACCCTATACATTATGTCCATGAACACTGTCGGCACATTCGTCAACCCAAAACTCAATACATTAGTTCCCTACCTTATCCGAAATGTCATCTTGGGAATGTCACACTCCCTCACCCATAGTTGGTGATAGCCGGACCGAAGGTCAATCTTGGAGAAGTGACTTGCCTCTTGCAATTGATAAAATAATTCATCTATCCTAGGAAGTGGATACCTATTCTTAATAGTCACCTTATTCAATTGTCAATAGTCTATGCACACTCAAAGCAATCGATCCTTCTTTCTTACAAATAGAACGGGAGCACCCCATAGTGAAATATTTGGCCTCATGAACCCCTTTTCTAACAAATCCTTTAATTGTTCCTTCAACTCTGGTGGGGCCATTCGGTAAGAAAGAATAGAGATAGGTTGGGTATTGGGGAGGATATCGATACCAAAATCAACTTCTCTTTTGAGAGGGACACCGGGAAGGTCATAGGGAAAGACATTGGGAAACTCATTGACCACGGAGACCGACTCAAGAGGAGGACTTTCAGAGTCGACATTCCTTACTCTCACTATGTGGTAAATAAAACCTTTAGCAATCACTTTTTGAGACTTAAGCCAAGAAATAAATCTATCCTTCACCACCAAATCATGACCCTCTCATTCAAGAACAGACTCATTTGGGAATGAAAACTTGACTCGACGAGTCCTACAATCTATGGAAGCATAAGATGCATGTAACTAATCCATACCAAGGATGACATCGAAATATACCATGTCAAGTTCTATAAGATCACAAGGAATGACTTTATGCAAGATGGATACGGGACAACCCTTATAGACCTTTCTAGCCACAACCGACTCGCCCATGGGGGTAGACACCAAATAAGGCTCTACTAACATCTCAGGTAATATATCAAACCTATTCGCTAAGAATAGAGTAACAAATGACAAGTTTGCACCCGGGTCCAATAATGCATATACATCAAAAGTAAAGATCCTTAACATACCGGTAACAACATTTGGTGTTTCCTCAACCTCTTGCCTCATATGTAATGCATAGAAATAGTTGGTGTGTTGTCTACCTCCTTGAGCTTGTTGTCCATGAGCAACTTGTCCTTAAGTCCTACCACCGCCACTACCTCTACAATCCCAAGCATGATGACTCATCTTGTCGCATTTGAAGCATGCGTTCGAGCCCGCCAAGTACTCCCCTTTGTGGGCCTTCCCTCACTTCCTACATAGGGGAAAAGATTGGGAGATAATTCTATCTCTTGGGACCTTTGTCCTTGTAGAATTTGGGAGGAGGAGTATTGGTAGAACCTTATCCCACAAATCGTTGACCACTTTGGCCCTTTTTATTGCTACCATAACCGGACCTTTGAAGATTGAGCCCTCCACCATCCACTCTAGCCTTTTTGAACCCTCTAAACCTTTCCCTCAACTTTTCTTCTTCAATTTGTTTGGCATAAGTCATCAACCGGGAGATGTCCATCTCCTTGACCAATATGGCCATTTTGCACTCCTTGGACACCAAAATCGAAACACCAAAAATAAACTTACTCATCCTTGACCGGGGGTTAGAGACTATAAAGGAAGCATACTTGGACAATTTTGTGAACTTGAGGGCACATTCCCTCACACCCATGATTGCCACGATCTGATACACCTCATCAATAAACTCCATAGGGTCCTCATCTAATTTAGAACCATCAAAGTCAAGCAGATTCATCCTTTGAAAATCCTAAATTTGAGAGGCCGAATTTTGCACTTGAGGAGGAGGGACACCTTGATGCCCTTTGTGGGCTACAACTTGAGACAATAATGTGAAGATGTTGTGGAACTCGGCATGAGTTACCCCTTTATTATGATATGGGATATCTGGAACCGGAGAAGCTTGGTTCTCATTGTAAGCCCTTGCTCTTGGAGGTGCTTTTCTATGAGGCATTATCTAGAGAACATAAAATCGTTCGTTAGTTAGAGGAAAACTTAAGACATTCTAGGGCACGACATGAATTGAAAGAAGTAAAGACCTTCCTAAAAGTCCCATAGTCTCCTATTCATAGTAGTGGCGCTCTTCACAACCATGAATAAGACCCTATTTGATATGGTATGTTGGACTCTGAGGACCATTTAAAAACCTCTTGCTTTGATACCAAATTTGTCATGACCCAATCCTCGGAGGTACCTCACCCAAGCCTCTTAGCATTCATTAAGCATTTCATTGGTAATGATAAATAAATCAAGAGGAAAACATAAGGGATATAGGGTCTAAGGGACTTCATGTTAATGAGAGTCAAAAACAACACAACATCTTTTACTATGTCCAACAATACCTTCTACATTAAGATTTGGCAGGGGCTAAGACATTTTCCTAGCTCACCCTTAAGATTAAGTCAAAAAAAATACCAAACTCAATTTAAACATCTAAACAAAACACAAGCTAGATAAGATAGGAGTGTCGTTCCCAGAATATGCGAACTAACCAAAGTGGTAGCATTTAACGCTCAACTTAGCCACGAGGAGGAGAGTGTGGAGCGATACTGGTCCCTACATGGTGATATCATATAGGCAAAAGTATGTGTTAGTACTTTGAATGTACTAAATAGGTGAGTGTGCTATGAAATGAAGAACATAAGAGAGAGTCATGTATAGGCAATATGCATAAGTGAATGCATGCATGAGAAACCATCATATGAATCCTTAAAACATTAATTTTGTGGGGAAATGACCTTAACTGACATTTAAAACCATGCAAGCTATTACATGGAATCTAACACAACCCCCTATGTTGGAACGGGGAGACTACTTGCCGAGTAGCACTCCGTTCAGTTTGCATTCATTTATTTAACATTTGATGGCTACAAAGTCCTAGCCTACAAGGGCTCCTATGGTGACACATAGTTAATGCAACATGAGACTTTACTTAAGGACCTCTTAGGTCGAGTTCCTATCTACATACTATATTTGGTGTAAGGTCGAGTCCCCATCTACATGCTATATTGGTGCTAGGTCAAGTCCTATAGAATAATATTTAAACATTATTATAGCATAATCATCATGTAACTTTAACAATAAAACATCAATCGGTGGAATAGCTCGTTAAAACCTTTCATTTGATTCAATGTGAGAATTGTCCTTTTACATAAAAACCTTACTTTGGCTAAGAAGCCCTTCATCAATCAATCATTCCATAGAGACTCCCATTCATAAACATTTACTTCATAACATTCATTGGATTTAAACTTCATTTCAACTTTACTTCATCATAACAAACTGGGTGGGTTCATCTCGTAAAAACCTTTCCATACCTTTAAAGAATTCTTGCATGCATGAGAATAATAGAAATGCATAGAATACACATTCTTAAAGCAACCCAGCATATATGTCTTAAAACTCTTTCCAAGGCCCCATATAGGCACTTTAATATCATCATAACTTCATGAAATCCAGAGTCAATATCCATCAATATATGTAAAGAAACTTTAGATATATCATAATCTATGTATTTAAAGTCATCACATAAAACCCCATAAGATTTCATCAATTCAAATTGAAATACTAGATTGAGAAAATAACATACCTTGCTTGAATTCACTAAGAATTGAAGAAGAACCTTGAAGAAGTGGAAACCCTAGCTTGAATTTGGAGAGAAACCTTGAGGGGACTTGTGAGTTCTTGCCTTGGAAGTTTTGAGAGAATGAATTGAATAGGAGGGGGGTCTTGAAGAAAAGAGTGTTTTGAGACTTTGAACCTAGCCATAAGCAATCTGGAAAATTAGCCCGACGGGACCCTTATACGGGTCATCGTCATAATGATGAGTCGTGCAAATGACCCATCTTGTAGGCCTGAGAAAAAGGCCTAAAACATAGTCTTTGAAGTTTGGGAACGACTCGAGTAAATGACCCGTTCTCAAGGAAATGACCTGTTCCTTGGGCTCGTCCTGCAGGTCCCCAAAAACTGCAAAATTCAAATCTCTAACGTTTAGGAATGACTCGTGTAAATGACCCATTCCTTGGGCTCGTCCTGTAGGTCCCTAAAACCTGCAAAATTCACATCTCTGAAGTTTGGGAACGAGTCGTGTAAACGACCCATTTTCAAGGAAATGACCCATTCCTTGGGCTCGTAGACTTAGCCTTGAGAGGTTCTTTAAACTTGGCCTCTGAAATTAGCTTACAAGGGGTTTCTATGACCCATCTTCTATAAGACGACTCATCCTGAAACGTCGTAGAACTTCTCCTGAGGGGAACTCCAATTTTCTTCTTGAAGGGTCGCTCTATGACCCAACCTTATTGTCACGATCCAGCCCTGTAGGCTACGACTGGGGTGTTACCTGGACCCCCGTACATATATTTCTCAATTGTGGTCACATCAAATTATAGACACATAATGCATATACATCAAGTGTAGTCAAATCGGACTACAAACAACATGATACTTATATGAGAACCCCTGTGGGTTATAGAATTTCATATATCTGTAGCCTCTTTCATTTGAATCATAACATGAAAGGGCATGCAAGCCGACAAGGCTTCCATAATGTAACAACACGTATAATACATCATATAGACCCAACTAAATAAAACTGACATATACAACCCACATATACATGTCTGCAGACCTCTAATAATATTAATGACAACATAAGATAGGAAAGGGCCCCCGACGTACCCCTGAATAGAAAAACAATACTATACATCAACGGCTAGTGCCAAAAACTAGGCTCTGAGACAATAGAGCCTCTTCTAGCTGAGCTGAATGGAATTCTAAGCTAACGGACTCCCAAAACCTACATCTATACCTGAGGGCATAAAATACAGCCTGCCCGCGAAAGAAGGGGCTCAGTACGACATATGTACTGAGTATGTAAACCATAACATAACACAACATTAAGTATCTCTGAAATAGAGAAGCAGGGGATAAAATGTCATACAAGGAACCTGTACCTATACTCTGTGATTTATGAAAGCATGCATGCTCAAATTATACCATATAGTCGTCCCTACTAGGGATTCAATGGATACATCTGTGAAACCATCATAGATCCAGTGTCATCACCACCTTATTACAACACATCATCATATATATACAAACATGCCCTAGCCCTCTAGTGAGGGACTCAGTAGATAATGCAGTGAACTATGCATGAGAATATGCCCTGGACCGGGACTCAGTGATAGAGGGGTTCAGTATGCATGAGTAGAGTACTGAGTAACCATATGCAATTTAAATCTTTATCAGAGACTAGACATATTAAGAAAGTTAAGCTTTTGCCTGAGGACCCTAGTAGTAGTGTAGTCATCTCAATTACCCTCTAAATGCCATTATAGTTTATACCAATTGTAACCTCAGGGACCCTAAACATGTACCAATGTAAGGCCAAGTCGCTTATGGAATCAGAAACACTTGTTATCATATAGTCTTTAAGACTTGGAGCCTGTACGTTTGGTACTTACTTAACATATAGAAGTTCCCAAGGAAATAGTTCAACGATTATGGAGTTCAGTATTCAAAAGTAAATAAGAGATGCTTAAGAATGGAATCACCCCCGAGCTCATATCATATTTAACTTACAACTAAGACATGCCAAAAAGAAAGAGAATAAGCTCTATATAGTCTGTACTTCCTTTCGTGTGGTCATCATGTACATATTTTGTATTCGGCCTATCCTGGGGCTCGGCGAACAATTATGGCATCATAACCTCATTTTAATACCAAGTACATATCAAGAGAAAGGAGAGGTAGCTTTCCACACACTACTTTTTAACACATAGAAGCCTCAACAGGCAATACTCAATTCTTGCAGGAATTCCAATACTAAGCAGTGGATAGGGATTATGATGCGTACTTGGAGTTCTGGAAATGAAATTATCCCCACATTTCACATATAATTCACTTACGTCTAAGGCATTCCAAAAGGAAAGAAATATAGCTTTACATACTTATTATAAAAACATGCCAAGAGAAAGCTTCACATACCTCTTACGAGTTACTCTTTATCACGTTTGCCTCGTCGTCCTTTGAACCTATTCAACACGAAAGAAATACGAATATCAACCATCCTTGACTTTTTAGCATCTTAATTTGCACCCGAGTATTCATAGAATTTATTTCCTCGCTCATCTCCTCGACTAGTTCTTTAGCTAGTTAAAGAGTTAACGAAAATCGGGCAGCACCTCCCCTATAACATGCCCTATCCGAATTTCCAATTAGATCCCTAATTACTAAAGCCAACCAACAAAAACAAACTGCATCTCATATACAAATAAAACATGGGAACATTACACAACATAAGCTCCAACCAACTTGCTGAAAATTACCACACCAGAATAGGGTTTCTAGTCTTTATTTCGCAAAACCTTTAATTATACAAACCGAGGGGTCGTGTGGATGAAACCAGAAGCTCTAAAACCTCTTTTAGAACACTTTTAGGCACTTCAACACAAACCCACATACCTTCAGCAGTACACCACAAGCACAACACCTTGCTTCGACTACATTTTACCTATAGCGACTCCAATTTAGTTTGTGTCGAACGTCAAGCATATCTATGACATTTTCACATTTTCAGCCACCTATAGGTCATTTAACACACTCCATAAAAACACAATAAAGTCCAAATTAAAAGGAGAAACCTTATCTTACCCAAAATTGGCCAAAACTCGCCAAACCTGCACCTCGAAAACTTTTTGATGTGCTGAATTGGGGAGGACTATTTGTGTCTCTTTTCCGCTGACCCAAATTGGAATTTTATGTTATTAAAAACCATTTTATAACTATTGGATACCTCAAATAATTAATTTACACAACGAAATCGGGCCTTACCTTTTTGTTGCTCCAAACCCGTAGCCTCTCTAGCTTGTTTTCTCAAGCTTTCCTTTCAACTTTCTTCCAAGTTTCC
The DNA here is from genome assembly GCF_947179165.1 of Solanum dulcamara. Taxonomy (NCBI): domain Eukaryota; kingdom Viridiplantae; phylum Streptophyta; class Magnoliopsida; order Solanales; family Solanaceae; genus Solanum; species Solanum dulcamara. The sequence goes on from NC_077239.1 coordinate 46,855,595, forward strand.
AAGTGTAAAGCTGAAGATATGGTTCCATAGGTATTGTAAGATATATATATATATATACACCTCCATGTGATTGAGGAACACTGTAGATAATTAATTCGCAGACAAAATGTCAGAGACTTACCTTTAGAGGGAGCAACCCGTAGCTCCCCTCTTTGCTCCTCTCAACTTTTCTCTCTTCTTTGGCAGAACATTTTAGATGAAAAATGAATTAAGAGTCAGCCAAAAATTATATATACACCTCCTTAGGAGGTGACACGTGGCATCCCCCTAGGTGTGACACATGGCAGCCCCCCTAGGGTGCCACCTCATCCAAGCTTCCAACCCAAAGCTGCCACATGGCAGCGTGGGGTCCACCCCAAGTAGGTGAGTCACCTGCTTTCTTGTTACCCTCTTTCTTCACTTTCGTAAGTTTGGAAACTAGTTTTTTCTCTTTTTCGTAGGTTCGTCATCTCATCTCATTTTAAGAGCCTATGTAATCTATGTTTCACAAGCTTGGTATATCCTCAAGTAGCTTAAGTATGTAACACTTCTAAGTTAGTAGCTTACGTAGGTAAATCGAGTCCTACGACTCATTACTTGGCCTTCAATTCCTTTTGGATGACTATGACTCTATTTTCAACCTTCTCTACTATGGGGTATCACATTCTTCTTTCCTTAGGGTTTTTTGGTGGTGTAGTAGGTTATCCGACTCCCATGATAACTTCTAAGAAACTTAAGAGATATTTCGAGCTCTGAAGTGTGGGGTGTAACATCATTCCCCCTTTTAAAACATTTGTCCATGAATGTTAACTTACCTCATAGGATTTCATAAGGATTACGGGGGTTCTGTATAACCTTCGTTTCTCACTCCATTTAGGGGTCTAGACTACCTTTGGATATAGAGAACAAGTACGGATATCTTCTCCATTCCTCTTCTTTTTTTTTGACTTCCCAGGTCATCCCCTTTCTGGTTTTTGTTGTGTCATAATACCTTAACGGAAGTCACGTCGTAGTTTGCAATCTTCCAACTTGCCGATCCAAGATGGTTATAGGTTATTCCTCACAGGATTCCATTTCCTGAACATCATCTATGGGACATACACTGGGTGGCTCACCAGTACCTTTGCGAAGCATCCCTATCTGATAAAATAGGCGTATAGTTTTCCAATCAGGTGGTAAGCTCAACTTACTGGCAACTTTTCCCACCTTATGAACAACTTGACAAGATCTAATGTATTTTGGGCTAAGTTCCCTTTTCTCACCGAATATTATTACTTCCTTTCTGGGTGACTCTGTTACGAACACCTAGTCATCCATTAGAACTCTGCATGTCGATGTTGATTATCTATATATCTTTTCTTCTGATTTTGGGTTGCTAGTCAATAGCTTGCTCAATCATGTCGGGGCCTTTTAGTGTTTGCCCCCAATAGGAGGGACTTACATATTCTACTATACAATGTCTTGTACGGGGCCATATGGATACTGTAATGGTAGTCACTCTTGTAGGCGATCTCAATAAGTGGTAGACGATCGTCCCAGTTACTTTTAAAGCCAACCATATAGGCTCACAATATATCTTCTAGAATTTGATAGTACATTCAGTTTATCCAGCAGCTCAAGGGAAAATATGGTACTAAGACCCACTTGTGTTCCCGATCTCTTCTTGGACTAATCTCCATATGTTAATTATAATTGAAGTCCCTTTATCTGCAATAATAGCTGGGGGGAACCTCATGGAGTCTTACTACCTCCTTGACCTATAACTTCACCTAGTTTCGGTTGCATAGGTGGTCCTGATTGAAAGCAAATGGGCTGATTCATTAGCCTACTCACAATAACCTGTATAGCACCCTACTCTCACAAAGTATAGAATAGGTGCGTACTGATGTTGATAATTTGGGAATCCTTAGCCTCGTATAGTCCTTCTCGACTCTTTTCAAAACTCTAGTTGGCACTCTACCTTTTGGGATTTATTTTTCCATCCTCAAAGTTGATTTCATAGTCGTTCTGTGCTCCGTCTATCATTACCTAATATAATTCTGAAGAAATTTGGCATAAAAGTCTACCATCTTCTGGTAATCAGTTAGTTTCACTCCTTTTGGTTAAATCATTTCACGATTTCCTTATCCCAGCTTGTCCCAGCTTATAACACTTTAAATATGTTATCTCTTTTACTTTTACGAGAATGCAAGAAGATGCTCACCTTAATTCGAGCAATACCTTAGCATTGTCTCGGTAGATCTCGTGTGTTACCTTATCATTTTCCCCCCTCATCCTACAATCAGTATCAAGATAGACCTTTGGTCTAATCGTGACCACGCCTTACCTTGCCCGTGGTACTAATTTCATCCTGATAGTTTGGCTTATTTATCTTTATAGCCTTTGGTGGGGTATCCAAAATATCATAATTGCCTTGTCATTATTAAGACCTTATTCCTTTTGTCATGTACTTACTCACTTAGCCTGACGCTTATATATACATACCCGTAGGTTGCACAACCATTTTGCTGCAGCTTGTAGGAGGTAGATGTAGTCTGTTTTCCCATCTCCTGGTTCATTCTACTGTACACATCTCACTCATGTTGGGATTTTCTTGTGTCCCATCTTACTATACCTCTTTCTTTTCCCTTACTCACTCTTTACTCTTCTCACCTCCTACCATAGAAGGTTTTCTATTCCTTTTCCTTGGTTATGCATCTGTCGCAACATCCTTTGTGACCAACTCTATAGCCATCATTTTGGCTTTTGGTCTAACATGATGTTATTATCCTTTGTAGTGTCTCTTGAGTTATTTGATATCCTTTTATTATTATACCCTTTTCTTTTCATACGCATTCATCTTTTAGCATTATGTCATTCAAGGTCTTGTTAAAAACTTCTTAACACTACCCTACATAGCATTCTGATTTCTATCCAACTATTGACGACTTTTAGACCTTCCTAACTTGGTTCAGCAATGGATCTGATTGGAGTTTAAGCATACATCTCAAATATGTTACCATATCAATTGCCTCCATCTTACCCTTGCAGTTTCCTCACTTGCTTCCCCTTTTTAGAGAGTACTTATACCTTTATCCGCTTATACCTTATTCTATGTCTCTATGACCAGTCTTAATTTCGTCCAATATCCTTCCTCAATCTACTTGGTATGTATCATGTCCCCGTCTTTCTGCATATTTTTCCAACCTAGTTATCCGCGTATGGAACCTTGGCTAAATTACGAAGCGAGAGAACCTTTCCATATCTAATGTGATGTCTCATCTACTAATCGGTACTTGAATAATGTGACCCAGGAAAAAACTCATCCAAGACCACCTTCTACTTTTCCTTATGAAAGGTTAATACCCACTGGTAGTCCTTGCAACTTTTTACTAGACAACAATTGTATTCAGACAATGATTGTCCAAGGTTCTCTCGAAGTGATAGCTTTACCCCAAACTATGTCCTTTGTTTCTTGGGGTGAATGTAGGTTGCACCATCTATTCCCTAAGTTGGTCGTCTTTGTCTCTTAAGGGTTTCATTATTTTCGAGGTGACGTTGTGTACACGCATCATTCCTTTATACCTTGTGCCCCTTGCCCTTATTGTGTACCCAACATAGACTTTCAACTTATTCAATGCCTACCAAGTGCGCCTTACTAGCGTCCCTACATCCCTGTATCGTTGTATCACACCTTTTAGTTCATACTCAAATTCAATTCATCACATTTTTCTGGGGTGCTTAGTATTTCTTTCTTCAACTAGTCGATGGCGAACTAATAAACTGTTATCATACAGCACTTTCCAACCATTGTTAGAAAAAAACTAGAATCCTTTCAACATCAAAATACTTCTTAACCCTTGACCTACATGGTCTCCCCCCGAGTTTATCCTCGAGTCATAAACAAATTATCTAATTTACAACTAGCAGTTGGGGCTTGGTACTTTTCAAGAAAAGTGAACTCAATTACTGGACATTTTACCCTTTACCCGAAGTTTTTCTTTCCTTTCCTACAGCACAAATACGGCTGGAGATACCGTGGCCTGAACTTTACTTCTTAAATAGGCTTTTGTTTCTCCCAAATAAACTTCCTCAAGTACAAGGGTGCCCCTTATCGACAACATGGAGAGTACCTCTTACATCTTTAGTTTAGCGTAATATGGGTACTCGGTATCAACTTCTACGACATTTTATAAAGCTATGTTTCATTCCCTTTCCTTGTTCTGGGAAAATTTTGGCAGAGTTTTCTCTATACTTCTTACTATCCCAAAACTTGCATACAGAAAATACCAACAATGTCTCACAAGGCCAGCATATATATATATTCATATCATCTCCCAGCCACACAGGGCTTTCAATATCATCTCATATTGTAGCCACACAGGGCTTTCAATATTAACAATAGTATGAAAGTAATGGACTTACCTCGTATGTCCAACTTTACCTGCATTTGTTGCACTTTCCTGTCTCCCTTTCAGGTTTCGCCTTTACCTCACAATCATATGTCAATACCTTACCCAACAGATATCTTTCGTGCCTTTACTTACCTGCGTGCTTCGTAACTTTCCCATGTCGTAAAGTACTTCCTTCCGTCAATGTCGTCCTTCTGTTAAGATCCAAGATTAGTATAAGAAGGTTTCCTATGACTCGGATCTATAGCATAATCTCAGTTATGAAAGAAAGGTAACATCCTAAATGTCTTGTAGCTTCTTATTTAAAGATGTGGTGCGCTACACATCGATAATCAAGACTCTACCAGACATGGTCTGCAGATAATCCAAGGACGAACGGCTCTAATACCACTTTTGTCATGACCCAGCCCTGTAGGTCGCAATTGGGGTCCGACTTGGACCCCCGTACATATATTTATCAACTGTGGTCACGTCGAATTATAGACACGTAATGCATATACATCAAGTGTAGTCAAACCGGACTACAAATAACATGATACGTACATGAGAACCCCTATGGGTCATAGCATTTCATATATCTTTAGCCTCTTTCATTTGAACCATAACATGAAAGGGCATACAATCCGACAAGGCTGCCATAACGTAACAATACATATAATATATCATATAGACCCAGCTGAACAAAACTAATATATACAACCCACATATACATGTCTGCAGACCTCTAACAATATTAATGACAACATATGACGGGACAAGGCCCTCACTGTACCCCTGAATAGCAAAACAATACTATACATCAATAGCTAGTGCAGCTGAATGGAATCCTAAGCTGACGAACTTCCAAAACCTGTATCTATACCTGTGGGCATAAACCGCAGCCCCCCACAAGAGAAGGGGGTCAGTACGACATATGTACTGAGTATGTAAACCATAACATAACACAACAGAAAGTATCTCTGAAATAGAGAAGCAAGGGATAAAATGTCATACAAGGAACCTGTACCTATACTCTGTGATTTATGAAAGCATGCATGCTCAAATTATACCATATAGCCGGCCCTACTAGGGATCCGGTGGATACATCTCCGAAACTATCATAGACCCAGTGTCATCACCACTTTATTACAATACATTATCATATATATATATATATACATGCCCTGGACCTCTATGAGGGATGTAGTGGATAATGTAGTGAACTATACACGAGAATATGCCCTGGCCTGGGACTCAGTGATAGAGGGGTTACAGTATGCACGAGTAGAATAGTGAGTAACCATATGCAATTTAAATCTTTATCATAGACTCGACAGAATAAGAAAGTTAAGCTTTAACCTAAGGACCCGAGTAGTAGTGTAGTCATATCGAGTAACCTCTAAATGCCATTATAATCTATACTAATTGTAGCCTCGGGGACCCTAAACATGTACTAATGTAAGGCCAAGTCGCTTATAGAATCAGAAACACTTATTATCATATAGTCTTTAAGACTTGGAGCCTGTACGTTTGGTACTTACATAACATATAGAAGTTCCCAGGGAAATAGTTCAACGATTATGGAGTTCAGTATTCAGAAGTAAATAAGAGATGCTTAAGAATGGAATCACCCCGGAGCTCATACCATAAAAACACCATAAAGTCCAAATTAAAAGAAGAAACCTTACCCGAAATTGGCCAAAACTCGCCAAAACTGCACCTCGGAAACTTCTTGATGTGCTGAATTGGGGCGGACTATTTGTGTCCCTTTTCTGTTGCTCCAAATTGGAATTTTATGCTATTAAATACCATTATATAACCGTGGGATACCTAAAATAATTAATTCACGGAACAAAATTGGTCCTTACCTTTTTGTTGCTCCAAACTCGTAGCCCCTCTAGCTTGTTCTCTCAAGCTTTCCTTTCAACTTTCTTCCAAGTTTCCAAATGTAAAGCTGAAGATATGGTTCTATAGGCATCGTAAGATATATATATATATACACCTCCATGTGGTTAAAGAAAACCATAGATAATTAATTCGTAGACAAAAAGTCGGAGACTTACCTTTAGAGGAAGCAACCCGTAACTTCCCTCTTTGCTCCTCTAAACTTTTCTCTCTTCTTTGGCTGAACATTTTAGATGGAAAATGAATTAAGAGTCATCCAACAAGTATATATACACCTCCTTGGGAGGTGACACGTGGAATACCCCTAGGGGTGATGGCAGCCCCTAGGGTGCCACCTCGTCCAAACTTCCAACCCAAAAATGCCATGTGGCAGCGTGGGGTCCACATCAAGTAGGTGAGTCACCTGCTTTCTTCACTTTCGTAAGTTCGAAAACTAATTTTTGCTCTCTTTCGTAGATTCGTCATTTTGTCTCATTTTAAGAGCCTTTGGAATCCTGTTTCGCAAGCTTGGTATATCCCCAAGTAGCTTAAGTATGTAAGACTTCTAAGTTAGTAGCTTACGTAGGTAAATCGAGTCCTACGACTCATTACTTGGCCTCTAATTCTTTCCGGATTCCTATGACTCTATTTCCAACCTTCTCTACTACGGGGTATCACATTCTTCTATCCTTAGTGTTGTTTGGTGGTGTAGTAGGTTATCCGACTCCCATTATAACTTCTAAGAAACTTAAGAGACATTCCGAGCTCATAAGTGTGGGGAGTAACACTTAAGAGTCATCGAAGAACCTATGAACCGTATAGGGGCTCGTTCACATGGATGGGTTCGAAATTTTGAGACTTTCCTCTTTGGTTCCAACTTTCCGACTTACTGGGTCTTGCAGTCCCTTTCACCAATTCTACCCCATAGTCCCTTACAGATCCAACTCGATTCACAATACTACTCCCACCCTCAATGAGAACCTTGAACTCAAGGTTCGGCTCAAGTAATAAAAAAGAGTTATGAATATCCAGCCACATAGTGATACTAATACAGCAAGCGCTACCATGTACCCATGAGTTACCCATTTCCTTATGTTGCAACACTTTTTACATTATAACTCAAGGAAAGTAATGTAAGTGTTACACTGTAAAGCCCTTTGTCCTCTGAGATGGATCTTCTGCAATCTGAAAATAAAAGGCTTGGGGGCATCATATTGCATGTAAACATTAAGTCCTACATGAATCCACCAATGGTACACTTTATAGTTATGCGCAACTCTCAGTAAATGCCATTTCAAAATGGAAGCATGAGGCAGTGGTTGCAATAACGGCTTCGGGAAGCATGAGGAAATATTTAAACATTCATTAGCAATAGACGCACAACCAAAATCATCTTGCCTAGTGTCGAGCCAATTTTTCATAGAATTACAAAAGAGAACAACCCATAGTATGACATTAGATTCCAAATGGGAATATGTGAATGTCCCCATATAATAACAAACATAAGGGCCAAGTCTATTGCAATCGTCCGAAGTGATACCAATTTGCACAGAGCGTTTTGCCCAATATGAAACTATGCACCAGTACATTTAGATAGTGCTATTACAACACCCTCATCCACAGATTCTCTGTCTCTAAAATTAGAGTCTATTGTAGAGATCGCATTGTAATCAAGATAAGGACTAGGATTAAATACAATATACGGCAAAGAAAGCCTTGCTTTATGATCTAGGCCAAACTTAGCAACTATAAGTCTAACAGTCGTAATATAGATGAATGCTTTGAGGAACTTACATAAATTGACGGAGTACTTTCTGTATTCTCTCCTTACTAGCACACCCTCTTGGGTTAGATGACCAGAAACTAGAAAGATTGAACTTCTGCCCAGTATCAACCCAATTACAAGTGGGTAAGCCATTTTTCATGCTCTCACACATTGGTAAATCCCCAAAATCAACCAAAGATGACTGATTGAATAGGCATGAAAAAAATTCATCAATCTCAGCATCGTCATTATGAGTGATAAGGGAGACTTCTCCATCAACTCCTATTGGTCCACCAAAATAGAAGTCAAAATCTCATGGGAAATAGAATTTTCAATCACAACAAACTTTATATTTACAATTTGGCATTGTGTGTCGAACTTATTTTGTTGGAGACTTCCATCAAACACTATGTCCGTAGTAGTTTTGAGACATTCAACTACAGGAAATCAATTTTAGCACACCAAGTGTGCTTATTATCTAAGTTACCTGCAAAGGCTGCAACTCCTCTGAATTATCCGCTGTCAAGTCAAACATTAAGTCAAATTCATGGATTGCGGTTTCAATCTAGTGAGAACTACCATCGAACACCTGGTCTGCATGTCCTGAATATTTCTCTTCCATAACAGAATTTGTCCCAGCTAGAAGGAGGTTTGTATCGATCAAAGCATCAAACATCTCAAGATATACCTCAAAACTATTTGCAATGCCTGAATTTCCATCACCCAAAGCAGAAGCAATCTCTTCGATAACCGTCATGGTAGAACTAGCAGTTGCAAGTGTTACAACAACCTCTTGAATCATTGGTGGTGACAAGCCCATGAGATTGGATGTACTAGAAGTTGAGGTATGGATGTTGTCAAGTTTATTAGGCATAACTAAATAATAGTCCTCTATCTTTTGTAGCAAAGTAAGAATACTCGTGATTTGCAAGTGCGACACCGGAGATGCTGGGAGACTTGTGCTCGAAAACGCATTGCTAACTTTTCTTTGAAATGTTTCCAATCCCAAAATTGTGTGTTGTGATACATCCAACGAAACCAGTCAAGTGCCTCACCATCGATATAGAGGAAAGGAGGAGGCAGCCAGTCCTTCTCGGGGTAGCCAAGGTAAGCAAAGTATCATTCGTCTTGAAAAATCCAGTTTTCTGAATTATATGTGCCACTGAATCGATCTAATATCACGACTGCCATTAGAGTACACTCAATGAAAGCACCAATGTAACAACTCAAGTTTCTCAGGATGAACACTTATGTATTATATATTATATTGATCTCAAGATTGAAAGGAATACAACTATGGAATGTAAACAACAAAAGGAAAATTGCAGAACAATTGAAGAATTAGGATAGGTAATCAGAAAGGGGATGAGAGACAGATTGACGAGAGGAATGAGAAGAATAGACAAAACCAAAGCTACACATAATACGCATGGAAACAATTATTCTAACACACAATCCCTTTTAACCAATTGCTAATTGGGCATGAATCACACACAAAACTCTCCAATATTTTACTCGGCCCAATAATCCCAACTAAATCAGTCCCCTTCACCAATTCTAGCCCATAGGCCCTTACAGATTCAACTCGATTCACAACACAATATCATGAGAACTTCTTGAACTTCAAGGAAAATTGGCTAAAACTTTTTTAAAAAAAAATACTAAAGCTTGAACTGAATGTGCCTATTCTTTTATGTGTAGAAGAGGATATGTGAATTATTGGAGGTAAGAATTGTAGTTTTTCCTGATTTTGATACAATAAATTATGTTTATTTTTTAATTGAAAAACGAATTTAAGAACTAGAACATGTTGAAATCTTACGAAAAATATTTAATCATGAAAATCGTATGAAATTCTTGTAACTCCGAGGTGTATCAAAGACATTGTCTTTAAGGATATTTCATTCATGTAGGTTGTATTTTTTAGGATTTAACAAACTCTTCTATTATAAAACTAATAACATAGAAACTAGTAAAGTTTCGTTAAGAAGGAAAACTCATTATAATATACATCAGAGAAAGAATTTATCTTAGAGATATCTCCTCCAAAGAAAAAGGACTAGAATATTTAGGTGAATGAAAGACCATGTCATCATAATGGTTCAAGAAACTCCAACGTTAAGAAAAAATCAATTGCAATAAAGTATTATGGTATTATGCTAAGGATTAATGGCAATTCAATGGTTATGTTGTTTGCCAAAAAAACTAATGGTCGAAATTGTAGTAGAATTATGGCTAATCAAGGCTCACAATAAATATATTAAAGATTATAAGTAAGACTTTAGTAGAATGAATGTAGACAAGAATTTTGAATACTTCTTTTTGATAGCATAATTACTTTCCAACACAAAAAATTTGATGTCACTTCATTAAGTTATGTCTACTTTTTCAATTACTTTAGGAATGTTTTTATATACTTTAAACCTTTCTATAATAATCACTGGTTATAATAACATTCCACTGTAACGGACTAATTTTATTTCTATTTTTTTATGATGTATTTAACTTCTCTATAATAATTTTCTTCCTATAATAGCAATGACATTTATTATAATAATATGCGCTTTGTAAATTACCCCTCTATGACAGTCATACTCAAATATTATATAATATTATTTTATAAGAAACATATTATGTATAAAATAAAATATTAAAATATTTATAATAATCATCATTAAACTAAGTAGATTGTACGTATCTATTATTGTGTTAAATTGATAACAAATATATTCCTTTTGCTAAAAGTTTCGGCAAAAATCTTCATCAATTCACATGATATACTATCACTGAGAGACTAGAATTAACAATCCACAACTAAAATTTACAATTTTAATTAATTTTAAATGCATATGTTCCTTTGATTTTGATCTTTGTCATTACGGCACAATTAGTTGTGAATTTATTAGTAATGTATTAGTCTTTTCAATTTTTAATTCATGAAGTACAAAAATCAAATGAGATTTTAAACTTAACAAGTCCTTTTTTATAACATAAAAAGTACCAAAAAAATAATTTTTATATTTTTTGTATAATGGCTACATGAGATTTAACTGACAAATGTCACTATACATATATAATAGCACCTCACTATAGCTGTCATGAAACCTTCTAAAAAAGTTATCACTATAGAATGGTCTGACTGTAGTTGTGTAAATCAATATACAATAAGAAATTACACCCAATGACCTTGAAAATTAATGATTTTGAATTTTTAGTTTGTTCTTGCACTGTGGACAAAACTTTAAGGTTAAAAATGTTGTCCTCGAGTAGTGCTGGCAAAATGAGCTCATATTTTATCAATTCTCCCAACCCTCAATGTTTTAACGGATTGGAAAGTTATACTTCAAACGGATAAAATTTGGGATTCTACCCATATTTAACCCATAAGAATATAAATAAATATGAAAATTGAACGAACATCTGGTAAATGAACGGGTTTTCTAATACAGAAAATGATTAAAATGGTCTCAACGTATTAGAAATGGTTCAAAAATCTCCTCCATTCACCTATTGGATCGAACTTGCCCTCCTTCCACCTATTGGGTCAAAAATGCTCTTAATCTATTAGAAATGATTCAAATTTGACCTCCTTCTAGCTAAAAATGTGTTTATCAACTATTAAATACTAGTTAATATACTCATGCTTTGCATAGTATTCAAATATCTTATTAGAATTTAAAAATATAATATTTTTGTAATATCAAAATAATTTTAAAAATTCTTTTTAGCCTTCAAATTTGATTAAAATTACGTCTCAGTCTTTTAACCCATGTTAAACTATTAGAATCTTAGTTATATATCTATTTTTTTCATTACTTAACAATTTTAAACTTTTACCACTACTGAGATTTTATATAATTTATGTTAAGTGATAATGTATTTATATTTTTTCTTGAGGTATTTATATTTTTTCTTGAGAAACATCTTAAAAGAAAAAAATCTCAAAAAAAACTTATCTCTTTGCGGGCATACATGCATAATGGAATTCCTCATTCTTTGTGACTACGATAAAAAATTTAAACAAATACATACATGTTAATTCACACGTTAATTCATTTATTTTGTTTATTTAAAGCAAGTGCTTCTATTAGGTAAGACGAACATTAAATAAGCAATCAAAAACTTTCCAAATTTTATTTTACAAATGTGAAGGAAACTAAATAATTGTTAAAGTGCAGTAATAAAAATTATTGACACATATAATTAGAATTAGGAAATATTTTTATATGTTTAGTGCAGTTTTGATTTAATAGATAGAAGTACGAGCAAATTTGAACAATTTCTAATAGGTTAAGTGCATTTTTATTCAATAAATTGAAAAAGGGACAAAATTGATCTAATAGATGGTAGAAGAACATTTTAAAACCATTTCTAATACATTTATTTGCTCGTTAAATTACTAATTACGAAGTATTCTGTGTATGGTAATTTGTAAGTTTTTCTATTCTAGGAGGTGATTTTTTATAGATCCTAGCATTTTAGGCTCTTCTCCGGAAGAACCTGACTAAGCTTGAAGTTTATTCTCTGCATATTTGATTTTTAGGGGATGTTTCTCAGCCAGTAACAAGAGGTTTTTTGAAATATTTTTTTTTCGTTTAATTTAATTGGTGAAGATCGTTGAATACTCCTCATATTTTAGGTTATTATTTTTTTGTGGAAAAAAGTTTTCACGGTGATTGTTCTTTGGCTTTAAATTTATATGTAAATATATAATAAAGATAGATATATACAAAATGATGTGACACCTCTTTATGATTTCCATTCATATTTAATGTTTTTCTCCTTTTTTTGAACATTTGTTAGTTTTTGTCCTCATTTTTAAGATAGTTATTATTTATATAATTATTGAATAATTAATATTTTGTTGTAAATATATTATACTAATGTTGATGTCCATAACTTTAAGGTGTAATACTATCATTATGTGTAATAATACCCACCCCTCCACCACCTCATCATTTATTATTTATATACACCTCTTGATCTTTCCCCACATTCTCAAGGATTAATGTCATGTTTATTGTTATCTCTTTGTATACCTCTATGTAACAATATAAATAGAGGTCTTGAAGATTTTGTCATACACTTGAATATTTGAAAAACACTTGAATATACTTGAAAGAATAAGAAAACTCTCCTCTCTTTTCTCTCTTCATTTTTTGTATACTTGTATTACTTATGATATATTTCTCATAGCTATTGGATATATATTATTAATATATTTTACTTTTGGTTTAAAGTTTCAATATGTATTTGTACTTTTGTAATAACTTTGAATAGTGATTATTTTTTATTTTGAATTGAGACTTTGATGTATGTACGTTTTCGTCATACATTTATCATTTTTGTGTAGAGAAAATTTTTATATGCTCTTGTTATGTCTTTATTTTTTTTCTTAAATAATTTCTCTGTAATTTTTCATAGTTATAATTATTTTTTATCAACTCTTCTGAATTTATAAATTTTTCATCAAATAAGTGAAGTAAATTTATTAATATATTAATCTCAGAACGTTTTGTTTTTTCAAAATCCTTAGTTTCTTTCCATTTTTTCAATCATAATACTTAACAATTTAATTTTTCAATAAATTAAGGCTTAATTTTTCATTCGATTTTCAAAAAAAAGGAAAGAAGAAACTTAACAACACAAAAAAGATCAAAAGAGACGAATGCTTTTAGGGAGAAAAGATATGTCAAGATAGAAATAATGACAATTTCATCACCATCCAGGTCACCATCATCTTAAAAATTTGACTTGTATTAGAAAGGTTATGCCAACACATTCCTATTCAATAAGTTAAATATATGCATTGACAATTTCTAGATATTTTTAAGTTATTGTATAATCTTATATAGATAGGCATAGACAAATTGATAGCTCTCTATAAATTAAAATATCATTACACCCTACATCCACTTAACACTATAATTGTGAAACAAATTGGTACTTAATATTTATAATGAAAGGTTTAAATCAATTTATTTTATTAATACGCCTTAAAATTCTTTTACTAATTTTGATTAATAGCTTATATATCTAGTTAATGAAGCATGTCTATCTTGCACATTGCCTTTCCTAAAATTTCTCAAAATAGATTGAACATATTATTTTCGTTATAGTATCACTTTGTGCATTTATGAATCTTTAAAATTTTAAAAACTTCATAACTTGATCAAAAAATTTGAACACCGCTATATTTACACTTACTCACTAAATGAATATCCACATTTAACGAAACATCTTCATTTAATCTGTTTATGTCATGAATTTATAATATTAGACTAGTGAGTATGAGTAGAAAACTAATAAAAATTTGTTGTGTTTATATTTTTTGGGGGGTGATACAATGAAGTGTGTTTTTTGAGAAATATTTTATATCATGTTTTCATTCAATTATTTCTTGAGTAGCAAAGACTAAATAAATAAATAACTTAGGTGGACAAATATATAGTCAAAAATTTGCCAACAAGTTATTTTAATACATATTATTTCATATTTTCTTAAAATAAAATGTAGATAATTTTTTATGTAACTATTGGTTTAATATTGAAAACTTAAGGTTCGAAAGAAACGCTTGGTGGATGTTATGATTTCTTTTGTTTAGATAACAAGTTTGAAAGAAATATTTAAAATAAATTGATTCTAATAAAAATAAACTTTTTGATAATTTTAATATTCGAGTATTAGAAGAAAAAAATATATCATAAATTTGATGGGCGTTTGTCCATATATAATTAGAAATCAAATATTTTTTCACTTTACAAGATATTTTTAAAATTAGAGTTGTGTTTGGTTATACTTTTCCACAAATAATAAAAAATAACATTTTATTTGAAATTATGAATATGGAATACTTGAGAAGTTTTGCCAATTCATATTTCAACTTCAAGTTTAATTTAAAATTTTTATGGTCAAAATTAATTTTCAAATAAAGTAAAAATTATTTCAAAAAGAAGGTTAATTTATAATTTTTTATGACCAAACGAGTGATGTAGTTTCTTTTAATCCGCGCGAAGCGCGAATAAGGAATAATTTCTTACAAATCGGTTATCAAATTACTAAATTTTTTGCCGGATATTGAATTAGTATTTTTCTCAGATATTGAATTCTAATATAGAATACCATTTACAGAAATATGGGTCAACCCATCTTTTACTCAAACTGTTTTGACTTATACGAAATATGGACGGGCTCGATTATTGTCCATTTTCTCTTTTCAATCCGTTCAAATTTGATCTAACCTGCCCATTTATCACCACTATTCACAAGACAAGTAGGGTCAAAAATTCAAAACCATCCACTTTCAAAATCATCTATTATAATAGGAAGAATAAATTTTAGAGATAAGTGTCAAAATCAGACTTAAATTATCCTTGTTTTTGAGTTTCATACATAAACTATCATTTAATAGTTTGAGAAACACACATTAGCGGTATGTGTAATACACTCTATATACTCTCTCTATTTTATGAAAATTTTTTTTTTTAAAGTTAAACACTAAAGTATTTCTATTCCCAAAAAAAGAAATTATTTTTTTAAAAAAGAAATTACTTCTTTTAAAAAATAAAATTTAAAATATTTTTCTCAAATACTCCACCACCTCCCCCCCCTCTCTTTACAATCTTCTGTCCTTTTATTTTTTTTAAAAAATTTCTTTTATAAAATACTTTAAAACATTTCTCATTTTGTGTTAAATATGTACATATAATTTAGGAAAATATTTTTTTTATATTTTTCATACTAAATATATAAAAAAAAATTATTTTAAGAAAATTTTTGCGGCAAGTAAAAAATATTTTTCCTAAAATCATATGTATATATCTAACACAATGAAAAAAAAATGGAAGCGGAGGTTAGGTGGGGCGGAGTAGAATTTATCTTTAAAAAATATCTAAATTATTATTTGAAGGGGAATGAAGTAAACATTTTTTTTTAAAAAAAAATTTATAAAAAAAATTTAAACATAAAAATAAAATTAAAAATTAGGAGGGGTGTATGGTGAGAGAAAGTGATGGAATGGGTGTAAGGAAAATATTTTATATTTTTTTTGGAGGGTGGAGAAGGGTTGTAATACTTTAATCTTTGATTTTAACTAATTATAATAATTTGTTTAATTTTTGCCAAGATGAAATATTCTGTCCATGTGGAGTATGATGTAACAAATTCTTTTATATAAAAGAGAGAGTGCAATACACACATTATGATGAGAGTGAAATAAAAGATAGATATGTTCCTCAAACTAAAAAGTGATAGTTCAGATATAAAATTTAGGTGTATTTTTGATACTTTATCTCTGAATTTTATAACGGGCCGCTTGAGAAGTTTTATGGGCTAAATAAGCTGCTTCTACTAGATCAGGGGCCAATATTCAGACATTGAAATCGAGAATTAGTGGCATCCGTTCTCTTAACAGTGTGTGGATGACAAAGCAGCAGCTTGTTTTGGCTGCCTTTCTGATGTTGTCACTGCTTCACTAACAAGTAGTACCATCCTCTCTAAGCAACATCTGCTGAAAAGAATAAAAATTAGAGGTTAGTCTACAATATGCTTGATTTTGCTGTAAGAAGATAGACAATAACAATATCCAAAGGGACATGGCAACAACAGGAGGTTCTATTTCACTTTCTAGCTTCCCTTCATCATCTTTTTGCCGTAGAGCTAAACCCGTATTGCCTGCTGATTTACTTGAACTAAGACACCTCAAAACGTGCAAATGTAACATAGTCCCTTCTCGCAGAAATGTTGTCTGCTTTGCAACCCAAGAATCTTCATCTGTAACTGGTAATTTTCTAAGTTACACCCATCACTTTTTTTCACTTTTTTTTTTTTTGGGAATTTGGTGATTTTCATGGTGCCCTATTATACAATAATTGATAATGGACAATACAACTAGTTGCTGCCGAAATGGAGGAGAAGAAAGAGTCTCAAACTGCTGAAGAACCAGGTCCGGCAAAACCAAAGCCAAAGCTAAAGTCAAAGGCTCCAGACAAGCTTCTACCTCAGATGATGGAGGAGGATGTTATTCCTTCACTGAAAGCAATTCTTGAAGCCCAAAACGACATCCTTGAGCTCGAGCTATCATTTAATGACAACAAGGTGAGTCTCCTATAATCCTGTCTTGATGCCAATTTTATCTCACTAATTTTGATTGTACCAGAACTTTCATAGTGCATTTGTTTTGCTGTTGTTTTCATAAATGCTATTGTTGCAGCTGGAGGGCTCATTTCTGAAGAAGGGCAATCCATATTCATTTTGGGCATTCTTTCCGGAGGGACTCACAGGTTAGTCTTGATCTGTTTTAATTTTGTTGTGATAGCTCAGATTGCTTGAGTGATTTAGGAAACTTACAAAAGTTATTATTTGATGGCAGGTCCTAAAGGTTTCTCTTTGTCCTCCTATGGTTCCGGCGCGAGCACTGTCGAACCTTTTCTCGTTGATGAGAAAAAGATAACAGCAAAGCACGTTGTGTTCTGGGTTGAGAAGCGCTTAGCTGCTCAAGGAATTATTCCTGTCTGGAAAGAATAAGTGTATATTGCCTCTTACCTTCTCCCTTTTCTTCTATCTTTTTCCAGTAAAAAGGTCTATAGCAGCATGATATGTATTCCATTTATATGTAGTCAACTCCTCTCTTCCTCTTCCAATGTGTATTTTAATAACAAATGTACACTTACCACAAGAATGAAATTTCACGTTTCCTCAATGCCAACAAAATATTTCAAGACTCAGGTTTATAAAATTGTAGAATCTCATTAAACATACAGCATTGAGGTACAGTGCCAGTGTCACATTAAAAAGTGACATTGCAAAGGAGCGGGGGGGGGGGGTATCCTGGTCATTTGAATGCAACAGACACACACAAGGAAGAATGTCGACTTGCAAATGTTCATGGTGCAAGCAGATGGTGTCTTCTTAGACAAGCAGCTTATCAGGGCTGATAATAACTTACAACAAGCGCCTTACTATTGGAATGCAAAAGCATCGGAACTGCCTAATTTTGGAGAAGTTTTGGCACTTGAAGCTAATAATTAGGCATCAGAACTA
The DNA here is from genome assembly GCF_947179165.1 of Solanum dulcamara. Taxonomy (NCBI): domain Eukaryota; kingdom Viridiplantae; phylum Streptophyta; class Magnoliopsida; order Solanales; family Solanaceae; genus Solanum; species Solanum dulcamara. The sequence continues at coordinate 46,873,634 of NC_077239.1, forward strand.
ACACTTGTACCTGCATTGCAAGTCGAAGCTCACTGGAGGAGAATGTACACCTCCAGCTTGTAACATCAATTGACAGTGAAAAATGAATATTCAGTGGTCATGGAGAGAGAAACAAAAGATTGGGGACAGAAGCTAGGACACAGCAAAACTGCCTCTTACCTGGTGCGGAAGCATAGATTGCCCCCACGGTGATCTTTTTGTATACATAACTGGCCTTTCTGCAAAAACAAAAGAACAGATGAATGAGTTGGGATCACAATTGTGGGGGGGTGGACAAACCATCAAGTTTCATAGCAAGAAGTGAGTGATCCTCATGCTTTCACAAGGTCACCAGATAATTCTTGCTGGTCTACTCCTTCAGTCCTCCACAAGTAAACCGTAGGGAACAATATAAAATATAAACAAATCAACAGAAATAATTCAACACTCTCTGCATGCTTTAACTCTGAGAACTACTGTATTATGACAGAAGTACTGTCGGCATTCAGCAATTTTGAAACACAACATGTTGGAACTCTCAGAAGACAGTGCTGACACATTGCATGATAGCATAAAGGATGCCATGAAAGTAGTAGAATATGATACATCCTTGCGGAACACGTCAAAATATATTGTAGAATCTCCCAGGGGCCAGAAACTACTAACATATCAAATGACAAACTGTCCCTTCTCTCCTTCCTCCCCCTTTTTCGTGGTAAGAATAACAATGTTAAACAAAAACTATTATGATCCCGCTCCAATCCCCTCCCCCATTTCCCTACCCACAATTTTTTGAAAGTTGAAAAAAAAAAACACCCCTCCCACAACACAAAAAGAAAAGGAAAGAAAGAAAGGTAAGTCTTAATTCATTCTTCATTTGTAACTTGTCATATTCTGTCCGGTACAAATTCTTTTAAATTTTAAATGTTGTGTACTGTTGTCATTAGAATATGCTTATATCAGGGTTAACTCAATTTTTGCACAATAAAAAGTATATCAAGTACACACTGAATCCAACTCCTATCTCATGAACCTCTACCATATGAAAACAATTTTAGGTGATGAAACATGCAAGTGATGATGTCCTACTTTTGCCACCAATATCCAATTAGAGTAACTGTGAGTCTAAAGCTTTTACCATTTTCAAGGGACACGTAAAGGCATAAAATTGTGGGACTATGGAATGACACCTTAACTATTACTAGTCGATGAAAATCTCCAGCTATCAGTAGAGTTAATTTTTTTTATGCACCAACTAAGTATCCCATCAAGCAGAAGCTTTTCAGTATATAAACTAGCACGGCCATAGCCCTATTTCCCTGAGTGGAGCCTTTGTGCACTGTAGCTAGATTTTTACAAATATGCAATCTTAAGATTAGATGAATTGGTAAGAGATGACTCAGAACATAGCCCTGAATAAATTTTCTGGTCTCATACTACCAAGACAGAGTTGATACGGTCATCTAGGAAAAAATCAACAACAAACAAAACTACAATTCCAAATTAGTTGATGAGGATGGCTATATGAATCCTTTATATCCATTCTGCTTCATCTAAGATGAAATTAGACCCATTGAAATAGTGAAGAGCAGCAGGTCACCCTTTCACTCACCAGAAGAATAATGTGGTAAATTATTGTAAGCATTCAAAACAACCATCCAACATACAAAAGCATGCAACATTTTATCAACATTCTCGCTCGCAACTAATTGTTCATAAGAGGAACTGCCACCACCATTATTCATCCAAGAGTGGAAACTGGCTGACAAAGAACCAAAACAACTGAAAGAGATGGTATGTGAGGCTTGCTCACTCATCTTAATTGAGACCTATCCTACAAATGGCTAACTGAATTTGACAGGCATCAATTTCTTCTTCCCAATTAGGCTAACAAGGATTGGTATGGAAAAGTGGATGCATTAAAGAATTTAATCAGAAAAACAACAGTAGTTGCTCATTAATGATAGGAAAAATTATGCCATCTAAATGCATATCACCATTCACCTCATTTGCCTCACGGACAAATGTGAAGAATTCAGCATCTATATAAAAGTATACAACTCACATCCCACATAGATAATAAAGAAAATGAAGGAAAATACATGGCAAAATATCATCATGCCACACTAAATGAAAACTAAAGAGGAAAGACTGAAATTGAATGACCACAATACATTACAGCATAGGAAATGGTTAACAGAAAGAAAATACAAATTCAGGTCAGAATTAATCTAAGAAACATACGGCTCTTTAGAAGCTGAAAAGCATCATTGCCAGAACATCCTTGTAGCAGTATTAACCCTGTCCAATGATTCTCATTTGCTTGATATCTGCCACAGGCATCATCAGAAGATGTTGACCTGGAGGCACTAATTTGATTCTTCTCTCCATCATTAACATTGCTGTTGACTCATTCAAGTCGATCTGCAAAAATAAACTATCAGAGAAAATGTCTACCAATAGGTATAATTCAAAAAACCTGTCAGCTATTTATCCATAATATGCCAGGCAGTGGAACAGAATAGAAGTACCATAATAAGCTAAGAAGTGGAACAAAATAGAAGTACCAGATGACAGAAATTACGTTCTTTTTGAACTTGCATTCTCTGTGGATGGTTCAGCTTAGACTCTGCCTATATTTGCCACAGTTTGGAACTTAGCTCATTCTTCTCCTTTTTTTTGGATAAAGTAAAATACTACAGTAATGTTCGGGCAAAATCCATGCCCGTATACAAAACTGCAAAAAAGATGGTTTTCTACAAACGACATTCAATCTTTCTATGCATAAAGGAACCTTATGGATGCACCAAAAGAAATAAGGGAGACTTCAAATCCTGGAGCCACAATTGGGGAGATGCAGGGCTCACAAGGATGGATCACAACTTCAGAAGAATGCTAAATGACTGGGAAATTGATAGGGCAGGTGAATTACTGAAGCTTTTTCAGGGCACAACAGAAGCTGATGACTCCTTATTATGGAACGGCACTAGCAACAAGAGATTTTCAGTGAAATCATCCTATTCATTAGCTTCAAGAAACAATCAGGATGATGCCTTGGAAGCATAGTTGGAAGATCAGAGCTCCCTTTTAAGTTGTCAGTCAGATAGGCCTGTTTAACGCAGAAAATTTAAAGAAGAGAGGATTCCAGTGAAGGTTATGTTGTGCAGTGTCAGAGTATAACAGCCGTCTGTTCCACATTGTGGTGTAACTGCTCAATTGTGGCAGAGTCAGAGTATAGTTGGTCTAAAATGGATAATGCCACGAACTACAGCTGACTTACTGAGATGTTGGCACAATCAGGGAGATAATGTCAGGCAAAAGAAGTGGTGACTTTCATTCCAGCCTGTATTTGGTGGACTGCTTGGAAGGATAGGACTGCCAGATGTTTTGAAGGCAGCAACACCTCCATTCAGAAGATAAGGATAAACTGCTTTTTGTTGTTTATGTTTTGGTGCAAGGAGAAATATGTAAATGATGTAGAATCTATGCAAGGCATTATAAATTCCATGTGAGAAGTGCAAGCATTTTATAGTTTGGAAGCTGTACATGGTTACCATCACAACCTTTGTGCTGAGTTTTCTAATACAAATGTTACTTTCTCAAAAAAAGAAAAAACTCCAACTCCTTAACTGAAACAAAATTCATCTCTACATTCTAAAAGGCTCTCTTATTTCTTTCCCTCCAAACGACCCATATAAGTGCTAGCGGCCCAAGCTTCCACGAGCTGTGTCTTCTCCTTCTACCATAAGTTCAATTGAATATTACTTCTTTCATCAAGGCTGGCATCACCCAAAATATATCAAACCATCAAAGGACTTCCCACCATAATTTCGATGCTAATAAACAATGAATGAGGAGGAGATTGACATCTTCACCCGAACCCATGCACACAAAGCACCAACTGGCATAGGTAACCTTCCTCTTCCACAGATTCTCCGTCGTCAAGATCACCCCAATCAAGTGAAAAACACATATTTAGTTCAAAAAGGCAATCTTTTCTCTAATCAAAACTTTTCACAATAGTACTTAACAACGAACTTCCCCCTCCCCCCCCCCCTCCATAAATTGTAGCTATCCTGCAGTGCTTAGTTCATTCTTATCCGACATCTTAAGATTTATAGCCTGAAAGAAAAAGGTTTAATATTACTGGTTGGTTTAAATACTAACTAGGTTGGTTGTTAACCTGACGTGATATTCAATCCTGCCCAGTGTTATCAAAAGCAAAAAGCGCAAAAAAACTCTAGGTCCGTCGGGGCTTTAATGAAAAAAGACGCAAAGGGAGAAAAAATACAAATATATATGTTTAGTCCAAGACTTATAATTTATAAGCATTAATGACAAATATAGGAACAAAGAAATTGAAAATTAATTATTATAAAGTGAAATATTAATTACTTAGTGTCGTCTCTTCATAAGAGGTTCATTGGCATAGAAAAGTATGTCTTAGAACCTTGATGACGACAAAAGGCGCACATTAAGCAAGGGGAAGCATTCAACACGTTTTGGGCCTTGCTTCAGGGCTTAAGCGTGCCTTTGATAACACTGATCCTGACACATTATAACCAAGTGTTACCCCAGTAAAACTTAACATATGTTATGTGAAATAAACTGCTGGCAGGATTTGCATTAAAAATGAAAATGAAAATGAAAAACTGCTATCTTTAGAAAAATCAGCTAGATACTAACTGTGAGAAAGAAAGCCAAATAAAGCAGCATGCAATGATGATGCTCAATAATTCAAAAAGAACAACATTTTGGAGTTGGACATGCTGAAGTCAACTAAGGCACTAGCTCAAAAGATCAATTGGAGTTTGCACTTATACCAACATAAGTGAAAGTAGTTTATAAACCACAAAGAGAGGTAAATATGAGAGCTATAACTAGTTTATAAACTTGTTTTCAAAGAGTTCTAGTTCTGCTCCCAAAGGGGTGGCCTAGTGGTCGAAGAGTTGGATAAACAATCTTTAGAACCAGTGAAATATAAGCCCTAGAGAGCATAGTTACTAAGCTGATATCCAGCAGACCAAAATTAAATATGCAAACTTTTTTTCTAAAAAAATACCTTGAGTTCTAGGTGTGTCAAAACTAGTTACCTCCTCCAGATTTTCGTCTACCAAGTGAACGATTCCTGCAACAGAAAAGGAAATCACAAGAACAAAAATCTCAGTAAAACATGTCCAAATTTAGCAATATACACAATTATGGAAACATCATCATAAATACCATTGATTGGGAGGGGCATAGCGTTTAAGGGGCGCAATGTTGGTGGTGGCTAATGAATCTATGGAAGGAATTTCCAGCATTTTTTTTGGTCTTCAAAAATGTTCAACTCTTTTGCCGCCGCCCCCGGTATTTCCGTGAAAAATGAGCCACTTGTTTCTTGTGAATTTTCGGTGATAATGTCAGCCGAAGATCACAAACGGTGTATGGCTTCCCGTCGATGAAATCGGGAGATCAACGCAAGGTTTAGATGGAAGGATTTGGTGATATTATGATTTGCTTAACAATATATTTGGATGTCTAATTACAACAACAACAATCTAGTGAAATCCCACATCGCGGGGTTTGGGGAGGGTAAAGTGTACGCATACCTGACTCCTACCAATGTAGGAAGGCTGTTTCCGAAAGACCCTCGGCTCAAAAGAAGCATAGGAAAAAAGGTCAGACAAGAATATTAAAAGTAGGAAAGAAGATAACGAAAGCGTTCCAAACAATAGTATAATCAAAGCACCAAAACAACAGTAGATATCGTTAGATAATAACATAAATACCATAAATAACATAAGATAACATAACATACATAACATAAATAACATAAATCAGAGTACAAGAAATCATAGTGCGTTAATACGCCTACGGATAAGGGGGAATAATGCCACTATATACTAGCCTTCTACTCTAATGTGTGTCCTCCACACCCTCCTATCTAAGGTCATGTCCTCGGTAAGTCGTAAATGCGCCATGTCCTGTCTGATCACCTCTCCCCAATATTTCTTCGGCCTACCCCTACCTCTTCTGAAACCATCCATGGCCAACCTCTCACATCTCTGCACTGGTGCATCTGGGACTCTCCTCTTTACATGTCCAAACCATCTCAGTCACGTTTCACGCATCTTGTCTTCCATCGGGGCCACTCCTACCTTGTCTCGAATAGCCTCATTTCTAATCCTGCCGCTCCTGATATGCCCACACATCCATCTCAACATTCTCATCTCGGCAACTTTCATCTTTTACACGTGGGAGACCTTAACTGGCCAACACTCCGCCCCATATAACATAGCTGGTCTAACCTCCACTTTGTAGAACTTGCCCTTAAGTTGTGGTGCCACCTTCTTGTCACATAACACACCGGAGGCGAGCCTCCATTTCATCCATCCTGCCCTAATACGATGTGTGACATCCTGGTCGATCTCCCCGCTGCCTTGCATGATAGAACCAAGGTACTTAAAACTACTTCTCTTTTGGATGGCTTGATCCCCGAGCCTAACTTCCGCGCCAACCTCTTGAGGAGTCTCACTGAACTGACACTTTAGGTACTCTGTCTTGGTCCTACTCAACTTAAACCCTTTAGACTCCAAGGTGCGTCTCCAATCTTTCAGCTTAGCGTTAACTCCGCTATGAGTCTCATCGATGAGGACTATGTCGTCCGCAAAAAGCATACACCATGGCACCTCACCTTGAATTTGTCGCGTCAATACATCCATCACCAAGGCAAATAGAAACGGACTAAGAGCTGATCCTTGATGCAACCCCATCACAACTGGAAAGTGTTCTGAGTCCCCTCCTACTGTCCTTACCCTAGTTTTGGCACCCTCGTACATGTCCTTGATCACCCTTATGTACGCTACAGGTACACCTTTAGCCTCCAAACATCTCCATAGTATCTCTCGTGGGACTTTATCGTAGGCCTTTTCTAAGTCGATGAATACCATATGCAGGTCTCTCTTCCTCTCCTTATATTGCTCCATTAGTCTCCTCATAAGATGGATGGCTTCCCTAGTTGAGCGTCTCGGCATAAATACGAACTGGTTCTCTAAAATAGACACGCCTCTCCTCACCCTCATCTCCACCACTCTTTCCCACACTTTCATAGTATGGCTTAGAAGCTTGATACCTCTATAGTTGTCGCAACTCTGGCTATCCCCCTTGTTTTTGTATAGAGGGATCATGATGCTCGACCTCCATTCTATGGGCATCGTTGTCGTCGTAAAGATGACATTAAATAACCTAGTCAGCCATTCCAAACCTACCGAGCCTGCACTCTTCCAAAATACTCCAGGGATCTCGTCAGGTCCGGTCGCTCTTCTCCAGCGCATCCTACGAATGGAACCTTTAACCTCATCGCCCGTAATACTCCTACCACCCCCAATATTGTGACTACTTCCTGTATGTTCCAAATCTCCCAACACAATTTCTCTGTCCCCTTTGTCATTCAAAAGTTTATGGAAGTATGATTGCCATCTTTGTTTGATAAGGGTCTCCTCTACCAATACTTTTCCGTGTTCATCTTTAATGCACCTCACTTGATCCACATCGCGTGCCCTTCTCTCCCGGGCCCTAGCTAGCTTGAATAATTTCCTGTCCCCGCCTTTCTCTTCCAGTTCAGCATAAAGGCGTTCAAAAGCTGCCGTTTTTTCTGTTGCAACCGCCGACTTCGCCTCCTTCGCCTCCTTCCTCGCTATCTTATACAGTTCCCCATTCGTCCACTTCTCCACCTCATCCTTGCTCTCCATCAACTTAGCATACGCCACCTTCTTTGCTTCCACTTTCCCTTGTACTTCTCCATTCCACCACCAGTCCCCTCGATGTCGACTATGACTACCTGTCGAGACTCCTAACACTTCCCTTGCTACAACCCTAATACAACTAGCTGTCTTATCCCACATACCGTTCGCATCCCCACTACTATCCCAGGCCCCCATATCCTTCAATTTCTCTCCCATCTCTAGGGCACTAACCGTTGTCAAACTCCCCCATCTGATCCTAGGTCGTTCTTCCCCGACCCTTCTCGTCCTGGTCATCTTGATCCCTAAATCCATCACTAAGAGCTTATGTCGGGTTGTAAGGTTGTTGATCGGGATGACCTTACAGTCTTTGCACAAACCTTTACCATCCTTCTAAGGATTAAAAAGTCTATCTGAGTTTTAGCCACTGAACTACGGAAGGTTACCAAGTGGTCCTCCTTCTTTGGGAAACTCGAGTTGGCTATCACCAACCCGAAAGCTCTTGCGAAATCCAAAAGTGAGATTCCTCCTCCATTTCTGTCCCCGAAGCCAAAGCCCCCATGCACATCATCATACCCTCCTAGAATAGACCCGATGTGCCCATTGAAATCCCCTCCCACGAAAAGCTTCTCAGTAGGTGGTATACCTCCCACTAACTCATCCAAATCCTCCCAAAGGCGCCTCTTATCCTCCTCGCGTAAGCCCACTTGCGGCGCATTAAATTGTACTAATAAATGTAATGCGCAAATAATATTAAAAAAGAAAGTAATTGTTTTATGTATTATGCTTGAGCATATGGAAAAAAATGATTTAAATTATTATATAACCTTTCAGTTCATGACTATTTTTTGCTTATTTATATTGGTGATTAGCAAAGCAAACTTTTCAGCACTTCTTGACACATCTTGAATATTTTAATAATACATTTATAATTTTCATGTTCATACAACAACTAAAATAAATTTTTTATTGATGAGAATAATGTTATGTTGCTCGAAAATTATAAACAAAGACCAAATATGACACAAATTTATCATAAAATTTTAAATTGTAAGGTGCATTAAATCTTACCTAAATTAACTATATAATTAAATGAGTAATGTATACGAAATGATTAATAATAATTAGATTGATTGTCAAAAATTTATATTTTAATTGTGTTATATTTTAAAATGGAAGAACTAGATAAAAAGGTGTAACTCAACTTTAACGATTATTATATATTACTTTAAAAATGAAGGAATATAAAAAGTAATATTATTAATTGCTTTGCTTCTAAAGAAAATCTAACAACAAATAATATGCTATATGTAGAATCTCTGAGTAACTAAGTCACAGCACAAAACTGTCATTGGATTTTTGGACACTTTATTAAATTATCTTATGATTGTAATTTTATTTGTTTGAAAGCATTCGGATATCAAAAATGAATAGCCTCTTCTGCTGAAAGCAATATTTTTACAAATAAAAATAACTCATATGTCATATCTAATGTCAAATTTGTTGTAAAGAAACTTCTGAGAAGTATAAAACAAAAAGTAAAAATAAGATATTAGCACTAAATAATTAGTGTGGGATCGCATCTTCTTTCTCTCTCTACAATATCTCTCTAGCAAAAAGCTCCCAATAAGGGCACTTAAGTCACAAATACGAAAATGGGGAGGGGGGGACCCACCTCCCAATGCTGAAATATTTCGTTCGAAAGATAGGATCGTAGATCCTGTCAATACGAACGTAACGCAAGTTACGACGACCCGAGGGTCCAAACACAGCTCCTCCAATTCACCAAACACTGATGCGATCACTGTACACATATCTGAGGAGGAGCTGCGAGCAGCACACAAAATCATTGCTTTGCACAAAGATGGATTGATTCGAGTCTCAAGAGTGGGTGCAAATGATTCATCATCACTTGGACTTCATACAATCGAAAAATTAGAACAAATTACATCACCAGTTGTGAGCACTGAATTTTCAAAATTTGAGCTGAAGAACACAGTCTCGCCGGACAAGCGAATTGAAATTCGAACAAGTTCCGGCGATATTCGAGACGTCGGACCCACTGGGTTTGTTCTCCTAGTCAAGACGCGTCCAATGGTACAAGTTTCACCGGTGTTGGAATCGTCGGCGAAACCTTCGATGTCGGCGCCGGAGCTCCGGCAAGTATATCCCATCAAAATCAATGCCAACATGCTAAGCTCGATGAGGAGAACCTTTCAGGCATCAAGAACCAGCTCGAATTTCAACCACAGGCTTCGAATATCCATTTCGCTACTGAACAAGAAGAGGTCGCCGGACCTCCGGTTAACCAATTGAGCCAAGACCAATGCCAAAAGGTGCGCGACAGTGTAGAGAAGCTTCCTAGATATATGGCTAGTCTCGAATCACTACCAAAAGATTCAAATTTGAAAAGTCGTCAAGGCGACAATCGTGATGAGACTGTTGGAGCTCCGGTGAACAAAATAATGAGACACCAATGCCAAAATGTTCCCAAGGCTGTTGTGACGCTTCCTACACAAACCACTGACCCCAAATTATCTTTAAAAAGGTCAAATTCAAAAAGTCGTCAAGACTTTTCCGAAGGAGATTATCACAGTCACAGTGGTATTCGAATTGAGGAACCTACATTGGCTAATGATCAACATCAGTACCTTGATGATTGTAGTCAATCCCACAATAATCAAATAACTTGCAATGATCCAATGCCAAAAAACTTGAACCATATCTGCAGCACTAGTTCGATCACAGGATCACAAGGTAAGTTTTCTCCTTCTCTTGATTTCAATATGCAGGGTCAGTATGTGTGTTCTCCTAATGACATTCAACTATCTCCTAATCATATTGATCTTCCTAATAATCGTGGGCAAGGTTTGGAAAATAATTTGGTGCCTAGTGCTGATGTGCATCATTATCATACTAATAAGAATAGTGCAGCTGGGCATAATTCTACTTCTATGAATGTTGATGTTAATTTGTTGAAACCCAATGGAGTAAATACACTCCTTGGAACTGCTTCAAACAATCTTATGCAGGGTAATGAGCATAACACTACCAAGCCTAATTCTACTGCTGAGACCCTGACCACCAACATACTTCAAACTCATAAAACTACAAGTACTCCAAGTACCTTCCCAAAAATATCCTCCAACTTTGATAAGCCTAGCCCCAATAATCAAGTCCCTAAACCTGTTAGTACCCAACCTCAACAACCTAAAAAACAACAATAAAAATCCTCAGAGAAATCAGTTTCCCAATAGAAAGGAATAGGTCCCTCACCCTGCCCCCTACACTGTGATCCAAACCTTTGCATCTAAGCTTATATTAAACCAAGCTAAGAATGACACCCCTCTTGAACTATCTACTCCTATCTATACTACTAGACAAGGGTTACCAGCTGTGATATATGACAATGATGACTTCATGATTAAATTGGCTCAAAGATGCAAATATACTCTTGTTGGGAAATTTAGTAACACCATGTCAAAGGTGGAACTCATAAGGAGAAGCTTCATCCTCCAAACACAACTTGTGGGAGGTGTTAAAATTGCCCATTTTAATGCAAGACATGTATACATTGACCTTGACAATGAAATGGATTACACAACTGTGTGGACCAGGCAAAGGATGACCATTGAAGGGCAAGTTATGAGGATACAAACTTGGACACCAACCTTTAGGCCTGAGGAGGAAACTCCTATAGTTCCTGTGTGGGTAGCACTGCCAGAACTCCCATGACATTGCTATGAAAAGGAGTTTGTTACTACACTATTGGCCCCTATTGGAAAAGTCCTCTTTATGGATGCTGCCTCTATCCAAAAGACAAGATGAAGTACTGCCAATGTGAGAGTTCAAATCAACCTTACCTAGGAGAGGCCTCATCATGTCTGGCTCGGCTATGACAAAAGAGATCCAACTATTGGAAGATGGCAAGAACTACTATATGAGAATGTCCCTGAATATTGCATGTATTGCAAGCATCAGGGGCCTATGGTGCATGTCTGCAACATAATAAAAAGAGATGAAGAACAAAAGAATAGGAAAGAAGCAGAAAATGAAAAGAAAACCAAGAGCCATGATGAGAAAGACAAAAGAGAACAAGTTCATCCACCACCTGCCAACCTACAGGTCCACAACAATCCTTCAACAACCAAAGTACCACAACAGCCACAAAACACTATGACTAGCAAGGAGGACAATGGCTGGCAAACTCAAAGAAGAAAACAGAACAAAGGACCTACCAATGTGTAGAAGCACCAAGACATCAGAAACACAGGAGCACTACTCAAAGGTAAGTATGTACCAGTGCAACAAGTCAATGCTGATCCAGGTAAGAATGCTACTCCTACTACTACTTCCAATGTTCATGTTGATCTTGTTATGCAAGATCAACCCACTAACCAAGGTTCAGGAGATACAAACAACCAAAGGAACTCAGTAGTGAAGAGTTCATCAGTAAGGCAAGCAAGTACTACAACTCAGAGACAAGGTATTGACTTATCTCTCCCACAAACCCCTTCCCCTCATATTGGATGTACAAATAATATCTTAACAGGTACTACTCAAAGGACTAATGTTGCAAGGGACTCAGGTATTGACTCTACTAGCCCAATCCCCAGGATGCCCCCAATTTTTAATGTTGTTGATATTATTGATGCTGAAGTTGTTGGGGGGAAGGATGGAAGTGAAAAGGAGGCACACTCTAACATGCAGGAAGGGGTAACCATAAGGGGAAGGGATTTGTCTCATGTTTTGCATGATAACCAAAACACTAACCCTAGGAGTGACTCTAGAGTCACTATAACCACTAAGCACAACAATATCAATGATCCAGCCCAGCCTGAAAATGCTAAAGGAAATGGTACTGCACAAGATTCTACTTTGCCAACTCCTAAAGGCTCTATGGCTAAAGACTTGGGGTCACTTGCTAGCACCAGTGCCAAGTACTCTACTGCAAAGAGGAACAAGTTAAGTAAGAAAAGAAGGGATGCTATCAAGAAGAAAATTGATGAAAAAAATCATGCTGAGGGAGTTCCTAAGTTTTGTCACAACATGACTATGCAACAAACTCATCAGCCTTGCCAAAAATTTGTAATTGATGATGATCAAGTGGGAATGGATATCACTACCCTCCAAGCCCATTGCATTCTCACAACTCCTATTTAGTCAGCAGGTGTCAATACTGAAACACATACTAATGTAGCCAAGGCCAACTATACTCTCAACACTGAGGTTGATGAATATGCAGTGTGTGTATCTAAGAATGAAGAAGATAGTGATTATCAACCAATGACTGACTATGACGATGAGGATGCTATGAGTGAATAATTGATTAAGGCTTTCAGCCCATCCAGGGACAAGGTGTATGAGGATGAGGTCCAACAGTTTGCTAAGTCCCAGGGATTCTCTGATGAATATAGGGTCACTCATTCTGAAGATGAGGAAGACCATGACCATTGGAAAGAGGCACAACAAGAAGATCAATTGGAGGCATTCAGATCCACAATGACAACTTTAGTGCAGAGGGAAAGTCATCAAGACAAGGAGGAGAATGATCCACCCGCTAAAAGTAAGCAAACAAAGAAGAAGACTAAGAAAAGTATCATCAGCAGTTCTGATAAGGTTGTTCTCAACAGCAATATCAACACTAGGTCCAAAGCTCACAAACCTTAATGATTAGTACAATTTGCTGGAATGCAAGGAGTATTAATACTCAAGGGGCCCTTGACAGGCTACAAAAGTTGAAAGATCTCCATAAGTTGTCTATTATAGCAGTGCTGGAACCATTCTCCAACAAATCCCAAATTGAATTCCACAGAATTCAGCTAGGTATGGATAATGTTATGTCCAACTCCAATAAAAAAATCTGGTTATTCTGGAACAAAGACATTGTATGCAACATTGTTGACCAGGATGAACAGCAAATGACTTATGACATTACTCATGTGGCTTGTCCTAATAGCTACCTCATTACCTTTGTATATGCAAAATGCAAGGACTATATGAGAAGAGACTTATGGGATAAGATGCTGCAATTCTCCAGTAAGGAGAAGCCTTGGTGCACCATTGGAGACTTCAATGTTATTACAGATGTTGAAGAAAAGATGGGGGGCCAGCCATACAATGTGACCAAGAGCTTTGAGTTTATTAGTGTGATAGAAGCTTGTGAACTCACTGATCTGGGGTTCTGTGGGCAGAAGTTCACCTGGTGCAACAATAGAGACAAAGATGCTAGGATTTGGAAAAGACTTGACAGGGCCATGGTTAATGAATCTTGGTTAGAAGTCATGCTTGTAACAACTGTCAATCACTTGGCCTCCACAGGATCTGACCACTGTCCTCTACTACTTGAAAGCATGGCAAAACAAGGTAATGTTATCAAGTATTTCAAATTTCTAAACTGCTGGACAGACAATGTTAATTTCCTTAGCACTGTAAAAGCATGTTGAGACAATCCTGTGGAAGGAAATCCAATGAGAACCTTCTAACAAAAGCTGAAAAGAGTTTCTAATACTCTTAGTAAGTGGTCAAGAAATGAGTTTGGGGACATCTTTGCTCTAGTAAAAGAATATGAAGAGCAGGTGAGACAAGCTGAAGAAAAAATTATCAGTGACAATACTGAAGAGAACAGGTCCAAGCTACATCAGATCAATGCTCAGTACATCAGATATCTGAAGATGGAGAAGGCTATCTTAAAGCAGAAAACTCAACTTCATTGGTTCAAAGATGGAGATGCCAATACCAGCTATTTTCATGCTATTATCAGAGGAAGAAGAAGAAAGTTATTCATCCATCAGATTAGTGATGAACATGGCAATACTATTCAAGGTGAAGACAATATTGCAAGAGTAGCCACATCACACTTTGAAAAAAATATTCAGTGGAGAAGAGAGACTGATCAGGGAAGATGTTCTTAAATGCATTCCAAAGATGGTTACAAAGGAGCAGAATGAGAGCCTGCAGTCCTTACCTACTATGGATGAGCTGAAGAAAGTTGTATTGTCTATGAGCCCTACATCAGCTGCTGGACCAGATGGAATGAATGGGAAATTCTTTCATTCATGCTGGGATATCATCTATGAAGACCTACTGAGATTAGTCCAGTATTTCTTCAATGGACATGGTATTCCCAAGTTTATTTCTCATGCATGCTTAGCTCTACTTCCTAAGAATGAGCATCCTAACAGCCTCTCAGAATACAGGCCTATTTCTCTCAGCAATTTCACTAACAAGATCATTTCTAAGTTGATAAGCCTCAGAATTGCTCCAATATTGCCTCAGATAATCTCAAATAATCAATCTGGATTTGTTAAAGGTAGGAGTATTTCTGAGAACATAATGTTAGCTCAAGAAATCATCCACAATATTAAGAGACCAAAGGCAGGGGATAATATGGTGATAAAGCTAGATATGGCCAAGGCCTATGATAGGATCTCTTGGTCATTCATTTGTATGGTCATGAGGAAAATGGGGTTTGGAGAAGTGTTGATTGATATGGTTTGGAGGATTATGTCAAACAATTGGTACTCAGTCATCATTAATGGTGCAAGGCATGGCTTCTTCCACTCTACAAGAGGACTCAAGCAAGGAGACCCTTTATCCCCTACTTTATTCATCATTGGAGCTGAAGTTTTGTCTAGACTTCTCAACAATCTTCATCACCATTATTTATATATAGGATTCCAGATAGAAAGAAGAGGTCCTCAAGTAAATCACTTGAGCTTTGCAGATGATGTGATCATTTTCACATATACCAGCAACTTCTCACTTACATTGATTACCAAAACTCTTAAAATGTATGAAGCTATTTCAGGACAACTTATCAATAAAGATAAGAGTCAAACTATGATGCCACTGAATACTCCCTCTGATGTGGTGGAAAGGGTCAGCATGATCACAGGATACAATTGCACTCATGGCCCAATCACTTACCTAGGCTGTCCCCTATATATAGGAAGACAAAGGATCATATATTTCTCTAGTATGGTTTCTAAGGTTCTAAGCAGGATCAGGGGATGGCAGACTAAAATGTTAAGCTATAGAGGTAGAGTCACCTTGGTGAAATCAGTGCTGCAATCCATTCCTATACACCTGTTGTCAACTATCAGTCCTACTAAGACCACCATGAATCAAATCAAAAGACTAATTGCTGACTTCTTTTGGGGATGGGAAACTGAAAGAAGAAAATATCACTGGGCCTCTTGGGATACTCTCAGTTATCCTTATGAAGAGGGTGGTATAGGTGTTAAAAAATTAGAGGATGTGTGTTATCCTTCCAATATAAACAGTGGTGGACTTTCAGATCAAAGAAGACACTATGGGGGGAATTTCTTAAAGCAAAATACTGCCAAAGGGCTCATCCAGTCATAAAGAAGTGGAACACAGGACAGTCCCTCATGTGGAAGCACATGATGAGCAATAAAAGAGATATTGAGCCTCATATACAATGGAGAATCAAGTCTGGAACAAGCAGCTTTTGGTGGGATGATTGGCTAGGGGTAGGTCCATTAGCTTACCACAATGAAAGTCTCCCTAGATTGAATAACACTACTTTCTCTAAACTAATGGAGAATGGAGGATAGAAGGCAGAGGAAGTAAGGAAACATGCACCCCCTCAGCTGGTGTGCAAAATTCTCAGCACTCCCATCAGCTATAATCCAAATATGCAGGATCAAGCCATCTGGAAGCCTAACTCTCATGGCAACTTCACTTGTGCATCAGCTTAGGTGTTAGTAAGAAAGAAAAAGACAAGATCTATCACTAACAGCAACATATGGCACAATAGCAATTCCTTTCAAGGTCTCTTTTCTTTTGTGGAGAGCTTTCAGACTTAAGCTACCCACAAATGATAGAATTGTGGCCTTTGGACAGGAGCCTGCTGCATGCTCTTGCTGCTATAGAGCAGGTCTTGATGATGTAGACCATATCCTTGTTTCAGGCTACTTTGCACAACATATTTGGAAGCACTTATCAGGGTACTGGGTCTACAACACAACAACACTCCTCTAAAAAACCTATTGATGAGGTGGTGGCTAATCAAAACTAACAATGAGCTTCATAAGTTAGTAATGCAAGCCATCCCCATTTTTGTGTGCTGGAATCTATGGAAGAATAGATGTGCATGCAAGTATGGAGGCAATAAGTCTAATGCTACTAGAGTTATATTCTCAATATCCAAAGATCTATATATGCTTATCTCTACTATGTATCCATATATTGATTTGCCAAGTAAGTGGGCAGATTTGGTTACCATGGTTGAAAAAAGCCAACATGAGTTGAGAATAACCAAAGTATGTTGGACTAAACCACAACCTACAATGATCAAGCTCAACACAGATAGGAGTACCCTTAATAATCCAGGAAAGATAGGGGCAGGAGGCATTCTTAGGGACCATAATGGAGTGCTGATATATGCCTTTGCATCTCCACTAGGCTTTGGTTCTAATAACCAAGCTGAAGTACAAGCAGCTCTTATTGGTATTCAATGGTGTCTACAACATGGCCAAAGTAGGGTAGCCCTGGAAGTAGACTCTGAGCTACTAATCAAGTGGCTCAAACAAGAGATGAAACCACCATGGAATATTCACACCTATCTCACTGAGCTGCAGTTATTGATTAGCAAGATGGAAAGCTTCCACTGCAGACATATCTTTAGGAAAACTAATTTCCCTGCAGATACACTCTTAAAAGAAAGCTACATGAAGGACCATACACAACACTACTACAGTTTTCAACAACTTCCAAGAGAGACCAAGGGATATTATAAAATGGACAAAGCTGGCATGGCTAGCTTTAGGAGAACAAAGATGAAGAAGATCCACCAACCACCTTGAAGGATATCACTAATCATGCTCTAGTGTTAGTTTCCATTCAAGTACATTTATTCACACTTTTTTAATACTAGTTGATATATATAATGATATCCAGGACCATTGTAAAAGGGAGAGTCTCCCTAGTTTACTGCTTTCCTAGAATAATTACCATACCACTAGAGATAAGGGATAGAGTAGCTATCTTCTCTTCTCTTGTCCTTTTGTTTATGCAGGTAGTTGCAGACATGGAAAATGTCAACTAGCAATACAACAGCATACAACAATCTACAGCAACAACTGTCCAAACCAGCAACACAACATCCACCACATGGAACTCCATTCAACAGCAATCAAAAAGGAAACTTTGGTTCTATTATTGTTTTCTGTTGTGTGTCTCATTGTGTAGGTTTAATGCTACTTTGAGCCCGAGGTTGGAGTTGCAGCAGCTGAGTTTGAAGTTCTTGCACCAGCATATCAACAACATCATATGTAGATGCTACAGCAGCAGCAACTACATTACAGAGATGCAGCAACAACAACATAAGAATGCTGTAGAGATGCAGCATAGGAATCAACAATGGGATTTCTCCTTTTGTTTGTCTATCTTGTGCAGGTACTCTGAAGAGCTGATCCTGATCATAAGGAAGGGTCTCCTCTTGGGAGTAGCTTGCAACAACAAGCATCTTAACCCCATCTACTATGGAAATAACATGGAAATACCCAAGGACCTGCAACAGACTATGACCAAAATAGGGTATGATGTGCAGGGTGATTTGGACCATGTGGACCTGCACCAAGGTCTCCAAAATTTGCAGGACTGCAGCAATACTATAGGAGCAAGACCCAAGAAGTCTCATCTCAAACGGATAATTGGAGACGTTAGGCGAGCGTCCTTGGAAAAGTCAGTTGTCTTAAGCCTAAAGAGGGAGCATTTTGCTATTTGGAAGTTCCAACCTGTGCAAAATGCCTCAAAATCTTGCAGGACAAAAGAAAAGCATGTTTGTACAAGTCTCAAGGAGTTTCAGCTCAATCGGATAATTGGAGACGTTAGGCGAGCAACCTTGAAAAAGCAAACAGGCTCCAAAACACTATTAGAGGTCCTTTCCTTTTTGCTAGCTTGTGCAAGTTCTTTCTTGATTTTGTTTGTTTGTTGTATTGTTGCAGGTTGCTGGAGTGCTACATCAACATGCATTAACAAAAACTACATGGAGGACATCAAAGATACAACCACCAAATCAAATAGAAACTCCAAGACTGCTACACAAGGCCCATCCTGGTTTTTCTGTCTGGTTGGCTGTTCGTTTTTCTTTGATGGTTTTTGTGTAAGTACAACACCAGATGGGGCACCTTGGCAAATAAAAGGCATCAACATAGAGACAACAACCTTACAAGCTAGGACTTCACCAACACATCAGCTCTCCACTCAAGCCAATTCCCTCACTACAACACCTGAAGTAGACCCTTCACGTCCCAAAACTCCTGAAGCTCCTTGCTCATTTACTTATTATGTGCAGGCACATAAGAAACAACTACTAGTTAATAGTACTAGTTACAGTAGTTTGTAGATTTGTTTGGTTTTGTGGTTTGTTACTGGCTGCTATAGCTCCATTTACTTCCTATCCTTTCATACTCCTTAACTACTCATCCTTATATTGATGTTGTTGCATATTTCCTTGGACTTACTTGGTATGACAAGACTAAAAAGGGCAAAGATGAAAAGAATTTTCCCATCCCATGCGAGATAGAAGTTTCATATACTTTTTTCTTCTTCAATTTAGCTATGTCTGATACGTAGCATAGTTGAATAAGAATAGTGTAGGTTACTCTCTTTTTTCTCATGGAAGGGGAGAGTCTCCCTCATTTATGCTTTCCTAGTCGATTTGTAGCGGGAGGAGTCCTCTCATAGGTTTACTGCTTTCTAGTTATAATTAGCCTCTCTTTTGTATCGGGAATGAGTTAGCTGACCTTAATAGGTTAGCCGACTTATGAACCAACATAGGATCGGAGGTAAGGTTTATGTCCCCCTCCTTGTATTTTTATTTAGTTTATTTATGTTAAGGCTTGGGGGTGCTGCTCAACCCCTGACTGTGCACGAGAGGTGGGAGTCTCGTGTAGGGTCTGTTCCCTTAAAAAAAATTAGTGTGAGAATCGTCATGATTATGGAGATGGAAATCAACACAAATAGAAGTATAAAACAAAAAGTAAAAATAAGATATTAGCACTAAATAATTAGTGTGAGAATCGTCATGATTATGGAGATGGAAATCAACGCCCATTTGTGTAAAGACTAATACCTCACTTGTTTGCACTAAACACTTAATAAAGATATTAATTTTAATTATTCAAATCTTAGTTATTAATTTTATTTATTTTTAAGATCTGAATGTTAATTATTCATATCTTAATCATTAAGGGTATGTTTGGTATGAAGGAAAATATTTTTCTAGAAACTGTTTTTTTGAAAAAACAAGTTGGTTTCTAACTTATTTTCTCATGTTTGGTTGGTGAGTGACAAATATTTTTCGGAAAATATTTTCTATTGTTTGGTTAGTGAATGAAAATATTTTTTAGAAAATATATTTTATTTTTTGGCTAGAGAGTAGAAAATATTTTAGGAAAATAATTTCTGGCATGAAAATCAATCCTAATAATTGACCCGGGATCCGAACCCGACACGTGATGTGGGATCCAACTCGACTTTCAACCCAAAATTCGACTTTTAAATTTAAACTCGATCTCGATTTTCGAACCAAAATCCGACCACACACGACTTCAGACCTAACTTTCAAATAATTTGATTTTTTTTTTTGGGGTGGGGGTCTGGCAGGGGATCGGGGTTACGGGTGGGGTGAAAAAAATGAAATTTTCAAAACTTGAAATGTTTTTCAAAAAAAATTATTTTTTTTGTTTGTATGCGGGGGGGTTGAAATATTTTTAAAAATAATTTTTAATTTTTTTTGTATGTGTGATTGGGAAGGGGGAGGGGGGGGGGGTAAAAAAAAAACTTTCATAATTTGAAATATTTTTCAAAGATAAAATTTAATTTTTTTTGGTGGGGCAGGGGAGGGAGGAGGGAGGAGAAGGGGGCAGTGAGGGTGGGGTGGGGGTTGGTAGGGGGAGGGTAAAAAAGTAAAATTTTGAAATTTTAAAATATTTTTCAAAAAAAATAAAGTTTTTAATTTTTGTTTGGGGGGGGGGGGGGGGCTTAAGGGTAGTCGGGGTAGCAAAATTTTTAAAATGTGAAATATTTTTCTAAAATAAATTTATTTTTTTTGGGAGGGGGTGATGGGGTCATGGTAGGGGTGGGGTAAGAAAAGAATATTGTAATTTGATGTTGGAGGAGAGTCCTTAGTTTTTAGAAGAAAGTCATTTTCCTTAAATTTGAGGAAAATAAATTGATTTGGAAAATATTTAAGCCAACCAAACATGAGAAAATTGGAAAACATTTTCGTCCTTCATACCAAACACACTCTAAGTGCGTTTGTTTTTCTTATTTTACAACCACTTAATGAGTCTGAATGAATAAGATCTATAATAAAGTCTTCATATCATTAAGATGTCTATTTAAAAATTTCTACAAATATGATAGTTTATTGCCACTCCATCTACTTTTACCCACCACACACAACCACTATCAATCACCACCACCTACTATCCACAACCACCACCTACAACTTTCACCAATTGCCACTGCCTATCATCCACAACCACCATCCTCAACCCAATAACTATCGTCAATCAAAAAATCAACCGTCATCACCATTAGCCACTTATAACAATTATTATTACATTCACTAATCACCATCAGTAATTACCACCATTAGTCATTCTTAGATGTCCTAACCCCATCCTTATTCACAACTGTCATTAGTTATCAGTATCATTCCACTATTAATTATCAATTGCTATCAACAATAACCTTGTTAATCACTAGTACCAAACACTATACCATAATAATATCCATAACCACCATCATCAGTGAACACCATCCTAAATTGGCACATACAAGCACCATCATTAGTCATCACCACCACTAATTGCCATATAGAAATTTGAAAATAATTTATTGATATAATATTAGATCAGTTCAATATTTTATTTGAAGCTTATATTTATTATTTTTAAATAAATACAACTTTTATACATTCAGATGTTTAGAAAACAAACAGTCTTAACTATTTCATATTCGAATCTTAACGTAACATTTTAATATTCAGATTCAGACTTTTAAATCATAATACATATAAAATATTCAGTGTGCATTCAGATTCATACGTGTTAATGAAAATAAATGAGGCTTAAGTCAAGTTCCGACTTAATTGAGCAACATATGATTCTACTTGAATCAAGATAATGCATATAAACATGTATTGATAAAAAAAGTAGATCAATACCAACTTTTCATAGGATAATGATAATGCATTTATGTAATTGTTTTAATGAGCAGTATTAATGATAGCTAAAAAAATAAAAGGGTCTGATATACCCCTCAATTTTATCATCCAGAGCTAATATATTCCCCATTATAAAAATGACTCACATATATCCTTATCATTATAAAAGTGGCTCACATATATCTTTTCGTTATGAAAGTGGTTTACATATATCATTTTTCATTTAATAGGTGAAAAAATATTTTAAATTTATTTTATTTTAATTTTAATTTTAAAAAATTCATGTAGAGATATATATGATCCTTCTAGTAAAATTTAGGGGTATATTTGATCTCTTTCACACATGAATTATTTTTTGACTTCTTTAATTATCATTTTTAGAGTTTCTTGTTCTTATTTTATTTTTTTCCTTTGATTCTTTAGGGTAAAAATATGAGAAATAAAAAGAAAGAAGTGTAAATGAAAAAAGACATAACATTAAGAAAAAGATTTAAAGCTATTTATTTTGTGATTGTAATATGAAATTATTCTTTTTACATCTATATTGTAATGTAGTTTTTTAATCTGTAAGAAATATTGGGGGCATCTATAATTTTTTTTTACAAGAAAATTAGTGAAATAAATAAATTTGACCATCAAAATAATAAATCAAAATTTGTCTTTGAATCAAAGAAGTCAAAAAAGGTACATATGAAAAGGATGAAAATATACTCCTACATGGATTATGATTTTTACTAAAAAATATTAAAAATAGTTTTAATTTTTTTTTTCACTTCAATAGAGGAAAAGGATGTGAACCATTTGTATGACACTATGGGCATATATGAGTCACTTTCATAATGAGGGGTATATTAAATATAAATAACAAAGTTGAGGGGTATATATATCAGACTATTTTTAAAGAATAATGTATACTTTTTTCCAAGTCAATTTTTCAATTTTTTTATAAATCTTTAAGGTAAGATATGAGCTCAACAATACAACAACAACAACAACCTACTGAAATCCCACAACGTGGGTCTAGAGAGGGTAAAGTGTACGCAGACCTTACTCCTACCAAGATATGATGACTGTTTCCGAGAGACCCTCAACTCAATAGAAGCATAAAAAGAGGTCAGATAAGGCTAAGAAGTTCAAAGCGATATGGAAAATAAAATAACAAAAGCGACACAGAAAAAATAAAGTAATCAAAGTACAGAAAGTACTAGATAATAATAGAAATCAGAGCACAGGAAATTATAGTGTGCTAATGCGCCTACTAATATGGAAGAATAACGAGACTATGTACTAGCCTTCTACCCTAATATGGGTCCTCCACACCCTCCTATCTAAGGTCATGTCCTCGTTAAGTTGTAACTGCACCATGTCCTATCTAATCACCTCTCCCCAATATTTCTTCGGCCTACCCCTACCTTTTCTGAAATCATCCATGTCAACCTCTCACACCTCCGCACTGGGGCATCTGTCTCTCTCCTCTTCACATTCCCAAACCATCTCAGTCGCATTTCCGATATTTTTTCTTCCACCGAGAACACTCCAACCTTGTCCTGAATAGCCTTATTTCTAATTATGTCGCTCCTAGTATGCTCACACATCCATCTCAACATTCTCATCTCGGCAACTTTCATCTTTTGAATGTGAGAGACCTTAACTGGCCAACACTCCGCCCCATATAATATAGCCGGTCTAACCACCACTTTGTAGAACTTGCCCTTAAGTTGTGGTGGAACCTTCTTGTAATATAGCACACCCGAAGCGAGCCTCTATTTCATCCACCCTGCCCCAACACGATGTGTGACATCATCGTCAATCTCCCTGCTGCCTTGCATGATAGACCCAAGATATTTGAAACTACTTTTCTTTTGGATAGCCTAGTCACCAAACCTAACTTCCGCGCTAATCTCCTGAGGTGTGTCACTGAACTTGCACTCTAAGTACTCTGTCTTGGTCCTACTCAGCTTAAACCCTTTAGAATCCAAGGTATGTATCCAATCCTCCAGCTTAGCGTTAACTCCACTACGAGTCTCATCGATCAGGACTATGTTGTCCGGGAAAAGCATATACCATGGCACCTTACCTTGAATTTGTCACGTCAATCCATCCATCACCAAGAGAAATAAAAATGGACTAAGAGATGATCCTTGATGCAACCCCATCACAACTAGGAAGTGCTCTGAGTCCCCTCCTACTGTCCTAATCCTGGTTTTGGCACCCTCATACATGTACTTGATCACCCTAATGTACACCACATGTACGCCTTTAGCCTCCAAACATCTCCATAGTATCTCTCGTGGATATGAGCTCAATAATAGTGAACAAAAAATTGCAATACAATTCCAAGTTAATATTATGACACCTTGAATGTTTATAACCATTCTTAAGAATAAAAAATGCAGAAAAACGTTCAAGTTTGACTTATACTCCAAATTTATACAAATTCAATAGAATAAAATTGCAAATAAATAATCAAATTCTTTGAGGAGATCATTTGCGAGTCAAATATTTTTATATTAATCCATACTCTAGTTTATCTATACGAAATAATTATTATTATTATTATACAAAGAAAACAAAAAATTTAAATTCAACTTGGTAAGAAACAAATAAGAACATTATTATCATGCATTCGCAAGAAAGAGCTTAAGTAAGAAAAAAGATAGAGTGGGCGTAGACAATATTTTGCGTTGAGAAAGTAATATCAAGACCGAAAAATATGGTAACAATCATAGTACTTTATTTCAAATATTTGCATTACAACTTCTATGAAACCACTGATTATTCTTTTTGAATATATATTCAATGGATTTTGAGTTTTATCTTCAATCTTGATGAACTTATTCTTGACTTGTACTTGGATTCAACGGACTTTGAGCTTAATCTTGAATCTTGATGAACTTGATCTTGATTTTTACTTGAATTCAAGAGCTTTTGAGCTTGCTCTTGAATCTAGTGGTCTTGATCTTTAGTTGTTTCTTAAATTTGAGCACTTGAATGCTTGAACTTGTAGCTTGTAGAGAAATCTATGACATTTGATCCACTTGCTCTCTCTAAATTCTTGTTAGAGTTTGGTTTATTTTTTAAATTATGAGGACCCCTATTCATAGTTGTGGACTAAAAGAGTTGTGATGAGGACAGACATTCTTCCTAGAGGACTCGCTGATGATGGAGTTCAGCAACGTGGCTACATATGAGGCATAGATCTCCTATGTGAGAGCTCACCATAGTAGCCTTGGGACTCATCCAGCAAAACTGATGCTGGTCGAACACCTCTTTGATATTGAGCAGTGATGTCAGATTGCAGTGACAACTAGGATCTCTGGTACTATAGCCAACTTGCTAATGTCATTGGACCGTTAGGACAGGCCGTGGTCGAAGATATGTTGTGATCGAGGCATAGTCCACCTATTTTCCATGAATTCAATCAATATTCATCGAGCAACTGGATCAGTCTCTTTAGTGGACGCAAACCTCTCAACGCTGTCTGTACTTTTAGCTTTGTCATTACTGCCCTATTCTCCTTTATCAGACCTAGACTCCGTATTTTCGGAGCCTTGCTTTCCACCGAAACTGCTGCCTCCACTTCATAATGGGAAAGAATAGCGGAGGCTGCACTTGCAGCTTTTGACCTCATAGTATAGGCTGAGTGAGGAGACACGGGGGCCATTAACTGTACTTCAGAGCCACTTGACAATCCCTATACCGACTCGTCATTGGTATTGGATGCACTTTTATCTGAAGATGAATCGTGGAGATAGGACTTAAGGGAGTCACAAGATGATACTATCTTGCTCCTCGGAGCCATTGTACCTATAGAGGAGACAATTAGAATTGACATAATACAACGCAATGAAACAAATAGGTATTTAGACTTCCTTGATGTGAAATCATACAAACGTGACAATTTTCCTTAACAATTTCATTGCTCAATCCATCATCGGTCAATTGCACGTGAATTAGTAGTCACAAATTTTTTGATGTTAGGGACAAAGGGCATTTTTCACGGGCCATGAAGTGTAATATGGTCCATGAAAATACTTTCTTCCCCAGGCAGTCCAACCGTTATCTAATGCAATCTAAACTCTAAACAAAGGGCTTTAACCCCACCAATTTAGTCACAATAGGCACAATTACATAAAACCCAACCCCAATATTAATTTGTAAGGTAAACATCGAACTCTAAGTGCATACTTTCAAGGTGTTTACTGAATCTCATTGAAACTTACTTTACACTTGAATTTGGACCAGGTGAGATGAGAACGAGACTTGTAATAGGGGTAGGCAAGTTCGATGCTCACACAATGCTAGGATTTCTTTGAAGTTGGAGAATTCTAGGAGTGGTATGATTTTTAAATTTTTTGGTGGTTCAGAAGTTTGAAGAAGGTGCATTTCATTTATTGAAAGAGGAGAAAGAATGACCCAAATCTGTGTGAACATTAGGAATTTGAATTTGGGTCGGATTGGATCAGGTCTAATTAAATATAGCTAACCTGGGTTTCATGGCTCGTGAAGTTGCTCGGGAAGTGTACCACGGACTGTTGAACCCTTCGTGATATGGGACTTAGAGAAGAACAAAGAAAACTTACCTAGGGGTTCATGAGAGGCTAAACGATCTATGGAAGTATTCACCGACTGTAAAACCAACCGTGGACCTAAAACCATAATGCCAGTTGCTAGGACGCCTCCCAACCATGAGCTGTGGTGCTCTATACGGCTTGTACATGGGCCCGTGGTGGAGTGACTTGACTCAGTTTTTAGTTTTTACTCATTTTCTTGATTCCTGCACCCATAGAACACACTGTGACACTATAATAATTTTGATAATTAAAATTTTAACCTAACTATTACAAGTACAATCCTTGGGTTGCCTCCCAATCAGCGCCTGATTTAACATCACGACATGATGCGGGTTCCTTGATTACTCAGACTTCATCAAATTGGAGCTCTTCAACTATCTTTGCCTCTTCTTTTTCTCTTAAGTACAACTTCACACATTGCTCGTGAATATTTCATTCAATTAGTCAAATCTTAAGAAGGTATTAACTCAGAGATAGGAATAGGAATATTTCCTTCAACATCGATACTAGGAGGAATAAATAGATGCGTGTACTTGGCTTTCATGTCCTCCCCGGCTTTCCTGTGGTTTCCTCAATAATTAATTCCTCTATAATACTTTAACTGAAGTGACCTAGTTGGTCCTCAATTTGTGAACCTGATGATCGAAAATTTGAATAGGAATCTCCTCATAGGACAAACTATCTTTCACTCTAATGTTTTTTGTAGGAACAATGAGTGAAGGATCTCCCAAACATTTCTTAAGCATGGAAATATGGAACACTGGATGAACGACATCTAACTCTAGTGGAAGCTTTAGCTCATAGGCGACATTGCCAACTCTTTTGATAATCTTATAAGGATCAATGTATAGGGGACTCAACTTCCCTTTCTTCCCAAATCTCATAACACCTTTCATAGGAGAAACTTTCATATTCACCCAATCATTCACCTCGAACTCCAAGACTCTTCTCCTAACATTAGTGTAGGATTTATAACAACATTGCGCAGTTTTCAACCTCTCTTGGATAATTCACCTTAGCTTGATGAACTAAGCCTGTCCCCATCAGTTCAGCTTTACCAACTTCAAACCATCCAATTAACAATCTACATATCCTTTCATAAAATGGCCTCATATGTCGCCATTTCAATGCTCGAATGAAAAAAATGTTATCGTATACAAAAAATAATAAGCGGCTAGTGATCATCCCAATTACCTTTGAACTCTATAACACATGCTCTCAGCATATCCTTAAAAGTTTGAATAGTGCACTCTGCCTGACCATTTGGCCAAGGATGGAAAGCGGTACTTAGGTTCACCTTTGAACCCAAACCTTCTAAAAATGACTTCCAAAACTATGCAGTGAATTGAGTATCTCTGCCTGATATGATAGAAAAGGGAATTCCATGCAATCTGAATATCTCTCCAATGTACAACCTTGCATAATACTTGGCCGAATCGATAGTCTTAATGGGCAAAAAGTTGGTTGATTTGATCATCCTATGCACAATCACCCAAATTGAATCATGCTGTCTGCGAGACCGAAGTAAACGTGTGATGAAATCCATATTGATCATATCTCACTTCCACTTTGGCAATTCTATATTATGAGTTATACCATAATGCCTTTGATGCTCAACCTTGACTTGTTGGCAATTTGGGCACTTAGAAACAAACTTTGCTATATTTTTTTTCATACCATTCTACTAATAGACTTCTGTCAAGTCATGGTACATGTTTGTATAGCCCATATTGGTTGAATATCTAGAGCTATGGGCCTCTGCCATTATTTTGTCTTAGAGACCATCAACACTTAAAAACATAATCTACCTTGATACCTTAACACTCCATCTCTCCCTTTGGCAAAAGCTATCACTTTCTTCTTATGAACATCTTCCTTCAGTTGAAATAGAATAGGGTCTTGGTCTTGCCTTTATTTTACCTCAACGACTAGTGAAGACTCAACACCATTCTGAACAATAATACCCCTCTTATTAGATTCCACAAGATGAACTTCCAAACATGCAAGTCTATGCACTTACTTGGCTAACTCTTTCTTTTCTTTCTTAACATGAGCAGTACTCTCCATGAATAACCTGCTAAGAGTATTAGCAAAAATATTAGCTTTACCTGGATGGTAGAGAATACTCATGTCATAGTCTTTGAGCAACTCAAGCCATATTCTCTGCCTTAGGTTCAACTTTTTCTGACTAAATAAATAATGCAAGCTCTTGTGATTAGTGAACACATCTACATTCACGCCATATAGATAATTATGCCCGATCTTGAGAGAAAATACTACCGTTGCCAACTCTAGATCATGAGTCGGATAATTTCTCTCGTGAATCTTAAGTTATCTAGAAGCATAAGTTATAACTTTGCCTTTCTACATTAAAATAACACCCAACCCAAACTTAGAGGTTGTAATAAATGACGAAACCTTATTTTCCCTTGGGTAGGGATAACACTGGAGAAATATGGATGAACTTAGTCAGCATCAGACCATAAAACTTAGTCTTCTTCTGAGTCAACTTAGTTAATGCCGACGATATGGATGAAAGTCCCTCAACAAAACTTCTATTGTAATCAACTAAACCTAAGAAACTTCTTATGTCTGTTGGAGATGTAGGTCCGGGCCAGTTCTTTACTGCCTCTATTATATGCAAATCAACTCGAACACCATCGCCAAAGAAATGGTCTAAGAATGCGACAGATGCAAGCCAAAACTCACACTTTAAGAACTTAGCATATAGCTCTCGGTCCTTAAAAGTTTGGAGAACAATATTGAGATGGCTGACATGCTCCTCCTCACTTCTCGAATAGATTACAATGTCATGATAAACATGATAACTAATATATCGAAGTTTTGTTTGAACACTCTATTTATGAGGTCCATAAATGTTGCTGGAATGTTAGTCAAATCGAAGGACATAACTAGGAACATATAATGACCATACCTAGTTATAAAGGCTATCTTAGAAATGTCACTTTCTCTCACCTTTAATTGATAATCGCCTTATCTGAGGTCTATCTTTAAAAAAATAAGTGGTATCCTAAAGTTAGTCAAACAAGTCATCTATTCTCGAAAGATAATAGTTATTATTTATGGTAACCTTATTCAACTGACTGTAGTCAATGCACATCCTTAAAGAACCATCTTTCTTTAACATGAATAGGACAAGAGTACCCCAAGGTGACACACTAGGCCTTCTGAATCCCTTATCAACAAGATTCTTGAACTGCTCTTTTAACTTTGTGTGAGCTATTCTATATGGTGGAATAGAGATATGCTAAGGATATGAAAGAACATCTATCCTGAAGTCTATCTCCCTAATGGGCGGGACTCCAGGCAAATCCTGAGGAAAGACTTAAGAAAACACGTTCACTATAGAAACTGACTGAAGGGATGGTGTCTCCACATTATCATCTCAAACTCAGATAATGTGGTAGATGCATTCCTCAGAGACTAACTTTCTCACCTTAAGGTATGAAAGAAATCGACCCTTAGGAAAAGATGGTCTATCCTTTCACTCAATGACAGGTACATTCGAAAATTGAAACTTTACTACTCAGGTTCTACAATCAACCAAGGCATAACAAGCTTAAAATTAGTCCATGCAAAAAATGATATCAAAGTCAACTATGTATAACTCGACTAAGTCTACAAAACTATTTTTATGATAGATAGAGACTATATAGTTACAATAGACTCTCTGAGCTAGAATAGACTTAATAACAGGAGTAGAAATACTGAATTGTTCTAAGAGTCATTCAGGAAGGATTCCAAACTTAATGGCTAAATAAGGAGTAACAAAAGGCAAAATAACACGTTGATCAAGTAATGTGTAAACATCATGAGAAAAGACTCGAAGCATACCGGTAACAACATTTGGTGAGTTCTTTTGTTCATGCCCATTAGCTATAGAATACTGACAACTTGGACCAATGCCTGCCCCCGAAATAACACCTCTCTGATTACCTCTATTTTGCAGTACTACCAAAGATGATTGGGCTTTGCTGCCCTCATTACCTTAGTTCCAAATGGGTCAATCTTTTAGAAAGTGACCCATTGTTACACCCCACACTCTTGAGCTTGGAATGTCTCTTAAGCTTCTTAGAAGTTACTATGTGAGTTGAATAGTCTACAACTCTATTAAAAAACTCCAAGGAAGGGAGAATGAGACACCCCTTGAGAGGGAAGGTTAGAAATAGAGTCGTGAGAATCCGAAAAGAGTTGGAGGTCAAAAAATAAGTCGTAGGACTCGGTCTACCTATGTAAGCTACTGATTTAGAAGTTTTATATACTTGATGTACTTAAGGATATACCAAGCTTATGAAGAAATGATTACACGGGTTCTTAAAATAAGACGAGATTACGAACTCACGGGGAAGAGGAGAAGACGACACGTGGCAGCAAGAGGAGGTGCCACGTGGCAGCAAGAGGAGGTGCCACATGGAAGCCTAGGAAGTTGCCACATGGCAGCAGGTGATCTACCTACGTGGGTTCAAGTAGGTGACCCACATACTTGGGGGTGGGCCCCACCAAGGATATGTGGCAGCCCCTAATTGGTTGCCTAGCTATATTGGTCTAATAAGGGTTGGACATGTGTCACCCTTAGGGGATGACACGTGTCACCTCCTAATCCCACCTATATATGCTGAATATGTGACTAAGTAGTTCATTCCTTATTCAAAATTTCAGCCAAAAGCTAAACAAAAGGAAAAAAGGAAACCTAAGCCTAAGAGAGAGTATTATGGAGGCAACAAGGAAACCAAGGTAAGTTTCAAAGTTTCTCTCCGTGAATTACTTACCTACGGTATTCCTTAACCATGAGGAGATGTATATATGTATCTTACGATGTCTACGGAATCATTTCTAAAGCTGTACACCTAGAAAAGTGAGAAAGGAAAAGAGAAAAATGCTAGGGACACAGGGAGAGAGAGCTGTAGGCTTGCTTCAGGGAAAAGGCAAGGTCCGAGTTTCTTTTCGTGAATTAATTAATTATGGTATCCCGTGGTTATATAAGGATGTTTAATAACAATAAATTCCAATTTGGGGCAGCAAGGAAGTCATACAAACAGTCCACTCACTTTCAGCGCGTCTAGAAAAGTTCCGAGGTGCGTCTTGGCGAATTGTGGCCAATTTCGAGTAGGGTAAGGTTCCTTATTCCAATTTTAGCCTTATGGTGTTTTCAT
This sequence comes from Solanum dulcamara, assembly GCF_947179165.1. NCBI lineage: Eukaryota > Viridiplantae > Streptophyta > Magnoliopsida > Solanales > Solanaceae > Solanum > Solanum dulcamara. The sequence continues at coordinate 46,905,288 of NC_077239.1, forward strand.
GGAGTATGTTAAACGACCCATAGGTTGCTTTAAATGTGGAAATATCATAAGAATGCTTGACGTTCGAAATAAACTAAATTATAGTCGTTATAGTTGAATTGTCGTCAAAGTAAAGTGTTGTTCTTGTGAGGCGCTGCTATAGGGGTGTGGTATGTTGTTTCAGGGACTAAATGTGTTATACAAGGGGTAGGGGTGCTTCTTGTTGAAGCCACACGACCCCTTGTTTCATATAATTAAAGGTTCTACAAAATAAAGGCTAGACACCCTATTTTGGTATCGTAGCTCCGAACGAGTCGTTTGGAGTTTATATTGTATATTGTTGATATGAAATGCTTAAACATATGTTTCAGGTTGTTGTTGGTTGGATTTAGGTATTAGGAGTGGAATTGGAAATTCATATAGGGCACATTATAGAGGAGGTGCTGCCTGATTTTCGTAAACTCTTTAACTAGTTGAGAAAGCAAGCGAAGGGTTGAGTTCTATGAATACTTATGTGCAGCCTAAGGTGATGGAAATCCAAGGGTTGTTAATACTTGTATTGATTTTATGTTACTTAGGTTTAAAGGACGACGAGGCGAACAGGATAAAGAGTAATCCATAAGAGGTATGTGAATCTTCTCTTGGTATGTTTTTGACATAGGTATGTAAAACCTATCTTTTCTCTTTCTTTTGGCATGTCTTAGATGTAGGCTATGGATGATGAAAGCTTCAAGGCAACTTCACTCTTAGGTTCTGAATATGAATTCAGGACTCTAAATTGCTTCTGGATGTTAAGACTTTTAAAGTAGTTAAACTCCTACTCCTCGAGTCTTCTATATAACTGTATAACGATTGATTCGACTAAGCTCTTTTTCATAAAAATAAAGGCTCTGAGATAACCAACGCTCAGACTACTATAAGATATTTCATACTGGTATAAGTCTAAGATTTGCAAAACTCTCTTTTACATAGTCCTTAGTGACATTTAGAAGGTATACGTCAGATACTTTTTACCCTAATATCCAGGGATGATTTGCCTGACAACTTCATTGAGTCTCCATTAATAATTTAAACTGTGTTTTATTTCTCACTACTTTACTCGTGTATACTATAACACTTCTTTCATCGACCTCGAGGCCAGGAATAGTTATCATGCATAATTCCACTACATTGTTCATCGCGCCCTCACTAGAGGGCCCAGTACGTATGTATATATATGATGATATGATGATGTGTTGTAATAAGAAGGTGATGTTACTACAGTTATGATTCACCGGATCCCTGATAGGGCCGGCTATATTAAAAATTTGAGCATGCATGATTTTACTTCTCCAAGTACAGATTTCTGATTTGATATCTTATCCCCTGTTCCTCTATCTCAAATATGCTTCCAGTTGTATTATGTTATGTTTTACATACTTAGTACATATATCGTATCGACCCCCTTTCTTCGGAGGGCTGCGTTTCATGCCCGCAGGTATAGATGCAGGTTTTGGGAGTCCATCAACTTAGGATTCCGCACAACTCAGCTGGAAGAGGCTCTATTATATCGGAGCCTAGTTTTTGGCATTGGCCGTTGATGTATAATATTATTTTGTTATTCAGGGGTACGACGGGGGCTTTGTCCCACCATATGTTGTCATTAATATTGTTAGAGGTCGGCAGACATGTATATGTGGGTTGTGTATGCCAATTTGATTCAGCTGGGTCTACATGATGTATGGTATATGTTATTATGTTATGGCAGCCTTGTCGGTTTGCATGCCCTTTCATGTTACAACACAAATGAAAAGGGCTACAGGTTTATGAAAATGTTATCGCCCAATGGGGCTCTGTTATATGATATTGTTTTATTTACAGTTTAATTTGACCATAACTGATAGTTAGGTATACGGAGGGTCCAGGTTGGACCCCAGTCGCGGCCTATGGGGTTGGGTCATGATAGAAGTGGTATCAGAGCAGTTCGTCCTTGGATTGTGTGCAGACCGTGTCTAGTAGATAGAATCTTGTTTATCGATGTGTTGCGCGCCACATCTATACACATGAGGCTACAGGAAATTTAGGATGTTATCTTTCTTTTACATCTGAGATCGTGCTATAGATCCGAGTCATAAGACAATTCCTTATACTAACCTTGGATCTTAACAGAAGGACGACATCGACGAAAGGAAGTCACAAAGCACGTAGGTAAGTAAAGGCATGAGAGATATCTGTTGGTTAAGGTATTGATATTTGATTGAAATGTAAAGTCAAAAATTTAAGGAAAGCAGACAGAAAGTGCAACAAATGCAGTTTAAAGTTGGACATACGAGGTAAGTCCATTACTTTTATACTATTGTTAATATTGAAAGCCCCGTATGGCTACGGTATGAGATGATATTAAACGCCCTGTGCGGCTATGATATGATATAAATATATATATATGCATTGGCCCTGTGAGAAATTATTGGTATTTTCTGCGTGCAGGTTATGGGATAGTAAGAAGTGTAGAGGAAACTCTGCCGAAATTTTCCCAAAACAAGAAAAAGAGAATAAAACATAGCTTTATAACATGTCTTGAAAATTAATATCGAGTACCCATATTATGCCAAATAAAAGCTATAAGAGTTACTCTTCATGTCGTCAATAAGGGATACCCTTTTTACTCGAGGAAGTTTATTTCGGAGAAATAAAAGTCTGTTTGAGAAACATAGTTCAGACCACAGTATCTCCAGTCGTAATTGTGCTGTAGAAAAAGAAGAGAAGCTCAGGTAGAAGGATAAGATATCCAATAATTGAACTTCACTCTTTTTGGAAGTACCAAGCCCCAACTCTTAATTGTAAATTAGATAAGTTGTTCATAACTCGAGGATAAACTCAAAAGGAGACCAGGTAGGTCAAGTATTAAAAGGAAGTACTATGATGTTAAGGGATTCTAGTTTCTTCCGACAATGGTTGGAAAATGGTTTACTATGACAGTTTATAGTTCTCCACCAACTAATTGGGGAAAGAACTTCTAAATAGAAGCACCTCAAAGAGATGTTAGGCACTGAATATGAGTATGAATTTAAAGGTATGCTATAGTAGTACGGGGACAAAGTGAGACCGCTAATAAGGCGCACTTGGTAGATGCTAACTAAGTTAAAAGCCTGCGTTGAGTACGCAGTAAGATCATGGAGCTTAAGATATAAAGAAATAACGTGTGTATACCACGTCGCCCCAAAAATAGATGAACTCTTAAGGGACGAGGATGGAAAACTTAAGGAATAAATGGCACAACTTCCATTCATCCCAAGAAACAAAGGTTATAGGTTGGGAAACTCACTACTCCAAGAGAACCTTGGACAATGAATGCTGTAATACAAATGTTGCCTAGTTAAAAGAAAATTTAGAATAGCTACAAGTGTATACTAACTTTTTATAGAGATAAGTAGAATGTGGCCTCGGATGAGTTGTTCCATAGGTCTCATTACTCAGGTACAGATTAATAGATGAGGTGTCATATTATGTGTAGGAAGGATCCTGTCGCCTCATGATTTAGACAAGGTTCCGTACGTGGATAATCAGGTTGGAAAAAAAATAAAAAATACAGAAAGACAGAGACATAATACAGTACCAAGTACATTGGGGAAGGAGACTGGACGAAATTCAGATTGGACATAGAGCAAGGTATAAGTGGATAAAGGTATAAGTACCCTCTAAAGGGGGGAAGTAAGTTAGAAAACTGCAAAGGGTAAGATTGAGGCAATTGATGTGGCAACATATGTGAGATGGATGCTTAAACTTCAATAAGATCCTTTGTTGAACCAAGCAGGAAGATCCTGAAGTCGTCAATAGTTGGATAAAAGTTAGAATGCTATACAAGATAGTGTTAAGAAGTTTTCAGCAGGACCTTGAATGACGTAACGCTAGAAGGTGAATGCATATGAAAAGAAAAGGGTATAGCAATAAAAGGATATCGAATAACTCAAGAGACACTATGAAGGATAATGACATCATACTGGGTCAAAAATGAAAAGGGCTACAGGTTTATGAAAATGTTATTGTCCAATGTGGCTCTGTTACATGATATTGTTTTATTTATAGTTCAATTTGACCACAACTGATAGTCAGGTATACAGAGGATCCAGGTCGGACCCCAGTCGCGGCCTACGGGGTTGGGTCGTGACACATGTAACCAATCTATCCCAAGAATGACATTAAAATGTACCATGTCAAGCTCAATAAGAGAAGAAGGAACAACTTTATGTAAGATAAACACGAGACAAACCCTATAGTCCTTTCTAACAACAACCGACTCATCAATGGGGGTAGACACCAAATAAGGCTCTAATAATATTTTGGGTGACACATCAAACCTATTAGCATAGAATAGAGTAACAAATGTTAAATTTGCACCTGGATTTAATAATGCATACACATCAAAAGAAAAGACCTTTAACATACCAATAATGATATTTGGTGTATCCTTAACCTCTTGTCTCCCATGCAAAGCATAAAAGCAGGGGGGGGTGTGTGTGTTGGCCACCTCCTTGGGCTTGTTGACCATGAGCAATTTAGCCTTGAGGCATACAACCACCACCTCTACAATCCTTAGTATGGTGTCCTGGCTTGTCACACTTAAAGCATGCATTGAAGCTGGCTAAGCATTCTCCTTTGCGAGTCCTTCCACACTTCTTGCAATCGGGATTTGAGCACCAACATTCTCTCTTGGAACTATTAGGTTAGAACCCTTGTCCGTGTTGAACCTTGGAGGAGGAGTATTGGTGGAACCTTATCCTACAAACCGTTTACCACCTTAGACTTTGTCATTATTACCATAACTGAACTTTTAAGGGTTAAACCCTCCACCATACACTCTAGCCTTTTCGAAACCCCTTGATCTCTACCTCAGATTCTCTTCTTCAATTTGTTTCGTGCAAGTCATTAACTAAGAGATTTCCATCTATTTGAATAACATGGCCATTTTACACTCCTTGGACACCAAGCTTGAGACATCGAAAATAAACTTTCTCATCCTAGCTCTTGGCTCGGAGACTATGAAGGGAGCATACTTTAATAATTTAGTGAATTTGAGGGCATACTCTCTTGGCAAAGGTTGATAAACTCTTAGATTTTGGCGTCTATTATCTCCAATGGGAAGAAGTCTAGGAAGGCACCTTTGAACTCTTCCCATCCTATTGACCCCATTTCTTCTTCCCCCACAATAACCCATTGTTCGTACCACATTTGAGCCACACCTTTTAGTTGATAGAACACTAGCTCGGCTTTCTAATTCTGTAGCACACCCATGATAGGCACAATCTGGTACACCTCACCAATGAACTCCATAGGGTCCTCATCTAGTTTAGAACCATCAAACTCAGGCAGATTCATTCTTTGGAAATCCCAAATCATAGAGGTTGAATTTTGCATTTAGGGAGGAGGAACACCTTGATTCCTTTGGTTGGCTATGACTTGACCTAACAATGTAATGATATTACAAAACCTGATATAGTTTTCCCTTTCTTTATGATATAGGGCATCGAGAACAGGAGGAGCTTGGTCCACATCATCCACCATTACTCTTGTAGGTGCTCTTCCACGAGTCACTATCTAGAAAACACAAAATGCGTAGTTAGTTAGAGAAAATCTTAGGACACTCTAAGGCACAACATGAATTTGATAGAAGTGAAAACTTTCCATAACGTTTCATAGTCTCATATTCATAGTTGTGGAAAACTTCAAAAACATGAAAAAGACCCTATTTGACACACTATTTTGGACTCTGAGGACCATTCAAAACTTTAGGCTCTGATACAAAGTTTGTCATGTGCCAAGCCTAGGGCCTAAACATGACACAACAAATGAGGAACCCAAAAGTATCTCATACAAGCCTCTTAGCACTCTTTTAGCCTTTCATAGGTAATGACACTAAATAAATAAGTGTAAATAATAATAGTAAATCTTCAACTTACATATGTCCAATAATACCTCTAACATTTAGATTTAATGGGTCTAAGACAAGTTCCTAGCTCGCCGTTAATCATCATAGAAAGAAATGCCATAGTAAGTGTGTAAAGGTCTCAACATATCATAATTTAAAAAGATAAAAGAGTATTTTTCTCGGAATATGGGAATGCACCAAAAGTAGCCTTCAATGAAATCTCAACTAGCCATGTGGAGGATAATGAGGAGGAGCATCGATCCCTACATGGTGATATCATATAAGCAAAAGAGTATGTGTTATTACTTTGAATCTACTAAGTATGTAGGCATGCAATACAATGTAAAATATTTAGAACATTCATAAGGTAAAGTACATAAATGAGTGCATGCATGAGTAATCAAGTAGATATCATTTAACATATGTGGATATATACATGCATGAGTAATCATGTAAATAGCATTTGAAACATTTATTTATGGGAATTTGACTATAACAAAAAATAAGACCATGTGAGCTATTACATGGAATCCAAGATAACCTCCTACGTTGGCTGGGGAGTCTACTTGCCTAGGGTAGAACTCCATCAACTTTACATTTTAATTTTAATTTTATGAGCATTCGTGGATCCATTAGCCTAAGCCTGCAAGGGGCTTCTATGTTTGCACATAGTTAATTAGACAAGGGGTTGCTACTAGGATTTTCTTACCGAATCCCACCTCAATTTCCCATTCAGTACTAAGTCAATCCCACAGAATAGTTTAATACTTCAAAATACTCATAGCATATAGCTTCAAAATTCAAAACATCATATTCGACATAATAACTCATTAAAACATTTGGTAATTCAAATATGCAAGAATTGTTCTTATTTCATAAAGAATCCATCATTCATACCATTTTATCATTCATTTATTTCATAAGACTTCCTTTTGATCATAAAAATTATTTTCATAAATATTCATTTGGAGTCAAAGCTTTCAAGTCAAACTTCATTGAAAACATAGTAAAACTAGGTGGGTTCAAATCACTTTAACTTTTAAAAATGAATGTAAATGAAATTATGAATAAATACTTGAAATCCATCAATTAAAACGCATGCTTTAAACAACTCACCATGAATTTCAAGAACCTTTAAAGAGCTTAATAGAGAAAATACTTGCAAACCATCAATTCATATATATAAAATCATTTTGAATCAAAATAGACCAATAATCATTAGTTTAACCATGATTCATTCTATTAAGTATAAATAACAATTACCCATAAGAAAATCTTATTTGAAATCAAAGAGATTTAGTTGAAAGAGTTTTGGACTCCATGGGTGGAAGAAACCATGGATAAACACTCACATATCTTAGAGTAAGTTTTTAAAAAATAAACATAATTTATCATATAATCAAAATACTTTAGGCTTGAGAGTAGAATGAGTATCTCATTGAAACCTTACATACTTGGAATCCGAAGCTTTACTCAAAATCGAAGGACTTAGTGAACACTCTTGAATCCTTGCCTTTTCTCTTCACTGGAGCATTTTATATACTACCTGGAGTATATGAATCACCGAAATAGTATTTCTACACTATTAAGAACTAAAATTATATTTTCAGAATGAATAAAGAAGTGTATAGAGAAAAGAGCTGTTTGAGAAAGCTTGATGAACAAAATAATGAAATAAGATGGATATTTATAGGTGTGAAGGAGGGACCAAACAATAATTAAAATAATTACAAAGAAAATTCTAAAATGTTAATGGAGGATTGTGATGTCAAATGGAAGATTATTGATTTCATGGGTGATGTCAAATGGATCTAGATCTTCCATGGTTGGTGAGATGAATCTTTTTTTTTACAGAATACATTTTTTCAGAGCTTTGTTTGAACAAGATAAATTTCTAATTAGGATTTTGTGTCCCATAAGAATTGTAGCTCTAGAAGTCTCTTTTCATGCCGTTTAAGAATAAACTGAATAGGATCATCCTATAGTGACATATAATTTTTCTTCTAAAAATACTCCATTTCATCACAACACTAGGTCTTGCAAAGATTAATTTATTTGACCCACTTAGCCTCTGAATCTTATGTTGTGGTCTTCACGAACGTTGTAGATAATGATGTTAGGGTTACTCAAAAACATGAATCACCTAATTTAGACCATTTATGAAAAGGTATGCCTAAAATATAGAAGCAGTATCATTATTGTCGAGAATTGGAACACCATATAAAACCTTTTTAGGGGGTATTACAATATATACCCCTTGGGAACATTAATCCTTGGATGAGATAAGACTTAGCTTGAGTAGAGTAGAATGTAAACAATCAACTCATCATTAATGCAATAATGCAATTTAAAACATCGTTCAGAACATATTTCATAATCTTGCATGCATATGACAAGAAAAGTTGAAATACAAGGATTTCAAGTAATTGAACAAGGAAAACTTAATAACTTATGTTTGAGTAGAGGGAAAAAGATGAGGGTATCACTTAATCATATCCGCTTCTGCTTCCCATGTTGCACTTTCGACTTGTCGTTTTCTCTAAAGAACTTTAACAGATGCAACTTCTTTATTCCTCAATCTCTTAACTTGCCGGTCCAAAATTTCAATTGGGACTTCTTCATAGGTAAATTTTTCTTCAACATTTACTACTCCCAAAGGAACATGGAACTAGGATCACCCACACATTTTCTCAACATTCACGCATGGAACACCGAGTGAACCATGCCCATTTCCAATGGCAACTCCAACTCATACACAACCTTGCCAACACATCTCACGATTCTATAAGGACCTACATACATATGGCTCAATTTCCCCTTCATACCAAACTTAACCACACCCTTCATGGGTGAAACCTTCAGATACACCCAATCATCCATAATAAAATCAAGTGCCCTACTTCTAGTGTCAGAATAGGTCTTTTGATGACTTTGAATCATCTTCAACCTTTTTATAATGATCTTCACCTTCTATAAAGAATCAAGTACCAAATTAGGGCCCAACAAGGTCATCTCACTTACTTCGAACCTACCAATCGGGGATCCACATCGTCTCCTATACAAAGCCTCAAATGACGCCATCTCAATACTTGAGTGGTAACTATTATTATAGGCAAACTCAATGAGTGATAGATGATCATCCACTTTCATTTAAACTCAAACACACAAGACCTTAACATATCTTCTAGTGTTTGAATCTTTCTTTTGGCTTGCCCATCGGTTTGAGGATGGAATGTCATACTCAACTTTACTTTAGTACCGAGGCCCTTTTGAAACAATCTCTAAAAGTGATAAGTGAATTGGGTACCACAATCCGAAATAATGGATAATAGCATACTATGCAATATCTTCAACTCCCGAATATACAACATGTCCTAGTCTTTAGCATTATAAGAAGTCTTAACCGGTAGAAAGTGATCTGCCATAGTCATTCTATCAATAATTACCCAAATCAAGTCATGATTCTTCTGGGTATGAAGTAAACCCACTACAAAATCCATATTTACATCTTCCCACTTTCAAGTAAGGATTTTAATGTCTTGGGCTAGGCCACGTGGCCTTTGATGTTCGGCCTTCATTAGTTGGAAATTCGGACATTCGGACACTAACCTTGCTATGCCCTTCTTCATGCCATCCCACAAAAAAAACTCTTTTAAGTATCAGTATATTTTTGTCAAACTGGGATGAATAGGGTATGTAGAATTATGAGCCTCCATCAAGATACAACTCCTTAGACCATCCACATCGGACCCATTTTGGACAACCATACCACCATTATTGGTACAACAAAACTTCACCCCTAATCTATCCAACCGATGAACATCTTTCACCAACTCGCTCTTCCCTTCATCAACACAGACCACACTCCCCATAGACACTCTACTATGTGCATCGGCAACTACATTAGCTTTACCCTTATGATAGTGAACACTCATGTCATAGTCTTTAAGGAGTTCTAACCACCTCCTTTGCCTTAGATTAAGGTTCTTTTAGGTGAACACATATTGAAGACTTTTATGATCGGTATACACATTCACATGCACCCCATAGAGGTAATGCTGCCAAATCTTCAAAGAAAAATAATGGCTGCCAATTCAAGGTCATGGGTAGGGTAGTTACGCTTATGCACCTTCAATTTCCTAGAAGTATAGGCTATGACCTTGTCGTTCACTAAGACACAACCCAAACCAATCTTTGAAGCATCATAATAAACCATAAACCCTTCTAATCCTTCCGGTAGAGTCAAAATATGTGCACAGGTAAGTCAATCTTTCAAGTCCTAGAAACTCTTCTCACACTCATCCATATATATGAGTTTGGCTTTCTTTTGGGTCAATTTCTTCATAGTAGATGAGATAGAGTAAAACCTTTCGACAAACCTTCTATAGGACCCGGCTAGACCTAAGAATCTCCTAATGTATAAAGGAGACAATGGTCTAGGCCAATTCTTGATTGCCTCTATTTTCTTAGGATCAACCTTGATCCCATCACTGAACACTATGTGACAAAGAAATTCCACCTCCTTCAACCACAATTCACACTTATTAAATTTTGCAAATAATTGTCTATCCCTCAACATTTGAAGCACAACTCTCAAGTAATTCTTATGTTCTTCCTCACCCCTAGAGTAAATTTAAATATCATCAATGAAGAGCACCTAAAAGTATCAAGGTAAGGTCTGAACACCCTATCCATCCAATCCATAAACACCATTGGCACATTCTTCAACCTAAAACTCATCACTACAAACTCAAAGTGGCGATACCTTATTCGATAAGCATCTTTGGGAATGTCATACTCCTCCATCCTTAGTTGGTGATAGCCGGACCAAAGGTCAATTTTGGAGAAGTGACTTTCCAGTTGCAATTGATCGAACAAGCCATCTGTTCTAGTGATTGGGTACTTATTCTTAATGGTCATCTTGTTTAATTGTTAATATTCTATGCCCATTCAAAGTGACCCATCTTTCTTTCTCACAAATAACATGGGAGAACCCCATGGTGAAATACTTGGCCTTATGAACCCCTTTTCTAACAAGTCCTTTAATTATTCTTTCAACTCTTTCAATTCCATCGAGGCTATCCAGTAAGGAGAAATAGAGATAGTTTGGGTATCGGGGAGGTGATAAACACCAAAATCAACTTCCTTTTCAGGAGGGACACTAGGAAGGTTATCAGGAAAGACATTGTGGAACTCATTGATTACGAGAATAGACTTAAGAAGAGGACTTTCAGAGTTGACATACCTAACCCTTACAATGTGGTAAATACAACCCTTAGCGATCTATTTTTGGTCCTTAAGACAAGAAATGAACTTACCCTTAACTACCGAATCACGACCCTCACATTCAAGAATAGACTCATTTGGAAATTAGAACTTGACTCGACGAGTCCTATAATCTATGGAAGCATAAGATGCATATAACCAATCTATCCTAAGAATAACATTAAAATCTACCATTTCAAGCTCAATGAGAGCACAAGGAATAACTTTATGTAAGATAAAAATAAGACAAACCCTATAGTCCTTTCTAGCAACAACCGACTCACTAATAGGGGTAGACCCTAAATAAGGCTCTAATAACATTTTGGGTGACACATCAAACCTAGTAGCATAAAATGGAGTAACAAATGTTAAATTTCCACTCATATCTAATAATGCATACACATCAAAAGTAAATACCTTTAACATACCAATAATGACATTGGGTGCATCCTTAACCGCTTGTCTCCCATGCAAAGCATAAAAGCGATTGGTGTGTTGGCCACCTCCTTGGGCTTGTTAACCATGAGCAATTTGGCCTTAAGGCCTATGACCACTGCCTCTACCCTTAGTATGGTGTCCCAGCTTGCCATACTTGAAGTATGAATTGAAGCTGGCTAAGCATTCTCCTATGCCAGTCCTTCCATACTTCTTGTAATTGAGAAAAGTTTGAGTACCAACATTCTCTCTTGGAATTATTGGGTTAGCACCCTTGTCCTTGTTGAACCTTGGAGGAGGAGTATTGGAGGAACCTTATCCTACAAACCGTTTACCACCTTGGACTATGTCATTGTTACCATAACTGAACTTTAAAGGGTTAAACCCTCCACCATCCACTCTAGCCTTTTTGAAACCCCTTAATCTCTGCCATCCACATCACTTGCATATGCTACTCTACAGCAGCAACAGGATCCTGCATAGGGAATCCTTTGTACTGCAAATTCAGCTTGCCTCTTACCTTCCTCAACAACAACACCCTCCAGCAATAGATCCACCAACTTGCAATACTCAGGGAACACCTACAAGTCATTAGTATTAGTTACTATAACTTGCAGAATTGTTTGTATGTGTGTTTTTCTGTTTCTGTTGGTGGGTGCAGGTACCTTAAGGAGCTGATCCTGATCACAACTAAGGGTCCCCTCTTGGAAGTAACTTGCAACAACATGCATCTTAACCTCCTTTACTATGGAAGTAATTTGGAGCTACAAAAGAACCTGCAGCAGCCTGTGCATCTATCCTCCTTGTTTGTCTTCTTGTCATTTGTCTCTACAGGTTCAAGTTACCTCAACAAAAGAGAAGCAACAACCTGGCATGCTAGGACTTCACCAAATAGTCAGCCTCTCATTCAGGCCAACACCCTTCCTGCAACATCTGTACCTAAGCTTCAGCAGGGTAAGATGTGCAGGGTGAGTTGCAGCATGTGGACATGCACCATGGCCTCAAAACTTTTCAGGATTGCAGCACATACTATTTTGACAAGGCCCAAGAAGTTTCAGCCGAAACGGATAATTCGAGATGTTAGGCGAGCGACCTTGAAAAAATCAGCTGCCTTAAGCATAAAGAGAAAGCATTTTGCTGTTTGGAACTTCCAACTTGGGCAAAAAGCTTTCAAATTTTTCAGGTGTAAAGAAAAGGCTATAAGTGCAGACCTCATGAAGTTTCAACTCAAATGGATAATTGGAGACGTTAGTCGAACGACTTGGAAAAAGATAATAGCCTCCAAAGCTTTTACTGAGGTCCCTCCCTTTTTGTTAGTTTGTGCAAGCTCTGTTTTGTTTGGTTTTGGTTGTTGTATTATTTCAGGTGACTGGAGTGATGTATCAACATTCTTTAACAACCAATACATAGAGAAAAGCATAAATACAACTTCCAACCACCCTGCAACAACTAAGCTTCAGCAAGGCAGCATGTGCAGGGTGAGATGCAACATGTGGACCTGTCCAAATGGCTCCAAGATTTTCAAGGTTTCAGAAAATAATATATTGACAAGGCCGAAGAAGTTTCAGCCCAAACGGACAATTGGAGGTGTTAGGCGAGCGACATTGAAAAATTCCGCTGCCTTAAGCCTAAAGAGAGGGCCTTTTTCCCAACTTGGGCAAAAAATCTCCAAATCTTGCAGAACTAAAGAAAGGGCTGTTTGGGTATATCTCAAGAAGTTTCAACGCAATCGGATAATTGGAGACGTTAGTCGAGCGTCGTTGAAAATTCTGACAGACTCCAAAGCACTCTTGGAGGACCTTTCTTTTTTGCTAGCTGGTGCAAATTCTTTTTTGCTTTTGGTTGTTTGTTGTATTGTTTCAGGTTGTTGGATTGATTCATCAACATGCAATGACAACAACTACATAGAAGACATCACAGATACAACCATCAAATCAAATAGAATCTCCAAGACCATTGCATAAGGACCATCCTGCTGTTTGTTTGGCTATTTCATACCTAGGATTAGAGTAGCCTTTTTCTTTTTCTTTCCTTTCTTCTTATTTTTGACTGTGCAGGAACTTGTACACATGCAACATATCAATCCACAGTTGGAGGGCCATCTATGTGTGCTGCATATTACAGCAGTGGCATGATGGAGCACTTCACCATTTGGAGCTTGCAGCTTGTGGAATTCCTCCATGCAACCAGAACTATCAAGGGGCTGGTGCTGGAGGGTCAGCAACTGAGTTTGGAATTCCAACAACATGCAGCATACAAGGAGAAACTACAGCACAGTTTTTGCTATGCAGAACTCTTTGCAGGTGAAGGGATCACAAAGTGCATGGTTGCACTTGTAGGTGCAGCCAAAAGCTACCCTGCTACAACACCTGCAGCAGCCCTCCTGAATTGTGTGCAGGCTCACAAGATCCCTCCAATATCCAAGGCACCATATATTAATCCTCCTGGCAGCAGCAGCACCCTCTTTGGAAATCCATCCTTTTGGACATGGCCTTTTTACCTTTATGCAGACCCTCTTTGGAATTGCTATAAGGGCTGCAATATCCTGGGGCTTCTATGGAGCAGCACACTCAGCTTTCCATCCACATTCTCTAACATCAACACACCCCAGCAACAACTCCACCAAATTGCAGCAAACAAGGACCATGGTTACAGCAGCATGCAGATTTCTTGGGTTGTGTGGTTTGTTGGTTTTGTTTGTCTGTGCAGGTACTCCAAGAAGTTGAACCATTTCAAAACAAAGACCAACAAGCATCCTAATTACAATGGCAGCAACAAGAAGCTGCACACAAACCTGCACCAGCCTTTTCACCTCCCACAATTGCTTGCCCTTTTGTTAGTTGCTAATGCAGCACAGCAACAGCAGTATGCAGCATATGCAGCACTCAATGAGCATCTACAAGTCACTAGTACATGGTACAGCAGCATCCAGATTTGTTTGCTTGTGTATTTTTCTGGTTTTGTTTTCCTGTGCAGGTATCCCAAGGACTTGACCACCATCCAAAAGAGGAATCTACTACTGAACCTAACCTGCAACAACAAGCTTATTATCACTGCAGCTAGAGAGGCAACAAGGAGCTGGTCACAGGACTGCAACAACCATGTTGGTTTGCTTCCTTGGCTACTTGTAGGTGCAGGTCCACATAGTTGTAAACGAATGGACACTAAAGCATGGCTTACTAGGGCCTCTCCAGAACACCCCAACACTCTTCAATACCTGCAGCAACCATATATTTGGACCCCCATGCAGGTGTTCGAATGCAACTACACTTTTCTCCACAACAACTCCAAGGCTATTGGCTACTATAGCTCCATATACTTCCTCTTCTTTCAGCCTCCGTAGCTGGTAATCATGATACTGATACAAAGGCACACTTCACCTGGATTTACTTGGTACAACAAGACTAAAAAGAGCAAAGATGAAAAGAATTTCCCATCCCATGCGAGGTAGAAGTTTCGTATACTTGTTCTTCTTCAATGTAGCTATGTCTGGTACGTAGCATAGTTGGAATAGGACTAGTGTAGGTTACTTTCCTTTTTTCTCATGGAAGGGGAGAGTCTCCCTCATTTATGCTTTCATAGTTGAATTATACCGGGAGGAGTCCTCTCACAGGTTTACTGCTTTCTAGTTATAGTTAGTCTCTTTTTTGTATCGGGGATGAGTTAGCCGACCTTAATAGGTTAGCCGACTTATGAACCACCATAGGATCGGAGGTAAGGTTTATGTCCCCCTCCTTGTATTTTATTTTGATTATTTATGTTAAGGCTTGGGGGTGTTGCTTAACCCATGACTGTGCACGAGAGGTGGGAGCCTCGTGTAGGGTCTGTTCCCATTTAAAAAAAAAAAAAAAAAACTTCTCTTCTTCAATTTTTTTGTGTAAGTCATTAACCGAGAGATTTCCATCTATTTGACCAACATGGACATTTTACACTCCTTGGACACCAAGTTTGAGACATTGAAAATAAACTTTCTCATTCTAGATCTTAGATCGAAGACCATGAAGGGAGCATACTTTAATAATTTAGTGAATTTGAGGGCATACTCTCTTGGCAGAGGTTGATGAACTCTTAGATTTTGGCCTCTGTTATCTCCAATGGGAATAAGTTTAGGAAAGCACCTTTGTACTCTTCCCATCCTATTGGCCCCATTTCTTCTTCCCCCACAATAACCTATTGTTCATACCACACTTGACCCACACCTTTGAGTTGATAGGATACTAGCTCGACCTTCTAATTCCATAGTACACCCATGATAGGCACAATTCGGTACACCTCACCAATGAACTCTATAGGATCCTTATCTAGTTTAGAACTATCAAACTCGGGAGGATTCATCCTTTGGAAACCCTAAATCATAAAGGACAAATTTTGCAGTTAGGGAGGAGGAACACCTTGATTCCTTTGGTTATCTATGACTTGATCCAACAACGTAATGATATTGCAAAACCTGACATGGTGTACCCTTTCCTCATGATATAGGGCATTGGGAACAGGAGGAGCTTGGTCTACATCGTCAACTATTACTTTTGGAGGTGCTCTTCCACGAGTCACTATCTAGAGAACATAAAATGCGTAGTTAGTTAGAGAAAATCTTAGGACACTCTAAGGCACAAAATGAATTTGATAGAAATGAAAACATTCCATAACATTTCATACTCTCATATTCATAGTTGTGGAAAACTTCAAAAACATGAAAAGACCCTATTTGACACGCTATGTTGAACTCTGAGGACCATTTAAAACCTTAGGCTCTAATACAAATTTTGTCATGTGCCAAGCCTAGGGCCTAAATATGACACGACGAATGAGGAACCCAAAAGTATCTCATACAAGCCTTTTAACATTTCTTTAGCATTTCATAGGTAATGAAACTAAATAAATAAGTATAAACAATAATAGTAAATCTTCCATTTACATATGTTCAATAATACCTCTAACATTTAGATTTAACGGGTCTAAGAGAAGTCTCTAGCTCACCCTTAATCATAATAGAAAGAAATATCATAGTAAGTGTCTAAAGATGTCAACATATCATAATATAGAAAGATAAAAGAGTATTTTTCCCGGAACATGGGAACTCACCAAAAGTAGCCTTCAATGAAATCTCAACTAGCCATATGGAGGATAACGAGGAGAAGCATCTGTTACACCCCACACTCTTGAGCTCGGAATATCTCTTAAGTTCCTTAGACATTATTATATGAGCTAGATAAGCTATGACACTATCAAACGACTTTAAAGAAAGGCAAATATGATACCCCATAGAAGAGAAGGTTGGAAATAAATTCATAAAACTCCAGAAGGAAATGGAGGCCAAGTAATGAGTTGTAGGACTCGATTTAACTACGTAATCTACTAACTTAGAAGTATTACATACTCAATCTATTTGAGTACATACCAAGCTTATGTAAAACAGATTACATAGGCTCTTAAAATAGGATGAGATTACGAACCCATGAGGAAGAGGAGAGGACGAAACGTGGCAGCCAATGGAGGAGAGACACATGGAAGCACCTTAAGAAAACAGGTGATGCACCTACTTAGGGTCAAGTAGGTGATGCAGCAGCTTGGGGGTGGACCCCACTACCAAATGGCATCCCCTAATAGGCTGCATAGATGCAGTGGTCCAGTCACGGCTGGACATGTGTCACCCTAAGGGGATGACATATGTAACCTTAAAGGAAGACCATATATATACATGTTACATGACTCTTAAGGTCATTTGTATCCAGAAAACTTCAGCAGAAACAAAAAAAAAAGAGCCCTAAGTCTAGAGAGAAAAAGAGGACGGCTTGGAGAAAAAAATAGGTAAGTCCCGATTTCGTTCTGTAAATTAGTTATACAGCATATAACAAGATGATATGGAGGTATTATAAGTACAAAATCATGGCTTGGTGCAGCCAAAATGGACAGCAAATAGTCCACGCAACTTCCAGCATGCTAAAGAGGTTTCCCAGGCGCAATTTTGGCTAGGTTTGGCCAATTTCGGATAAGGTAAGGTTTTTCCTTTAAATGTGGAATTTATGGGGTTGTTATGAAGTGTATTATGTACCTTGTATACTTCTAGAAGTATAAAAAAGTCACGGAGATGCTCAGCAAAACAAATAATTAAAATTGAAGTCGCCGTAGTTAAATTGTAGTTGAAATTAGGCGTTGTGTGTGTGGAGGATGCTGCTGGTTGTGTGATGTGGTTTGCAGGGTATAAATGTGTCCTAAAAGAGGCGGGGGAGATTCTGGTGGCATCCACACGATCCCCGCTTCATACGGTTAAAGGTTTTGCAAATTGGAAACTAGAAACCCTATTTTGGTTGTGTAATTTTGAGCGAGTTGTTTGGAGTTTTTGTTTTATATTGTTGATATGAATTGCTTAAACATATGCTGCAGTTTGTTGTTTTTGGTTGTATGTAGGTATGAGGAGTGTAATTGGAAATTCGGATAGGGCACATTATAGGGGAGATGCTGCCCGATTTCCGTTAACGCCTTAACTAGTTAATAAACTAGTCGAAAAGGCGAGCGAGGAAATGAATGATGTGAACACTCGTAGGTAATATAAGATGCTGGAAAAGTCTAAGGTGGTTGATATTCGTATTGCTTCCATGTTAAATAGGTTTGGAGGACGACGACGTGAACGCGATTAATAGAAGTCCGTAAAAGGTATGTGAAGCTACCCTTTCTTCTCTATTGGCATGTCTTAGATGTAAGTGTTATGTATGTGAAATTGGGAGTTATTCCATTCGTAAAGCTCCGAGTACAGTTCATAATTCTTATCCACTTCATGATGGTGGAACTCCTGTAATAGTCAAGCTATTTTCTTTTTAAGGTTTTTTTTATATGATAAAAGGTAATGTATGTAAAGCCTATTCTTTCTCTTCTTTTGGCATGTTTTCAAGTTAAGTAGTGAATGATATGAGATTGAGGATAAATCTACTCATAAATGCCAAGCGTAATTTGTGACCCTTATTTACTTCTTAATGAAAGCACTCTTACAGTAATTGAACTAGGACCTCTCAAGCCTTTCTTACATTAGGAAGTGAGGAGTACGTAAAGTCTATCTTTCTTTTCTGTTGGCATATCTCAGTACTAAGTGGATTGTGTATGTAATGTGGGAATAATTCCATTCATAGAATCCTGAGTATGGTTCGTCAATCTTATTCACTTCTCGATATTAGAACTCCTACGATAGTTGAGTTATGGACTTGTAAGTCTTCTACCCGACAAAAAGTAGTACACATGAAACCTATCCCTTCCTTCTCTTGAAACAGTAGAATATAAGTGAAGCGATATATGGTATGAGTTAGAGGTGATCCCATTTATAGGTTTCGGATATAAATCATGACTTGTACTCACTTCTTGAGGTTAGGATTCTTAAAGTGGTGAAACTCCTATTCCTCGACCCTTCCATTGGTTGAGTAATGATTGGATGTGTAAACTCTATACCTAGAGACTCTTTGACACATCCTAGAGTAGTTATGCTCTTGAAGTCTAAACTATCAGGATATATAAGCAATAAATTAACCCCGCTGCATCAGAACACGATCTAAGCCAACATGGGAAGCATCAAAATATATTGTAAACCCCTCACCCACAATATGAAGGATTCAAATATGAGCAGTGGTTAATAACTGCTTTAGCCTCAAAAACATGTCCTCACACTCCTCAGACCAGACAAATGGTACACACTAGTGAGTCAAATGATTCAAGAGTGCTTCAATAGTAGAAAACCCCTTGACAAACCGCCTATAGTACCTTGTTAAACCAACAAACTCTTGACATTAGTGATAGAAGTAGGCATAGCCACCATGATTAGCATCGATCTTAGCCGGATCTACCATAATGTCATCTTTGGACATCACATACCCCAGGAATGTCATAGATTAAAAAAAAAACTCATAGTTAGAAAATTCAGCATACAACATGTGATCTCCCAATATTTGTAGCACTATCTAGATATGCTGGTCATGCTAGCTCCGTGAATACACTAGAATATCATCAATAAATATTATAACAAAGGAATCCAACTACGACTTGAATATGCGAGTCATCAAATCCATAAATGCAGCAGAGGCATTAGTCAGCCGAAAAGACATAACTAGGAACTCATAATGGACATAAGGGGTCCAAAATGCAGTCTTTGAAATATCCTCTGCCCTGATCCTCAACTGATGGTATCCGGATCTTAGATCTATCTTAGAAAATACCATAACTCCCTGTAACTGGTCAAATAGATCATCAATATGTGGCAGACAATAACGGTTTTTCACCACCCTCTTATTCATCTGCCTATAATCAATACATATCTAGAGAGTCTCGTCCTTCATTTTAACAAACAAAATAGGGGCTTCCTAGGGAGAAATACTCGACCGTATGAACCTAGATCCTGAAGACCCTGAAGCTAAACACTAAGCACTTTAAACTCAATTGGGGCCATCCAGTACAGAGGAATAGATATGGGATTCGTGCCTTGATTAACCTTTGTAGGTAAATCAACATCCCTCTCTAGTGTCAACATAGGAAAATCATCATAAAACACGTGTGGGAACTCACAGACCACTGGAACTAACTATACAGTAGGAGCATCAACTATCACATTATCAACATGAGATAAGTATGCCAAACAACCAGTATATATCAATATTTAAGCCTTAATGTATGAAGTAATATCAATCGGTTCACGTCTAACAGATCCCTGTTACACTACTAGAGGCATGCTAGGTATACCCAAGGTAACAGTCTGTGCATAACAATCTAACATAAAATGATATTGAGATAACAAGTCCATACTCAGAATAACATCAAAATCAAGCATATCCAGCAATATTAAATCTACATGCGTATGAAATCCCTAAAGAGTAACCATACTTGATCCGCAAACATGATGAATTGTTAAGGAATCTCCTATAGGAGTCAATACACAAATCTCGGATGGAAGGGGCTTGAGAGTCTAACCTAAACTAGAAGCAAAGTAAACTACTACATATGAATACGTGAAACCATGATTAAATAAAACTAAAGCCAGCTTTTGGCACAAAATAATAGCACATGTAATGGCCTTATCTGACGCCTCGATCTCTAACCAAGCTAGAGTTGTTTAGAAATGTCACGGATGGACTACACCTCTGGTGTCTCCTCTACCCCCAGCTCTACTGCCTCTAAAAATACCTCTGGGACCCTTCTGGTTCTATCGAGTACTCTGCTAATAATCCTTTTGCTCGTATCGGTCGATTTTATGACCTTGATCAGGCCCTTTGCCTCTAACGGTCGGTGGGAAAGCTGATCTGGCAGCCCGTGAAACTAAGTATGTTTCTTTGTGTTCTAGTAAATCCCTAGACCAGTGATCTAATGCTCTACAACTAAAAAAACCCCTAGCGGCTCAGTCTTCGCTAGCCCAGCTACACTAACCTGACCTAGAAGCCTTGGAACTCTGATCGGCAAAATAAGATGACCCTGTTTGTCCTAAAGTCATTGTATCACTGTCCCTCTTTCTACATCTGGATGGATAGGAATATGCTTGGAAAGGATGGCTACACTGGCCCTGCTGATATCTTGATGGTTATTTATCATCTGGGTCTCAATCGTGAGCCACTAAGTCCACCCTCACGATGAGAACGCTTGTCGCTTCCCCCTTGTGCCACACAACTAAACTTATAAATAGAAAGAGCATGATCCATCATCTCAAGATAAGAATGACCTAAAGTCATAAGAGAGTGGGTCCCAATCCTCAGTTGAGGCCTCAATCCTCCTAAAAAATAGCAAATTCGCTCCTCCTCAATAGGTGGAATAGATGTGACATACTTGGAGAGCTCCTGAAATCTCGTCTCATACTCAGGCATTGTCATTATGCCCTGCTCCAGATGAGTGAATTGATCATAAAGCCGATCTCTTAGGCTTCTGGGACTAAATCGGGTCATAAATCCCTCTAAAAACTCAGCCCAACTCACACATGGTGCTCCAACTGGCCTGATATATTTGTAAGTCTACCACTATTGTCTAGTTCGCCCGTCTAACTAGTATGCCATAAATTATGCATCTCTGGACTCTAACAACCTCAATGTCTATAACCTCTCCCTGTAGTCTATTCGGAACTCATATGCATCTTCTCTAATCACTCCTCAAAATCTCAGTAGAGTCAGGCTAAGAAAATATTTGAGAACCTCTAGTCCTAGAAAGGTATGGCTCCCTCTAACTATGCCGCTGTAGCCTCTGGAGTAGTATGCTCTACCGGGGCATAGCTTGGAGGTTGTAATAGAGGAAAAGGGGTTGCTGCCAAGCCTTGTTGAATACCCCTAGTGCTACTAACAACTAACCAATAGCCGCATGCACCTCAGCAGTCATCACAAAAGTGGTTGGGGGCTATGGGGGAGCTGGTACCTCCGATTGTAAGGGAGTTGGGACATCTTGTCTCTTCACAACGGTGTCTAGGGGCTTCTCCTTATTGGGAATTGGTAGAAAAGCCCCGACTCTGCCCGAAGATCGACATCTGCACAACATAACTGCAAATGAGTGAAACAATCATAATCCAGGGAACCAACAAACAATACTTCACGAACAGAATCAACAATAAAGAGTTTCCTAAACATCCCATAGCCTCCCGAAGATAAGCCACGGACGTATCCACACCTATACGTAGGACTCTACTAGATGGTACCTTTATACAAATGAGACCAATAAACCACGCTCTGATACTAAATTTTCATGACCCAACACTACAGAACATGATAGCGCCTGCTATAACCCGCCTACAGGCAAGTCAACCCAATAACCAAAGTAACCTATCTAGAAAACTGTGTATAACTATAGCTAAACAACAACAATACAAGCAAAAAATCGCCTATCCTAGAACCAGGAAGTCAACTATATAGAGCTACTATAGACAAAATGAAAAAGATATAGACCTTGAGTAATACAAATACAAATACAAACCAAAACTATGTACATAGTCTAGTGTTTGGATACAAAGACAGCCAAGCGAGAAATAAATAGACTGCAAAAAATTCTAAAAGCCACTTGATGCTCACCAAAAGTCTCCTAGGATAGCAATCATAGATTGAAGTTAGTGGAGGTGGATCGTGCTCAAACCTTCACCATGGGAAGATGTAGAAAAGTAGGGGTGAGTGACAATACGAGGTACCCAGAAGGCATCATCGGCCGATTGAGTCAAATATAGTTAATGTTATAAGAATAACTAGACTATGCACTATAAACAATGTCTACCGAATAGAAAGCCAAGTGATATTATTTGTAGATTCAAGCAACCCAACTACCAAACCAGGTGATGTTTATCTTTACCACATACACAACCAGGATGAGGTAAATGTATAGAAATATACATAGGTGTAACACCCTAATGTCTATGCATGTACGCCAATTGGTCCCCCACAAGCCCAGAAGGTACATCTATGCACAAAAATAAGGTATATAGGTGTATTGTTATGGGCATTGGTAATGAACTGTACATGATCTCAAAATGAACATTACCCCATAGTCGCATCAAGCCTTTAAATCTCAAATTATGCCTAGCCATTACTAGAAATCTTCTTGACCTGGCCTTCGACCGTGGAGTCAGCCAAGGCCAAGTGGTTTGATAATCAACTGTGCCTCTAACCCAGGAAAAATCAATAGAGCCTCTAACTTTGGAACTATCAACTAAGCCTCTAACTCTAAAACAATCATCGAACCTTTAATTTTTGAATAATCAACTGAGCCTCTAACTCAAGAACAATCAATTGAGACTCTATTCTACTAGACTCAAGTTTGCTAAGCCGGTCTATAAGGATCTACGCCTCGCAAGTCACACCGTGTGTATCTATAGCAATTATTGGATTTGAACAACGCAAGTCTAGAGAATTACTAGCTTAAGCCTAGACTAAGGCCCAATAATCTACAGATAGTTAGAAATACCGCAAATAGCTCAAAATCCCAAAAAATATTATACATTAATTTGGATACAACTCAGAATAATTTCAGCAGGTTAAATAGATACGATGTCAGCCCTACGTATTAGTTAATACATTAAATCTAGCAATTATAGTCTCTAGCGTATAAATCCCAGTTATTATAGCCTCTAACAGATCAAATTTAGTAATTATGACTTTTAAGGCATAAAATTTAGTAAATATAATCCAATAATTCCAAAAATTATCTAGCTTTCCAGGTAAGATTTACATATTCTAACTTAGTTTGAAAAAAACAGAAAGCCTAGACTACCTGGAAGGCGAATACAAGTACTTTGGCTCAGTCTGCATGAGCTTTCCATTTTGGATTTCCTCAAAATGTCTTTTAGCTGTCAAAACATGATTCACAACATTAATACGGTTGTATCGATACCAAAATTCTAACAAACGGGGAAGACAAGTTAATCGTAACTAAAATGAGAAAAAGTGGAGCCCGCGCCCAAAATCATAAACCCCTGTAACATGACCTCTACGCCTACCCGAGCCTATATACAGAAATTGAGCTTAAAAAGAGGATCAGATCAATGGAAAACAACACAAAACTAAATAATATTTCAAATTAGAAAACTTATGTTTCAAAAAGTTTCTTTATCAAATTCCTCCAAAATACAATAAAATCAACAAAATCCAATTGTACCACAATGTTAAGCTCAGAAAATCATTCAATTTAGACCAATATTACACTAAATTCCGATAAGAAACGGCTGAGTTATCAGATTCTGATGTTTTTGGCTAAATTTGATACCAAAACAACAACAAAAATGACAAAAGTAGTTATCGACATTACCTTGATGTTTTCCTTGAAATTTAACATCAGATAGCCATTAGAATCACTCAAATTGATCGAGTCCAAATTTTGCTTTTAAAATTTTCCATTTCTGGAAAGAAATAAGGAACCTTAACAATTTAAATATATACTGCCACATGGCATCACGTTTTCTAGCCATGTGGCATCACATAGTTCTGCCACGTCACCACCACCTTAGACTTTAGTAACCCTTTAAACTTAATTTTGATGCTCTAGACTCGTCCGGAGTCGGAAAAACACAAAACATATATGGAATCTGATTGTAAACAACATTCTTGACTCAACGATAAAGATGTAGTTTTCATTGGACATCATTACGACCAAATTTGGCTCCCACTTCCTTATATTGAAATCTACAGAGGGGGTAAAAATAAACCCAGAAACCTCAAAAATTGAACGAAAGCTCGTTCTAGAGTAAACTCAATGTTTTAGAGCTTACTATGTTATCGAAATTCCCATTCAGGCATGTTTTCCAAGGTTATTGACTAAACTCAACTTTTAGCCCATTTCTGAACTAAATTTACCACAAGTAGCTTAAACTTGCACCGAAAGCCTTGTTGCTCAATTCAACCATACTTCTAACCTAATTTAGAGATTTCAGAGCTGATAGAACTGTTAGAATTATATTTCGAGTTCGTTTACTAGGACTTTACTTGAATGTTCATTTTCTAGTTATAATTGGCCTTCTAACATGAAAAATTGCAAAGTTTTCAAACGAATGATCCGACAACCGCACAATCAATGCCAATAACTCAAAAATATCCTGGGTCAATATAGAAATGCTCCGACCGACGACTACATATGAAAACACAAAAATGACCTAGTGGTCATTACAGGAAACTTGCTAAGAGAATTCGTCTAATATTATCATCATTAAGTGTTATATGTGGATCCAATAGTTAGGCCATATTGGCAGACCTATGGTGGCAACATATTTTAAAAGATGAGAGGTTGCAACTAAGGCTTAGGTCGAGCCCCCACCTCAAAGTCCTCTCAGTTCTAAGTCAACATCCCACGGAAAAAATATCAAAACATAATCATTAATCATAATTTTCATAAATCATAAGCCTTTAAAAATCATACTTCATTAACTTTATCATAGAAATAGCTCATTATCATGTGATTCATGTAATATGGGGGTAGGCCTTCTATCATTACAAATCCTTTTCATAAAACATCATTAGGGTCTTAAGTCATCCTCATTCATAAAACTTAATGACATACTTGAAATTCATGATCATAACTTATACTTGAAATTAGGGTAAAATATGAATACATGATGAATTGACTTAAAAATTATAAAATTGGATTAAAAACATGCATGATCATATACTTTCTATCAGCCCAAATAAAATTCGTAAAGGTAATATCATTTGGAAGTATAATTAAAAATACTTATAATTCATATCATAAACTCTAAAGATCAATATAGGAAAATTCATAGATAAAATCTTCAATTCCATGCAATAACCATCAATTTATATTAAGATATGTTCATAATCATAATTCAGGCAATTGAAATTGAGATTATAAAATCCATAAAAATATATACTTTAATTGATTAAAAAAGTAGAAAATTTGTTGGGTTCTTTCGCTGAAAATACCCTAGGATCAATTACCTACGTACCTTATATGAGAAGAACAAAGAATTTGGAACAATTTCAGAATTTTGATGGATAGTTTGAGTAAATTTATTGGAGGTCTTCAATGGAGTCCTTGTGAGCTTTTGTAGAGAGAAATATTTGAATAGGTGAATTATAAAAGAACGAATGGAATTGGAGGTTTAGGATAGTTTATAGATCTTAATTAGGTCCTAAAAAATCTAAATTCACTAACGAACAATTAGGGAAATATTTAAATATCCCCATTTAAAAACTAAATTCAAATATAAAAACTCACCCAAGTCCGTGATGCGGACGTGCTCCAAGATAGACCAATTTTGAGTGAATGTGATTTTTGCGAGATTTTAACTCGGGGAAAAATTGCACTAAATGGGAGCAAGTGGGAGACATGGACCTTCTGCGCACCTCTCTGTTTTTTGCAATTTCTTGAAGATATTATCTTTCGATATACGGGTGCTAAAAAAATAAATGAGATCATTTTTGAAATGCTTAACCTTCATATATCGTATTCTAAGCCTTAATAGCTTGAAATATTATAATATCTCTCCCTTGGAATATTCTTCCTCGAATAAGGTAGAACTAGATTAAGTAGAGTAGAATGTATAGCTTAATAGCCCAGCATGTATGCAATAATGCAATTTAAACATCATTTAAAAAAAATAGGTCAATGAGTATGCATGCATGTAATGAGACATAGCGAGATTGGAACGTAGGAGCTTGGATGACTTGGGCATGAGGAGCTAAATACCTTAGGTTGGAAGGGAAGGAGAGAGATAGGGATATCATTTCATCATGTACGCTTCCGTTTGCCATGTAGCACTTTCAAATTCTTTGTTTCTCCACAGTTTCTTAACGGATGCAAATTCCTCGTTTCTCAACATTATAACTTGGAGGTTCCAAATATAAATCGGAACTTCCTCATAATTCAAGTTCTCTCCAACACTTACATTACCCAAAGGCATAATGGTATTAGAATCACCAACACATTTCCTTAACATTGATACATGAAACACCGAATGAACCGAGGCTAATTCTATTGGCAAATCAAGTTCACATGTCACCTTACCAATACACATTAAGATCCTATATATGACTATATTGTTACACCCCATACTTACGAGCTCAGAATGTCTCTTAAGTTCCTTAGACATTATTATGTGAGCCGGATAATCCACGACACCATCAAACGACTCTAAGGAAAGGAGAATATGTTACCCCATAGTAGAGAAGGTTGGAAATAGAGTCATAAGAATCCGGAAGGAATTGGAGGCCAAATAATGAGTCGTAGGACTCGATTTACTACGTAAGATACCAACTTAGATGTCTTACATACTTAAGTTTCTTAAGGACATACCAAGCTTACGTAGCATGGATTACATAGGCTCCTAAAATAAGACGAGATTATGAACCCAGGAGGAAGAGGAAAAGATGGCACATGGCAGCCAATGGAGGAGCGACATGTGGCAGAACCTCAAGCAAGCAGGTGATCCACCTGCTTGGGGTCAAGTAGGTGACCGACCTGCTTGGGGGAGGTGGGCCCCACTACCATGTGGCAACCCCTCCTTTATTGCATGGATAAGGTGGCCAATAGGGGCTGGACACGTGTCACCCCTAGGGGATGACATGTGTCACCTCCTAGGACCACATATATACATGTATATGTGTCTTATACTTCAGTTTTGATCCAGTAAACTTCAGCAAAAACACAAGAACAAAACCCTAGTTTAGAGAGAAACTAGCGAAGGCTAGGAGGAAAAAAAAAGAGGTAAGTCCCGATTTCGTTCCGTAAATTAATTATATAGCATATACCACGATGATATCGAGGTATTAGAAGTATAAAATCACGGCTTGGTGCATCCAAAACGGACAGCAACCAGTCCACATAGTTTCAGCACGCTAAGAAGGGTTCAGAGGCACAATTTTGGCTAGTTTTGCCAATTTCGGGTAAGGTAAGGTTTCTCCTTTAACTTTGGACTTTATGGGGTTATTATGGAGTGTATTATATACCTTTTATACTGCTGGAAGTACGGAAAAATCGTGGGGATGCTCAGCGAAAGAAACAATCTAAATTGAAGTCGCCGTAGTTAAATTGTAGTCGAAGTGAGGCGTGGTGTGTTTGGAGGCTGCTGCTGGTTGGGTGATGTGTTGCAGGGTCTAAATGTGTTCTAAAATAGGTGTGGAAGTTTCTGGTTGCAGCCACATGATTTCACACTTCGTACGATTAAAGGTTTCACCAAATAGAAACTTGAAACTCTATTTTGGATATCGTAATTTCGAGCGAGTCGTTCGGAGGTTGTAATGTATAATGTTGAAAAGTTTTCTATATATACGAGCTGATGGTTATGTTTTTGGTTGGCTGTAGATATTAGGGACGTGATTGGGAATTCGGATAGGGCACATTATAGGGGAGGTGCTGTCCGATTTTTGTTAATGCCTTAACTAGTTAAGGAACTAGTCGAGAAGGCGAGCGAGGGAATGGGGTTTATGAATACTCTTAAGTAATGTAAGATGCTGAAAGGTATAAAGAGGTTGATGTTCGTATTGATTTCATGTTACCTAGGTTCACGGGACGACAAGCCGACCAGGACAAAGACTAACCCATAACAGGTATGTAGAGCTATTCTTCTTTTCTTTTGGTATGTCTTAGGTATAAGTTATGAATGGTTTGTATACTAAATGTGGGGGTAATTCCACTCGTGAAACTCCAAGTGTAATTTATAAACTGTATTCACTTTTTAATGTTAAGACTTCGGTAATAGTTGAGTTATTGCCTTTCCAAGCTACTAGATCATGAACAGTAGTATATGTAAAGCCTGTTTGTTCTTCCTTTTGGAATATATTAGGTATAAATGTAATAGCATATGATATGAGGTGGAGCTAGTTCTAGTTATAATCTCCAAGTATAACTTGTGACTTTTATTTACTACCTGGTATTAGAATTCTTAAAATAGTCGAACTACCCTCGAGTCTCCTATTTGCTGAATAATACTTGAATGTGTCAGCTCCTATTCCTAAAGTCTCTACCACGAAAAATGTTTCTACTTCCATAAGCTGTTTAACCTTGTCTTGATACACGTCTACGATTCCTGAAACTCCAGTTGATATGCTCTGTAATGATGTTTAGAAGATACTTAAGACAATTACTACTCTGATCTTCAGGTGACGATTCACTTGACTGTTTTATTGAGTCTCAAATGATGATTTAGTTGAATATAGTTTCTCACTACTCTACTCGATCACCCTATAACCCCTCTTCCTTTGAGTACCATAAGAGGGTCGGGAACGTAGTCGTGCCTAGTTTTACTATTTGTTCACCGAGTCTCGGGCCGGCTATATATATATGTATGAAGTATACAAGGATGAAATGCCGTATACGATGAAGTGAAGTATACAATGATGCTGTATGTGATGATGCTCATCACTGCATCCCGAGTCGGATATATATATGATGATATGATGGAAAATGTGGATCGAGCCATATGTTCCTCGGCATTGTTTTTAAATTACGAATCGGGCCGAACGTTCCTCGGTATATTTTACTGTATGATGATGGTACGCTATAGACGTACACTACCCTTTCACCGAGTCCCTCACTAAAGGGACGGATACTTTATGTAGGCATGCATATGAAAATATAGGGATACATTTGTGACCCCGAGCCCAGAGTGGACCGGATATACTGTGATGACATATGAGATTATGCTGTATACGATGATATGATGCCGTATACGATAACATGATAGAATGATATACATGATGATATGACGACACATGATTATGATGAAACGATTATGATATTGAGTTCACTAGAGGGACGTGTACAGGGTATGATATGGTATATGACTACATGTCCTAAGCTGCAGGTACAGTAATCTGTTAACTGTTATACATGTTTTTTGTATCCCCATTTCAGTTGTTGTTTCAGTTATGATATGTTATGCTTTATATACTTAGTACATATGTCGTACTGATCCCCCATTCTCCGGGGGGCTGCATTTCATGCCCGCAGGTACAAATGTTTATTTTGGAGATCGATCAGCTTAGGAGTTCCTCTCATCTATGTCGGAAGTGCTTCACTGTCCTGGAGCCTAATTTTTGATACGGGTTATTTAATATACATATTTATTTATTCAGGGGTACGGCGGGGGCCTTGTCCCGCCATATGATGCAGTTATTACTCTTAGAGGTCTATAGATATGTGTATGTGGGTTATTTGTAAGTTTGTTTCAGTTGTCCTCATACGACGTATTGTAAATGTTTTTGTGGTATGGCAGCCTCATCGGCTCGCGTGCCCTTTCCCATTATGATACAAGTGAATAAGGATATAGGTTTATAAAAAAATGTTTTTGACCCATTGGGGTTGGTGTATGGTATCACATCACACATAGTTCAACTTAAGGGTAGCAGATAGATACGCAAAAGGGGGTCCAGGTCAGACCCCAGTCTCGACCTATGGGGTTGGGTCGTGACATATATATTGGGACTAAGTTTCCCCTCTTTCTGAAATGTATTACTTCTTTCATTGGTGAAATCTTCATGTAAACCCAATCATCCACATTGAATTCAAGATCTCTTATTCTAACATATGAATAGAACTTTAGATGAATTTGAGCAGCCCTTAACCCTTCTCGAATAATCTTGACCTTCTCCAAGGCCTCAAACACTAATTCGGGTCCTAACAAGGAACCTTCTCCCTCTTCAAATAATCCAATGGGTAATCAACATCTTCTTTCATATAAGGCTTAAAATGGTGCCATTCTGATAGTTGAATGTAACTATTATTTTATGCAAATTCGACTAACGATAGGTGATCATCCTAACTTCCTTTGAAATCGAGAAGACATAACCTTAACATATCTTCTGGAGTTTAGATTGTCCTTTCGGCTTGCCTATCTATCTAAGGGTGAAATACGGTCCTTAACTTAACTTGGGTACAAAGACTCCTTTAAAAGGACTTCCAAAAGTGTGAAGTGAATTGAGTACCACGATCTTAAATGATAGACAAAGGAACACCATGCAATTTTACCAATTCCCGAATGTAAATCTTAGCATAATCTTCAGCGCTATAAGAAGTTTAATAGGTAGGAAATGGGTTGATTTGATCATTCTATCCACTACAACCCAAATCGAATCATGTTGCTTTCGGTTATGAGGCAAACCTGTTATGATGTAAATCTTCACATATTCCCACTTCCAAGAGGAATTTCAATATCTTAGGCTAGACTGTTACACCCTGTACTTTTGTACCTTGGAATGCTTCTTAAGTTTCTCAAGTTTCTAGGAAGGCTCTTATGTTTCTTTGAAGTCATCATGTGAGTCGGATAATCTATAACGCTATTAAATAATCCTAAGGAAAGGAGAATGAGATATTCCATAAGAGAGAAGATTGGAAATAGGGTTATAAGGATTTGAAACGAGTTGGAGGGCTAAAATAACAAGTCGTGGGACTCGACTTACTTGTGTAAGATACCAAATTGGATTTCTTAAATACTTAAGCTACTGGAGTACATTTTGAGATTACGTACCAAGGATTATATAGGTTCTTAAAGTGAAACAAGATTATGAACCCACGGAAGAGGCGGAAGGAGGCATAGCACCTACTCGGAAGCAAGAAGGTGATGCACCTACTTGGAAGAAAGTAGGTGATGCACCAACTTTGACCAAGTAGGTGACACACCTATTTGAGGTCGGATCCATGCTTCTACGTGGCAGCCTTGGAATAGTGGCATGGATTAGTTAGTCCAATGAGGATTGGACATGTGTCACCCTTAAGGGCTGACACGTGTCACCTCTTAAACGATGTGTATATAGGTGTATTGATGACAAAGTCATCAAATTCTCATCCTTTATCACTTTAACTTAAAAGAAAAGTTGAGAGAAAAATCAAGAACAAGAGAGCAAGGGAGCTACGGGTTTGGTCCAACGAAGGTAGGTCCTCCGATTTCATTCCGTGAATAAATTATTTAAGGTATTCTATGGTGATATGACAATGTTTAATAACAAAAACATTTCTATTTGGGGAAGCAGAGAAGTGATATAAACAGTCCACTACTTTCAGCTGCAATTAAGGAACTTCCGAGGCGGGTTTTGGGCTAGTTTTGGCCTATTTCGGATAAGGTAAGGTATTTACTTCCTATTTGGAGTTTATGGTGTGTTTAGGGAGTGTATTAAACACCTTTTATATGGATGGAAGTATAAAAATTCCATATATGTGGTTGACGTTAGAAGCAATCAAAATTGGAGTTGTTATAGTTAAATTGTAGTCGAAGTAAGGTGTTGTTCTTGTGGTGTGAGGCTACAGGTGTGTGGTAGTGTTTCAGGGATGGAAAATGGTCTAAATATGGCGTGGTTTCTGCTGTTTTCAGCAACACGACCCTCTATTTTGTATAGTTAAAGATTTTACGAAATAAGGATTAAAAACCCTATTTTGGTATCGTAGTTTTGAATGAGTTGTTTGGAGTTTGTATTGTATAATGTTGCCATGTATTATTTGTATATGAGCTGCAGGTTGTTGTTGTTGGCTGGCTTTAGTTATTAGGGATGGAATTGGAAATTCGGATAGGGCATGTTATAGGGGAAGTGCTGCCCAATTTCCGTTAACTCCTTAACTAACTAAGGAACTAGTCGAGAAGGCGAGCGAGGAAAGGAGTTCTATGAATACTCGTAGGTAATGTAAGATGTTGAAAAGTCTAAGGAAGTGGATAAGGTATTGGTTCCTATAGGTAATTGGTGGTAGAATTACAAGATGGGAAGTCGAAGGTGACTAACTTTAGAATTACTTTCATGTTAAATAGGTTCAAGAGACGATGAGGCGAACGGTTAAGAGTAATCCGTAAGAGGTATGTAAAGCTATCATTTCCTTCTTTGGCATAAGAATGTAAAGCTTACTCTTTCTCTTAGCATGTTTTGACATAAGTATATAAAGCTAATCTCCCTTTTTGGCATGGTTTTTATGAAACAAGTATATGACTTCCATATGATTCAAAGGAAGTTCCTATTCTTAAAGCCACTAGGATGGCCAATTTCTCTACTTCCAAAAGATATTTTGTTATGCCTTGATACGTGTATATGGTTCCCAGAAGTTCTATTTTGATATAATCCATAGTGACTTTCAAAAGGTACTTGATATGACTCTTGTCTTGATTTTGAACATTAGCTCATCTTAATTATTCCATTTGACTTATTTTGAAATATGGAAACAATTTCAGAAACATTATTTTGACATAGACTGTCGTGACATCTGAAAGACATGCACTATGAGTATCACTCAATTTCTCTTATATGACTTGTCATTGGAGTTACGCTCTCGAGTCTCTAGAAATGTTTCGTATTTTATATTGTATTTAATTTTTCACTACTCCACTCGTGGATGCCTCAATTCTGTTTTCACTGAGCTCGAGCCAGGATTTGTTATCATGCATACTTCTCTGCATTGTTCGTCGTGTCGCGACATGAGGTAGAAGGTACGACCTGTACATGGGATTTATGGAGTTATACTATGCCACATATGCATATAATATGATATGACCATCTGATATGATATGATCTATTACGGAGATATTCCCTACTCTAGAGTTATGATGTGCTGTGGAGCCAGTGACGGGGCAGCGACAATGATTTATTCACCAAGTCCCATAATGGGGCCATATATGGCATATGGTTTTTCTGAATACATTATCAGTGGTTATGA
This sequence comes from Solanum dulcamara, assembly GCF_947179165.1. Lineage (NCBI taxonomy): Eukaryota > Viridiplantae > Streptophyta > Magnoliopsida > Solanales > Solanaceae > Solanum > Solanum dulcamara. The sequence goes on from NC_077239.1 coordinate 46,938,943, forward strand.
TAAGCATTTTGATATTTTTCGATACTTTGCTCATTTTTGCACATTCTGCTCTTGGGCTACATTTCATTCCTGCAGGTACAGATGCTCAGTTTGCTAATCCGCTCACCTAGGACATCCACCCTATTGGTTGGCAGTGCTCCTTTGTTTGGAGCCCTATTTTGGTAATAGCTTTTTGTTATACGTTTGTACATGTTGGTTAAGGGTACGACGGGGCCCTATCCCATCATATGAGTAGGCTATAATTCTGTAGAGGTTTGTAGACTTGTGATGTGGGTTATGTATATATGTTTTGGGCTTGTGTTCTGTGACGGCCCTAACAACCTTCGTCTGCTACATCTATTTTCGTGCGCTCTCTAGCGATCTCTTTTGATTTCCTCATTTGCCTATTCTTCTAGCATACTCAGTGGGGCTAAAGGTATATATGGGTGCCTAAATCGGGCATCAAATAGTGAGAATGGTGGTCTAGTAACATAGTCACCCGTTTTCCAGACTAAGAATGGTGCCCGATTTACTAACGGTAACTAACACTACTGTTCATCATCTTTATCGGCAGAAGACTGCCGGAATGGCTTCACCACCGCCGGTGGAGCTTCACATACCACCGGACCGTAATAAGAACATAGCTGAAGAAGCATCAACCTTTAATCCAGCTAAGAGTACTTTGAATCTGCAAAAAAATACTGACAAACCAGTAGCAATTTCAAGTAAGGCAGGATTGATTCAAGTTGCAACATCACAAAATCAAACCCACAGCTCCTCCAATCTGCAAAATACACCTGCGAACACTGTAGATATTTCTGAGGAGGAGCTGCGCCGTGCTCAAAGAATCATTGATTTGAAGAACAATGGTTTGATTCGAGTCACAAGACCTGTATCATCTGATTCCTTATCATTTGGACTACCTATAGTCCAAAAATTGGATCAAAATACTACACAAATCGTGAGCACTGATCCTGCAATTAGTGCGCTGGAAAATGCACAGTCGCCGGAGGTGCGCCTTGAAATTCGACCAAGTTCCGGCGAGATTCGAGACCTCGGACCCACTGGGGTTTATTCTCCTAGGCAAGACGCTTCTACTGGTTCAATTTTCACTGGAGTTGGAAACGCCGGTGAACAGGTCGACGCCGGCGCCGGAGCTCCGGCATACATATCCTATCAAAATCATTGCCAACGTGTTGAGGTTGATGCGGAGGACCTCCCAGGTACCAAGAGCCAGCTCGAATCAATCCCAAAAGCCTCGAATATCAATTTGATCCCTCAGTCAGATGAGGTCGCCGGAGCTCCGGCCACTCAATTCGACCAAGCTCAATACCAAAGTGTTCAGCTTGATAGGGAGCACCTCCCAGCCACAAAGAAACAGCTCGAATATCTACCCTCTTCCTCGAATTTGAATTCGAATATTGGCCATGATGGTGTCGCCGGAGCTCCGGCGAACCAATCAATCCAATATCAATGCCAACAGGTTCGTGACACTAAGGGGAGGCTTCCAAACTATATACCCAGTATCGAATCATCTCCTATTAGCTCAAATTCGAAAAGTCGTCAAGGCGACATTCAAGGAGAGGTCGCCGGAGCTCCGGCGACCCAATTGAGAAGGGACCAATTCCAAAAGGTTCCCCAGGTTGTTGGTAACCTTTCCAGGCAAATTATTGAGTTCGAATCACCTCCCATATGTTCGAATTCAAAAAGTCGTCAAGACGCAAATGGAGGTGACACTCACAGTTTCAAGGCCTTACAATCTGAGGAGCTTACTTTAGCACACAACCAACATCAGTATAGAGACAATGGCACTCAATCCATAACACCCCAAAGGAATGGTAATGATCAGGCTCATGAAGTCTCAACTCATCACAGCAGCAGCTTCCACCAAAGCATTCCAGGTAAGTACCCCATCTCTAATAATCCTAACCAGGGTCAGTATAATCATTCTTCTAATGAAATACTTTTAAATTCCAATGCTATAGAACACCATACTAACTCTGTGCTTGGCCTAAAAAAGGTTTTGGATTCTAATCCTGACAAACATGATGGTAGAGATAATGTTGTAGGGCACCCCTCTAATCTGCTTAGCTATGATGTTAGTTTGTTGAAATCCAATGGAGCAAATGTGCTCCCTGGTACTGCTGCTAATGTTTGTGTGCAGGGTAATACTCATAACAATCCTATGTCTACTAGCAAGCCTGGAAACAATCAGCCTACTAGCCTTCACAACAGCTTCCCTAAGATATCATCCAACTTTGATAAAATTAGCCCCAATAACCAAGCTCCTAAACCTGGGACTAATCAGCCTCAACAAGTAGAAAATACCAATAGAAATCCTCAAAGGAATCCTTTCCCCAATAGAAAGGAACAGGTCCCTGCCCCTGCCCCATACACAGTAATCCAAACCTTTGCCTCTAAGCTTAGGTTAAACCAAGCCAAGAATGACACCCCTCTTGAGCTATCTCCCCCTATCTATACCACTAGACAAGGGCTACCTGCTGTGATATATGACCATGATGATTTGATAATTAAATTAGCTCAAAAATGCAAATATACCCTTGTTGGGAAATTCAGCAGCACTATGCCTAAGGTGGAGCTAATAAGGAGAAGTTTCATTCTCCAAACTCAATTGGTAGGGGATGTTAAAATTGCCCACTTCAATGCCAGACATATATACATTGACTTGGACAATGAATTGGACTACACAACTGTGTGGACCAAGCAAAGAATGACCATTGAAGGCATAGCTATGAGGATACAAACCTGGACTCCAACTTTTAGGCCTGAGGAGGAAACTCCTATTGTTCCTGTGTGGGTAGCCCTGCCAGAACTCCCATGGCATTGCTATGAAAAGGAGTTTGTAACTACTTTATTGGCCCCTGTTGGAAAAGTTCTCTTTATGGATACTTCCTCTGTCCAAAAGACAAGAGGAAGTACTGCCAAAGTAAGAGTTCAAATCAATCTGACCCAAGAGAGGCCTCATCATGTCTGGCTTGGCTATGACAAAAGAGATCCAACTATTGGAAGATGGCAAGAACTGCTTTATGAGAATGTCCCTGAATATTGCATGTATTGCAAGCATCAGGGGCACATGATACATGTATGCAACATTAGAAAAAGAGATGAAGAACAAAAAAACAGGAAAGAGACTGAAAATGGAAAGAAAAACAAGAGCCATGATGAGAATGACAAAACAGAACAATCCCCCCACCACAGACTCAAAACAATCCTTCAACAATCAATGGATCACAACAGCCACAAAACTCCAAGGCTAGCAAAGATGACAATGGCTGGCAAACACAAAGAAGGAAGCAGAACAAAGGACCATCCAATGTGCAGCAAAATCAGGACAGCAGAAACACTGGAGCATCTCTCAAAGGCAAGTATGTAGCAGTGCAACAAGTCCATGCTGATCCAGGTAAGATTCCTACTCCTAATTCTATTCCCAATGTTCATGTTGATCTTGCTAGGCAAGATCAACCCACTAACCAAAATGCAGGAACTACAAACATCCTAAGGAACTCAATTCTGAAGAGTTCATCAACAAGGCAAGCAAGCACTACAACTGAGAGACAAGGTATTGACTTATCTCTCCCACAAACCCCTTCCCCCCATATTCTCTGCACAAGTACTGCATTACCAGGTACTGCATCAAGGACCAATGTTGCAAGGAATTCAGGTATTAAATTATCACTCCCAATACCCCTACCCCCCCCAAAGGCTGATGTTGTTGTGGCTGATCTGGTAGTTGAAGAAGGGGAGGTTGGAAATGTACAGGAGAACCCCACTAACATGCAGGATGGGGAAACCAATGGGGGAAGGGTATCCCCTCATGCTATGCATGAGAGCACTATTGAGATTAGGAGTGATTCTAGAGACCCTGCTGTTTCTGCTCATAAGGCCCCCACAAACACCCCTATCCCTACAGCTACTCCTACTGATGAAGTTACCATGAAAGCTAGCAAAGGTGCCATAGCCAAAGACTTGGGATCACATGCCAGTACTAGTGGTAAAAGTACTACTGTTCAGAAGAATAAGCTGAGCAAAAAGAGAAGAGAAGCCATCAAAAAGAAAATAACAGAAAAGAACTCTGCTGAAAAATGTCAAACTATGGACATTGTGTTAGTACAGCAAGGGGAGCAGGGGTGCCAACAATTTGTCTTAGATGATGACCAGGTGGGGATGGATATCACTCCCCTCCAAACCCATTGCATACTTACAACTCCCACTCAGTCAGCAGGTCTCACTCCTGAGACCAATACTGGTGCATCCCAGCCCAAGTGTACCCTCAATACCAACAATGAAACTCCTCTTGAGATTGATGAATATGCAGTGTGTGTATCTGAGAATGAGGAGGATAGTGATTACCAACTAATGAATGATTATGATGATGATGATGCTGTGAGTGAGCAATTAATAAAGGCCTTCAGTCCTTCCAAGGAAAATTTGTATGAAGATGAAGTCTAGCAGATTGCTAAGGCTCAGGGACTCTCTCCAAGGGGTGCTCACAAAACAAACTTCCAACCAAATAGCCCTGTGAACTCTGCCCTCAAGAGCAGACCAAACACTAGACTCTACACCTCTAAAGTTTCCCAATGAGTAGTATTCTTAGTTGGAATGTGAGGGGTATTAATACCCAGGGTGTCATGGAAAGACTTCAATCCCTGAAGAGTATCCATCAGATTTCCTTATTTGCTATCCTGGAACCTTTTTCTGATAGCTCTCAAATTCATCAGTTCAGAAACCAGCTTAACATGGACAATGCTATTAGCAACCCAAATGGTAAGATTTGGTTGTTTTGGAACAAAGATGTGGATTATAGGATTCTGGAAAATGGGGAACAGGTGATTACTTGTGAAATCTTCCATGTAATGAATCCAAACCAATTCAGAGTTTCATTTGTCTATGCAAAATGCAAAGATCATCTCAGAAGACTCTTATGGGATAGCATGTTGCAGCACTCAAATACAACCCTCCCTTGGTGTAACTTAGGTGACTTCAATGTTATCACTGAACCTAAAGAGAAACTGGGGGGTGTTACCTACAATATGAGAAAGAGCTTGGAGTTCATAAGCATCATTCAAGCCTGTGGTCTTCAGGATTTGGGATTCTCTGGACAGAAATACACTTCGTCTAATCAGAGGGGTATCTTCTTTAGAATTTGGAAGAGATTAGATAGAGGTATGGTCAATGACAAATGGCTGGAAGTGATGCCTCAGACTACTATCACTCACTTACCTACTGTTGGCTCTGACCATTGCCCTCTCCTGTTAGAGTTCACTGAGCACCATCAACACCACATCAAGTATTTTAAATTCATGAATTGTTGGACAGACCACTACTCCTTCATGGATACTGTTAGCAACTGCTGGAACAGGAACATTGAGGGTAATCCCATGTGGTGTTTTCATCAGAAAATGAAGAGATTATCTAATATTCTTAGTAGGTGGTCCAGGATGCAGTTTGGGGACATCTATGCTAAGGTGAAAGAGTATGAAGCGAAGGTTAGACAAGCTGAGGAGGATCTGATTCTTCTTAACTCTGAGGAATGTAGAGCCAATCTTCATGCCATCAATGCTTAGTATATTAGATATCTTAAGTTGGAGGACTCCATGCTCAAACAAAAGACTCAGTTGCAATGGTTCAAAGAGGGGGACAAGAACTCCAAGTACTTTCATGCAATCATCAGAGGAAGAAGAAGGAAACTCTTCATCCATAAGATTCAAAATGATGAAGGTAACTGGTTGCAAGGGGATGATGACATAGCCAGGGCTGCTTGTGATCATTTCCAGAACATTTTCACTGGTGAAGACACTCATATTCAGGAGGATGCCCTTCAATGTATTCCTAAGCTTGTCAAAGATGATCAAAACAGGGACCTCCAAGCTCTCCCCACCTTGGAGGAACTGAGGACTGTGGTCTTCTCTATGAACCCCAACTCAGCAGCTGGCCCTGATGGAATGAATGGTAAGTTTTTTCAGGAGTGCTGGGAGATCATCAAAGAAGATCTATTCAGAGTGGTCCTTTCTTTCTTTAATGGTCAAACATTGCCTAAGTACTATACTCATACCTGTTTGGTTTTACTCCCAAAAGTAAGCCATCCAACCAAGCTCTCAGAATTCAGGCATATTAGCCTTAGCAACTTTACCAATAAGATTATTTCCAAGCTTTTATGCCTCAGACTAGCACCTACTCTTCCTACTCTTATTTCCCCTAACCAATCTGGTTTTGTTAAAAATAGGAGTATCTCTGAGAACATCATGCTAGCTCAAGAAATCATTCACCAAATTAAGAAGCCTAATGTAGGTGGTAATGTGGTCATTAAGCTGGACATGGCCAAGGCCTATGATAGAGTCTCTTGGTCCTATATCTGTTTGGTCTTGAGGAAAATGGGCTTTGGAGAAGGGTTCATTGATATGGTATGGAGAATTATGTCTCACAATTGGTATTCCATCATTATCAATGGCTCAAGACATGGTTTTTTTCACTCCACAAGAGGTCTGAAGCAAGGGGACCCTCTTTCTCCCTCTCTGTTCATCCTTGGGGCTGAAGTTTTATCTAGACTCCTGAACAATCTCCATCATCATCCTAATTATCAAGGTTTCTTCATGGCAAAGAGAGGGCCTCAAATTAATCATCTCAGCTTTGCAGATGATGTTATCATCTTTTCTTCTAGGAGAGCCCAAACTTTGCAACTCATTATGGAAAACTTGCACACTTATGAGAGTACCTCTGGTCAGCTGATCAACAGAGACAAGAGCCAGTTCATGGTCCCTTCTAATGCCTTCAATTCAACTGTAAGAAGAATTAAGAAGGTCACTGGCTTCAGGCAAAAGGATAGCCCTATCACTTATCTGGGGTGCCCTCTTTACATTGGCAGACAAAAGCTCATATATTACTCTGATTTGATTGCCAAGGTGGTGAATAGAATAACAGGGTGGCAGGCTAAGATCCTCAACTATGGAGGCAGAGTCACTTTGGTTAAACATGTCATCCAAGCACTCCCCATCCACCTGCTGTCAGCTAGCTCCCCTCCTGTAACCATTCTCAAACAGATTCAGAGTATCACTACAAACTTCTTCTGGGGGTGGAAGAATGACAAGAGGAAGTACCACTGGTCTTCCTGGAAAAACCTTAGCTACCCCTATGATGAAGGTGGTATTGGTGTTAGACAAATCTCTGATGTGGCCAAGTCTTTCCAATATAAACAGTGGTGGACTTTTAGAACTAAGAACTCACTATAGGGAGATTTTACCAAAGCAAAGTACTGCCAAAGATCCAATCCCATCACCAAGAAATGACACACTAACAATCTTTGATATGGAAGCATCTTATGAAGAACAAGCACAAAGTTGAGCCTCACATCCAATGGCAAATACAGTCTGGCTCTTGCCTCTTTTGGTGGGACAACTGGTTGGGAGTGGGTCCTTTAGCCCAATTCAACAACAACAGCTGCAGGCTTAACAACACCACTGTTTCAGCCTTCATGGACAATGGAACACTGATCTTCTCATCCAGCAGGCCCCTCCACAGATGGTGTCTAATATTCTTGCTACTCACATCAATTACCAACCCCTCCAGCAGGACCAACCATGTTGGACACTAAACAACAATGGGGAGTTTAGCTGTTCTTCTGCTTGGAATATCATCAGAGACAAGAGACCCAAAACCAGGATTAACTCCAATACCTGGCATCAATTCATACCTTTCAAATGTTCCTTTCTTGTTTGGAGAGCCCTTATGGGAAAGTTACCAACCAATGAGAAAATAACCAGCTTTGGACACTCTCCTTCACAATGCTTTTGCTGCTACAGACCTGGCCAAGACACTATAGACCATATCCTTGTTGCAGGAGCATTTGCCAGGAGTACTTGGAGTATGTTTGCTGACTCTGTGGGCATAAGCAAGGAGTACACACCTCTCAGAAATTTGTTAATGAGATGGTGGACCTCTAAATGCAAGAATGAGGCTCACAAGCTCATGATACAAGCACTCCCTATCTTCATATGCTGGAACCTATGGAAGAATAGATGTTCTTCAAAATATGGAGGAAAGCATTCTAACCTTGCAAGAGTAAAGTTCTCTGTCTTTAAAGACACTTCCCACTTGCTACACAGTGCTTTTCCTTATATCAACTGGCCCAACAACTGGAGGGACCTGGTTCTCTTGGTTGAGCAATGCTACCATGATATCAAGGTCTACCCTGTATGCTGGTCCAAACCAACTGACCATTTGGTGAAGCTGAACACTGATGGCAGTGCTCTCACCAATCCTGACAACATTGGAGGAGGAGGAATCCTTAGGAATGCATCTTGTGATCTCATGTTTGCTTATGCAATCCCCTTAGGATCTGGAACTAACAATCAAGCAGAGATCAAAGCTGCTATCTTTGGTCTCTCTTGGTGCCTTCATCTTGGCTACAATCAAGTCATACTGGAGGTTGATTCCCAATTACTTCTCAAATGGCTGCAACAGGAAGCAAAGCCTCCATGGTCCATCAAAGAGCTGCTGGACAAGCTCAATAACATCATAAACCAATTCCAGGAATTCAGCTGCAACCACACCTTCAGGGAAGCCAATTCCACAGCTAATAGCTTGTCCAAACACAGCCACAAATGCTCTATTCCTGAGCTCTACTTCAACAAGCAGGATCTTCCCAAAGAGGCCAGAGCCCTCATGGAGCTAGACATGCTGGGAATGGCAAATTTCAGAAGAAGGAGACTCAAAAGGATTAAGAAGCCCCCCTGACAACTGCCTTATTATTGTTCTAATTTGATCTTCAACTTGGATATGTATAATTACAGCTACCTTGAAGATCCTATAATTAGGACTATTGTAAAGAGGAAAGTCTCCTCTACTTATTGCTTTTTTAGACATAAAAACTTGCCTCTACAGGTAAGGAATAGAGCATTATTTCTTCTTTCTTTTCCTATCTCTGTTGTATGTGCAGGTACATACAAACCTACAACTCATCAGTCCACCAGTGGAGAAACAAATTTAGGTGCCCCATGGTGCAGCAATAGCAGGATGCAACAAACTACAAATGGAAGTTTGCCAAATCCAATTGATGCAACCCCTCTTTGGATGGCTGTTAAAGGATGCAAGAACACAGGATCATGCATAAGGAGTCCTTTGTACTGCAATTTCAGCCTGCCTCTTACCTTTATCAACAACAACATCCTCCAGCAACAAAGTCACAAACCTGCAACTTTCAGGGAACACATACAAGACAATATTAGTAGCTATTATAACCTGCAGAATTACTTGCCTGTGTGTTTTTCTGTTTGTTGGTGCAGGGTGATTTGTACCAAGTAGACATGTCCAAACACCTCCAACTTTTGCAGGATTGCATCATATACTAATTTGGAAAGGCCCAACAAGTTTCAGCTCAAAAGGATAATGGGAGACGTTAGGCGAGCGACCTGGAAACAATCAGCAGTCTTAAGCCTAAAGAGAGAGAAACTTGGTAATTGGAAGCTCAAGCTTGGGAGTCAAGCCCTCAAAATTTGCAGGGATAAAGAAAAGGCCATATATGCAAACCTCATGAAGTTTCAGGCCAAACGGAGAATTGGAGACGTTAGTCGAGCGACTTGGCAAAAGATAATAGTCTCCAAAGCTCCTACTGAGGTCACTTCCTTTTTGCTAGTTTGTGCAAGCCCCCTTTTGTTTGTTTTTGGTTGTTGTATTATTTCAGGTACCTGGAGTGATGTATCAACATTCATTAACAACAAATACATAGAGAAAAGCCCAAATACAACTTCCAACCACCCTGCAGCACTTAAGCTTCAGCAGGGCAGCATGTGCAGGATGAGGTGCAGCTTGTGGACCTGTCCAAAGACCTCCAATCTTCATTGCTTGCTTCCTTGGCTATTTGTATGTGCAGGTCCACATACCAGGAACTCTCCAGCACTCCCCAACATTCTTCATGACCTGCAGCAACACCAAATTATTTGGATTGCAGCACACAAGGAACATGGTTACAGCATCTTCCAGATTTCTTTGGTTGTGTGGTTTGTTGGTTTTGTTTATCTGTGCAGGTACTCCAAGAAGTTTAACCACTTCAAAACATGCAACAAGGAGCTGCACACAAACTTGCACCAACCTTTTCACTTCCCACAATTGCTAGACCTTTTTTTAGTTGCTAAGGCAGGTTCACAGTTGCACACCTGCTACAACTTCAAAGTTGAGAATGCTTGGCTTCTCAGGGAACCTGAAACCATCATCACCCACCCTCTGTACCTCCCATATGCAGCACAGCAGCTGAAGTACCAAAAGAGGGTATACTAAAGAACTCCTACACATGGAAGCTGCTGAACTGACACACTGCAACAACCGACAACATCAAACAACATATGGGAATCTCTCAATATTGCAAATACAGAATTTGAGGAAGCCAGCTGCAACAGAGGAATGGCACCACATTCAGAACTTTTGGAACTACTCTTGGAATTGTGTGTTTGCTTGTTTGTTTGCTTGTTTGTTTGTGCAGGTTGTTGGAGATACAGGCAACAGTGGAACTCACATGGAACTCCAACAACCTCATAGACAACATCCAAGAACCAACAACAATATAATGAGTAGCTGTAACATGTTACATCTCCATCAACTTCATATACATACTGTGGGAACACAACACCAAACAACTGCTCAACCACACACCAAACAACAACTCAACCACAGAGCTGAAGCTGAAAGTGCAGACTTGAAAGATGAAGTTCAACAGCATCAGCAACAACAGATGCCAAAACCAACACACTCCCATGTACAACAACCTCTAGACTTGGTTGCTTGTGTATGTTTCTGGTTTTGTCTGTCTGTGCAGGTATCCCAAGGACTTGACCATCATCCAACAGAGGGAGAGACAGCAAGGAGCTGGTTACAGAACTACAACAACCATGTTTGTTTGCTCCCTTGGCTACTTGTAGGTGCAGGTCTGCAGCAACCATACATTTGGAACCCCATGCAGGTGTTCGAATGCAGCTACACTTTTCTCCACAACAAATCCAAGGCTGTTGGCTACTATAGCTCTATATACTTCCTCTCCTTTCAGCCTCCTTAGCTGGTAATCATGATACTGATACAAAGGCACACTTCACCTGGATTTACTTAGTACGACAAGACTAAAAAGAGCAAAGATGAAAGGAATTTCCCATCCCATGCGAGATAGAAGTTTCGTATACTTGTTCTTCTTCAATGTAGCTATGTCTGGTACGTAGCATAGTTGAATAGGACTAGTGTAGGTTACTTTCCTTTTTTCTCATGGAAGGGGAGAGTCTCCCTCATTTATGCTTTCATAGTTGAATTGTACCGGGAGGAGTCCTCTCACAGGTTTACTGCTTTCTAGTTATAGTTAGTCTCTTTTTTGTATCGGGGATGAGTTAGCCGACCTTAATAGGTTAGCCGACTTATGAACCACCATAGGATCGGAGGTAAGGTTTATGTCCCCCTCCTTATATTTTTATTTTGGTTATTTATGTTAAGGCTTGGGGGTGTTGCTTAACCCCTGACTGTGCACGAGAGGTGGGAGCCTCATGTAGGGTCTGTTCCCATAAAAATAAAAAATAAAAAAAATCGAGCATCAGTCATGGTCTATAGAGTTGGGTCATGACAGAAGTGGTATCAGAACAGTTATTCCTTAGAATATCTACAGACCGTATCTAGTAAAGTCTTGTTTATCGATATGTTGTGCACCACATCTATAAATAAGAGGCTATAGGACATTTAGGATGTTATCTTTCTTTTTTGTCTTAGATCGTGTGATAGAGCTATATTATCAGGATGATTCCACCCTAACAAAATAAATTGTCAAGGTTTTCAGTAATGCCTCCGATGAAAGCGATGGTTGCCCAGAAAGGCAAATCAGTAGCAACGGGTGGGATTCGTCAAGCCCACAGAGTTACTAGGTCCCAACCTCAGCCTGAGCCAAAGACTGTGCCCCCGACAGCCAGCTCTACAATGCCACAAGCATTAAAGGAGATTAGGGCAGCCCCAGCTGCAGATTAGAGGGAAGCTTCACCACCAGTTTTTAGAGCCCCAGCACCCAAGCCTATAGATCCACAGGTAGGAGTTGGGGACAAGGCTATGCGGGATGCTGTCTAGATTTTGACTAGATTGGTAGCAGACCAAGAGGACAGACGTGTTTTAGGCAGAGATCAGGTACACAGTGTAGGTAGTTCGAGGGCTCGTGAGTTTCTGACCTGTAGTCCTCCATAGTTCTTTGGGACAAATCCTGAGGAAGATTCCCAGGAGTTCATTAGATGCAACATACATTATGTCTGATTAAGGCTTCTGCGACAGAATCGGTTGATTGGCCTCATATAGACTGGATGAGGTAGCTGTTAACTAGTATGAGTCCTGGGAGTTGTCCAAGAGTAGAGTCGCTCCTCAAGCAATATAGGACGAGTTTGCGGAGGTGTTCCTTAGTCATTTCCTGGCTTCTGAGATGCAGAGAGCCAAGGTGGACAGATATTTACTGTTGAGGCAGCAAGGTCACAATATTCTCGAGCATAGTTTGGAGTTCGACTCATTGGCCCGAGATGCACCCGCTTTAGTAATTGATATGACTGACAGGATGCACAAATATGTGATGGGCTTATATCAGTATCTGGTTGATAGTTATTTGATAAAGGCTACCTAGCTAGGGATGGACATTACTTGTATACAGGCACATGCTTAGGGCATGGAGGACAAATATAGAGGACACCAGTCTGACTGATATTTTGGCGAGAGTCAGCCCAAGAGGCCTAGGTCAGCCGGGTATTCTAGAGAGTTCCGGAGTAGACCATCCCAGCAGCAGGGTAGAAGACAGCCCATCCAGCCAGCATGGAGTATGCCTCCGCAGTCCGCAGATCAGAGACTAGGTGGCACATGATATTCAGAAGCAGGTCCGACCTTCAGGGCTTCCAGTTCGCAGCCAGATAAAGACTCTGGTCAGATGAGGCCACTCAGGCTTCATTGTTCTTATGTGGAAGGTACCATCTGGGAGAGTGTTACCATGTTATAAGGGCTTGTTTTTCTTGTAGCCGTCAAGTCCATGCAATGAGAGATTGCCCATATAAGGGTAGTTTGGCGGCGCAGCTCGGCCTACCTGATCAGCTGTTGGGTCATTATCTCTTTTGGTAGCTATGAGCCCCATGGGGCAGGGTGAGGCTACACTAGAAGGCTGCAGTAGAGACCATGGTTGGGTCTCTAGTTCTAGCGGTCCTTCAAACCGCACTTATGCTTTGGCCACCTGGCAGAATCAGGAGGCACCACCAGATGTGATCATAGGTACATTGTTAATCTTTTCCCAGACTGTCTATGTACTAATAGATTCAGGCTTTACATTAAAATATATTCCTCTATTGATGATTAATAAGATTGGGTTGAATAAAATATGACTTCTACTAAACTTCTATATTAAGTTGTATGACTCGAGTACCAACAATTGGACTAAATTATGTACTATCTATCGAGAATACTAAGCACCCTATGGTTGCACTAGTGTTTCTAATAGGGGTAACCTAAAGTAAGGTTGATCTAACAGAAGGTGTAGACATGGTACAACATGTTAAATATATTGGACTAGAATTATTTGCACGTGAATAATTGGGAATAAATAGAGGATGACATGGGTACATCCTAAAAGGGGGAAAGTGGACAAGAGAAGTACAAGCGTAAGAGAAGATCAACTGACGCTATCATATGTATATGTGAACGCTTAAACTTCAAACGAGATTCCATAAGGGATGCATGCGATCATACCAACACTAATGCACCAGATCCCATCAAGACTCCAAAGTTAAGAGTGCTTGGGCGAGAGTAGTACTAGGATGGGTGACCCCTTGGGAAGTAACATAGGAAATGAAACACAAGTATCCGTACCTATTCCCTATGCCTACAAGTAATCCTAACTTTTGGAACTCTGATATTAATTGCTTGATTAAAGTATATGTTATGGCAACGGGATAGAGGAATTCTCCATATAGTCGGTATAAGATTTGGAGGAAGGTTTTGGTTCACATTCGAGGAAGAATGTTCTAAAGAGGGGAAGGATGTTACACCCCGTACTTTTATACCTTGGAATGCTTCTTAAGAATCTCATGTTTTTGGGAAGATTCTTAAGTTTCTTAGAAGTTGTCATGTGAGTCAGATAATCTATTACGCTATCAAATAATGCAAAAGAAAGGAGAAGGAGATGCTCCATAAGAGAGAAGATTGGAAATAGGGTTATAAGAATTTGAAACAAGTTGGGGGCCAAAATAATAAGTTGTGGGACTTGACTTGCTTTCATAAGCTACCAACTTGTATGCCTTACGTACTTAAGCTACTGGAGTACATGTTGAGCTTACGTAGAAAAGATTACATAGGTTCCTAAAGTTAGACGAGATTATGAACCCACGAAAGAGGCGGAAGTTTGCATAGCACCTACTCGGAAGCAAGAAGGTGATTCACCTACTTGGAAGCAAGCAGGTGATGAACCTACATGGACCAAGTTGATGATACACATACTTGAGGTGGGACCCATGCTGCCATGTGGAAGCCTTGGAATAGTAGCATAGATGGGTTGGTCCAATGAGGATTGGACATATGTCACCTCTTAAATGATGTATATATAGGTGTATTGATGAAAAAGTCATCAAATTCTCATCCTTTATCACTTTAACATCAAAGAAAAGTTGACAGAAAAACCAAGAACAAGAGAGCAAGGGAGCTACGGGTTTGGTCCAACAAAGGTAGGTCCTCCTATTTCGTTCCATGAATTAATTATTTAAGGTATCCTAAGGAGATATAATGGTGTTTAATAACAAAAAATATTATATTTGGGGAAGCGGATAGGTGATATAAACAGTCCACTACTTTCAGCCATAATTAAGGAACTTCCGAGGCGGGTTTTGGGCTAGGTTTGGCAAATTTTGGGTAAGGTAAGGTATTTACTTCTAGTTTGGAGTTTATGGTGTGTTTAGGGAGTGTATTAAGCGCCTTTTATATGGCTGGAAGTATAAAAATTCCATAGAGGTGCTTGAAGTTAGAAGCAATCAAAATTGGAGTTGTTATAGTTAAATTGTAGTCGAAGTAAGGTGTTGTGCTTATGGTGTGCGGCTGTAGGTGTTGGTCGTGTGTTGAAGGGATGGAACATGGTCTAAATAGGGCGTGGGTTCTTCTAGTTGCAGCTACACGACCCTCTGTTTTGTATAGTTAAAGATTTTACGAAATAAGGATTAAAAATCATATTTTGGTATCGTAGTTTTGAACAAGTTGTTTGGAGTTTGTATTGTGTAATGTTGCCGTGTATTATTTATATATGTGCTGGAGCCTGTTGTTGTTGGCTGACTGTAGTGATTAGGGATGGAATTGGAAATTCAGATAGGGTATGTTATAGAGGAGGTGCTGCCCATTTTTCATTAAATCCTTAACTAACTAAGGAACTAGCCGAGAAGACGAGCGAGGAAAGGAATTCTATGAATACTCGTAGGTAATGTAAGACGCTGAAAATTCTAAGGAAGTGGATAAGGGATTGGTTCCTATAGGTAATTGGTGGTAGAATTACAATCTGGGAAGTCGAAGGTGACTAACCTTAGAATTACTTTCATGTTAAATAGGTTCAAGAGACGACGAGGCGAATGTGTTAAGATTAATCCATAAGAGGTATGTAAAGCTAACATTTCCTTCTTTGGCATAAGAATGTAAAGATTACTCTTTCTCTTAGCATGTTTTGACAGAAGTATATAAAGCTAATCTCCCTTTTTGGCATGGTCTTTATGAAACAAGTATATGACTTTTTTATAATTCAAAGGAAGTTCCTATTCTTAAAGCCACTAGGATGGACAATTTCTCGACTTCCAAAAGATATTTTGTTATGCCTTGATATGTATATATGGTTCCCAGAAGTTCTATTTTGATATAATCCATAGTGACTTTCAAAAGGTACTTGATATGACTCTTGTCTTGATTTTGAACGATAGCTCATCTTAATTATACCATTTGACTTATTTTGAAATATGGAAACGATTTCAAAAAGACTATTTTGATATAGACCATCATGACATCTGAAAGACATGCACTCTGAGTATAGCTCAATTTCTCTTATATGACTTGTCATCGGAGTTACTCTCTCGAGTCTCTGGAAATGTTTTATATTTTATATTGTATTTAGTTTGTCATTACTCCACTCGTGGATGCCTCAATGCTTCTTTCACTAAGCCCGATCCACTATTTGTTATCATGCATACTTTTCTGCATTGTTCGTCGTTCCACGACGTGAGGGGGAAGGTAAGACCTATACATGGGATTTGTGGAGTTATGATGTGCCATGTACGCATATGATATGATATGATCTGATATGACCATCTGATATGAAATGACCTGTTACGGAGATATTCCCTACTCTGGAGTTATGATGTACTGTGGCGTCAGTGATGGAGCGTCGACCACGATTTGTTCACTGAGTACCATAATGGGGCCAGATATGGCATATGGTTTTTCTATATACATTATTTGTGGTTATGAAAAACATTTTGATATTTCTGGATACTTTGCTCATTTTTACACATTCTTCTCTAGTAAAGACTTTACTTATTACAGTCCATTCTTTATATACTCGGTGTATTCCCTGTACTGACTCCCTTTCTTTGGGAGACAGTGTTTCATGCCCGCAGGTACAGACGCTCGGTTTGCTGATCTACTCGCCTAGGACATCCGCCCTGTTGGTTGGCAGTGCTGCTTTGATCGAAGCCCTATTTTGGTACTAGCTTTTCTGTGGTATGTTTGTACATTTTGGTTAAGGGTACGACGGAGCCCTTCCTGTCATATGACTAGGCTATAATTCTATAGATTTTTGTAGACTTGTGATATGGGTTATGAATATATGTTTTGGGCTTGTGTTCTGTGACGGCCTTAACGGCCTTCGTCTGCTACATCTATTTTCGTGCGCTCTTTAGCGATCTGTTTTGATTTCCTCATTTTTCTATTTTGCTAGCATACTCAGTGGGGCTTAGGGTACGTATGTGTGCCCAAATCGGTCACTAGTCATGGCCTACGGAGTTGGGTCATGACATAGACCTCCACACCTTTGATGTTCAACCTTTACTTGTTGACAATTTGGATATTCTGCCACAAACTTTGGTATGTCCCTTTTCATACTATCCCACCAATAAACTTCCCTCAAATCTCTATACATTTTGGTGGATCCCAGATGTATAGAATATCTAGAGTTATGAGCTTCACTCAATATCATTTTTCTTAGGCTATAAACATTTGGAACACATAACTGACCTTGGTAATGAAGTATTCCATCACCTGTGAGAAAACCTCAATCTTCTTATCAACCACCAATTTCTTTAACTCAACTAAATTTGTACCCTTTTCTTGCTTTGCCTTTACCTTTGCTATCAATGATAATTCTGAACTGTTATGAACAAAAATACCACCCTCATTAGAGTCATTCAATTTTATCTCCAAATAGGTCAATCGGTGCACATCTTTAACTAACTCCTTGTCATCTTCCTCATGAGCAACACTATTCATGGATAACCAACTAAGAGCATCAGCAACAATATTTTATTTACCCAGATGGTACAACAAACTCATATCGTAGTCCTTTAAGAGTTCAAGCCACCTTATTTGCCCAAGGTTTAAATCCCTTTGGCTAAACACATTTTGCAAGATATTCTGGTCGGTAAATATATCAACATGCATCCCATAAAGATGATGATGCCAAATTTTCAATGCAAAAACACTCGCCACCAATTCAAGATTATGAGTTGGATATTTTTGTTCATGCACCTTTTGTTGTTTGAAGGTATATGTTATAACCTTTCAATATTGCATCAAGACACAACCCAATATAACGTGTGAGGCATCACAATATACAACAAACCCATCTGGACCTTCCGGTAATGTCAAAATGGGAGACAATGTCAAATGATTCTTTAATGTTTGGAAACTTCTTTCACACTCATCCGACCATTGGAACTTCACCTTCTTTTTGGTTAGCCAAGTCAATGATGATTAAATAGATGAAAATCCTTCTACAAACTTCTATAATATCTAGCTAAACCCAAAAATCTACAAATATATAATATTGTCTAGGCCAATTCTTTAGCGCCTCCATCTTCTTTGGATCAACCAAGATATTATCACCGGAAACAATGCGACCAAGGAATGCCACAAATTTCAAAAAAAATCATGTTTACTAAACTTGGCAAATAATTGCTTGTCCCTCAAGATTTGCAACACAATTCTCAAATGACCCATATGCTTTTCTTCATTTGGGATTAAATCAATATATCATCAATAAAAACCACCACAATATGTAGAAGTATGGTTTGAAAATTGATTTATCAAGTCCATAAAATTAGCGGAAGCATTAGTCAATCCAAATGACATAGCCAAAAACTCAAAATGGCCATATCTATTACTAAATGCTTTTAGGTATGATATGAATTGACCCCCAAAAACCGAATCATTTACCTTTCACTCGGGATCGGCTCATTATGAAATTTGAATCTGACCATATATGTTCTATAATAAATAGATGCATAGGAAACATGTAGCTAATCCACACCCATAATAACATCAAAATCGGTCATGTTAAGTTCAACAAGATGATAAGGGATTTTTCTATGCAAGACCAAAATGGGTCAATCTCTATAGACTTTCTTAGAAGGAACTGAATCTCCGACAGGGTTATAAACCAAAAAGGGCTCTAGCATGATTTTGAGACATATATCAAATCATATAGAAAGGTAAGCAGTAAAAAAGATAATATGGCACACGAATAAAGTAAAGAATAAACATCAAAGTTAAAGAACCGCAACATACCCATAACTACATCGGGAAACTCCTCAGCATCTTGCCTAACTTGAAATGCATAGAATCTATTTTGGCATTGACCTATACTATGTTGAGGTTGTCCTCCTTGAGTAGATTTCCATTGAGTATGTCCTTATCTCTCCTTGATAGGGTATTATTTACCATACCCAAAACAAGGACCCATACCAAACAAATATTTACCTCGATGGTTTCTCCCATAGTTGGGACACTTAGGAAGAGTAGACCCACTAACAATCCCACCTTAGGCCTTAGGATTGGTAACCTTATCCTTAAAAAATCCTTGATCCAAAGATTGTGAAGAACCTTAGACTTGAAACCTTTGACCTTGTTCAAAATGACAATTACCTCCACCAGATTTGGATTAAGAAAACCCATCTTCAAATAAATCTCTCTTGAACTCCCTCACCTTCTTTTGCTTAAGATTTACCCCTTCAATTTTTTGGTATAGGTCATGAGCCTAGAAATATCCATATCCTTGATGAGTATAGAGGTTCAACACTCTTTCATCACCAAGTTGGACACTTTCAAAATAAACCTACTTAGTCGGGCATGCGAATCAACTTTTAAAGAAGGATCATACTTGGAAAACCTTTTAAACTTGAGGGAATATTCCCTCACACTCATATTGCCTGGCTTGAGGTTGATAAACTCCAACACCTTTGTCTCTCTTAACTCAAGTGGAATGAAGCGGTCAAGAAAAACAACTTTGAAATTCTCCCAACCTATAGGACCTTCTTCAACCCTTTTGGCCATCCATTGATAGTATCATACTTGAGCAAAACCCTTTAGTTGGTAGGCTGACAACTTCACTTTCTCCTCCGAATACACCCCTATAATAACAACAATTTTATTAACCTCATAAATAAAGTCTTGGGGATCCTCATCAGTCTTGGACCCATAAAACTCAAGAGGGTTCATCCTTGTAAAATCCATAACCCTTGAAGCCGGTGTAGACACATTAGGAGGCTCCACTACTCCTTTGTTCACTTGTGTAGTCATGGCTTGGGCTAGCATAAAGATAGCGGTCTAGAACTCGGCATGGGTAACTTGATTGGCTAGAGTATCTTTAGGGGCTTGAGGGGCTTTTCCCTCAATAATATCAACCCCTATTGGAAGTGGAGCTCTTCTTAGTGGCATTTTCTAAAAATCGTTAAGAACAATCGTTAGAGAAAAGAGACTTAGATACACTCTATCCTATGACAAAGATTATGAAAGAAGTGAGGATTTCCTAATACGCCTCATAAAATCCTACTCATAAATGTGGCGCACTTCACACCCATTAATAACACCCTACTTGACGCGGCATTTTGGACTTGCTAGGACACTTCAAAACCTTGTGCTATGATACCAAGTTTATCAAGATACGAACTAGGGCATAGTTGTGACACAGCTATTAGGATTCCTAGAAAAACCACCACATAAATCTTCAAGTTGGTTTACCAACTAGCTACATGAATAAGATAAAGCATCTGTCCTTATATTATGATATAATGTTGGCAATAAAATATCTGTTAGTACGTTGAATATACTAAGTATGTAGGTGATTCAATGCATAAATAAAACTATATTATGCAAATAACTATTTTAAATAGCTTGAGAAAAGAGTTAGTAAGATCATAAGTAAGCATGGGAAAGGTCAAAGCACTTTAAACATTAAAAATATCATATAAAAGTGGAGGAAAGCAGTAATATTTCACAATACCATAAGGACCATACATATATGAGAGATGACTATAACCGACATTAAGACCATGCAACCGATAACATGAAATATGATGATCCCCACATCAAGAAGGAGGGAGGCTACTTGCCAAGGTAGACTTCGTCCAATATTATCATCATTAAGTACTATGTGTGGATCCACTATCTAGGTCATATTGGAAAACCTATGATGGCAATATAGTTTAAGAGATGAGAGGTTGCTACTAAGACTTAAGTCGAGCTCCCACCTCAAAGTCCTCTAGGTTCTAAGTCAACATCCCACAGAATACATATCATAACATAATCACAAATCGTACTTGTCATAAATCATAAGCCTTTCATAATCATACTTCATAAACTTTATCATAGAAATAGCTCATTATTATGTGATTCATGTAATGTAGGTGTAAGCCTTCCATAATTATGAATTATTTTTTATAAAATATCATTAGGGTCTTAAGTCACCCTCATTCATAAAAACTTAATTACATACTTGAAATTCATGATCATAGCTTATACTTGAAATTAGGGTAAAACATGAATACATGATCAATTGACTTGAAAATCATGAAATTGGATTGAAAACATGCATCATTATATATTTTCTATCAGCCCAAACATAATTCATAAACATAATATCATTTGGCGGTATAATTGAAAATACCCATGATTCATATCATGAACTCTAAAGATCAATGTAGGAAAATTTATAGAAAAATTCTTGAATTCTGTGAAATAACCATCAATTTATATTAAGATAGGTTCATAATCATAATTATTATCATAACTCATGCAATTAAAATCGAGATCATAAAATCCACAAAAATATATACTTTGATAGATTGAAAAAGTAGAGAATTTTTGGGCTCCTTGGGTGAAGGTACCCTAGGACCAATAACCCACATACCTTCATTGAGAAGACCAAAGAATTTAGAAAAATTTGAGAGTTTTGATGGAAAACTTGAGTAAATTTCTTGGAGGGCTTCAATGGACTGCTTGAGAGCTTTTATAGAGATAACAATATTTAAAATAGGTTAATTGTAGAAGCATGAATAGAATTAGAGGTTTAGGATATTTATAGAGCTGAATTACACCTTAAAAACATCTAGATTCATTAACTAATGATTAGGAATTTTTTTAAAGTATCCCCACTTAAGAACTAGATTTGGGTAGAAAAACTCATCCAAGTCTGCGATGCAGATGTACTCCCAGGTAGGCCAATTTTGAGCAAATGAGATTTATTCCAGATTTTGACTTGGGAAAAAATTGCACTAAATGGGAGTAGGTGTGTGATGCGGACCTGCCGCACACCTTACTTCTTTGTTCAGTTTCTTGAAAATATTATCTTTCGATATACAGGTCCTAGAAATCCACTAAGATCCTTTTTGGAATGCTTAACCTTCATCTATCATATTCCAACCCTTAAGCGCTGGGATATTACAAAGTGTCCAAGGAGTCTAATATACCACATCAAGTAGAGTCTTGTTTATCTGTATGAATGGTACCACATCTATGAATAGAAGGCTACGAGGTATTTTTATATAAAACCTGACTTATTTCATGATCTCATTGTGCTATAGAGTTGAACTTTAAGGTTTTCTCCTCTAACACTTTTCTTTGGGATTACAGAATCATGGCTCCATGAAGATACCTCATCCAAAGGAATGTTGAGGGAGAGGAGTAACAAGCTTCAAATGACCCTTTGAATGATCAGGTTTCTAATATGGAGTTTCGAGATGCCTTTCAAAGGCCAACCTAAGTCGTGACTACTCAAGTAAACTGACGGGTAGTTTCTCCTACAAATATGTCTACACTAGCTTCAAAAGTTAAAGACTTCACAAGGATGAACTCTCTTGAATTTCATGGATCCAAGGTCGATGAGCATCCCTAAGAACTCATTGATGAGTGGTAAAAGATTGATGATATTATGGGAGTGTCTTCAAATAAGAAGGAGGAATTGGCCGCGTACCAACTCAAAGGTGTCGCTCAAATGTGGTAGAATTAATATAAAGCTGAAAGGGTTGAGGAGGGTCCCATAGGTTGGGAAAATTTCAAGATTGCCTTTCTTGATCACTTTTTCCCACTTGAGTGGAGGGAGGAGAAGGTGTTGGAGTTTATCAACCTCAAGCAAAGAAATATGAGTGTGAGCGAATGTGCCCTCAAGTTCACAAAGTTTTCCAACTATTCTCCCTATTTGGTAGTCGACTCTCGTGTCCAAATGAGTAAGGTAATTTCGGGTGTGTCAGATATGGTGAAGAAAGAATGTCAAACATCTATTCTCATAAAAGATATGGATATTTTGAGGCTCATGACTTATTCTAATCAAATTGAAGAGGAGAAGCTTAATGTAAGGAACGTAAGGTAGTCCAAGAGGGCTTGATATGAAGGTGAGTTTTCTCAATCAAAATTCGGTGGTGGAAATGGTCATTTCCAATAAGGCCAAAAGTTTCAAGGCCAAGGTTATTTGAACACTCTATCTCTATGAATCAAAAAGGAAAAGGTGCCTAATCCTAAGGCACAAGGAGGAGTTTCGTGTAGTCAACTCATCCCCCTATGAAAAAAGTATGGTAAAAACCATAGGGGAGAGTGCTTAGCGGAATTGGATGTTTGCTACAAGTGTTGGAAGCTGGGTCATTATGCAAAGGAGTGGGGCTAGACCCAGGTCAATTTTCAGTCTACTGATCGTCTGAATCATGTGCTACTACTTTGGTTGATGGTCAGTGCAAGAATAGATTTTATGCCCTTCAGACTCGTCAACAATTAGAGGATTCCCCTGATGTTATTTCTTGAAAGTCTTTGACTTTGATTTTTATACATTGTTAGATCCTAGTGCTACTCTATCATTTATTAGTCCTTACCTTACTATGAGATTCATTTTTAATCCAGACATCTTGCTAGAGCCTTTTTGGGTCTATACTTCTATTGATGATTTAGTTGTGGCTAAGAGAGTCTATAGAAATTGCCAGTTTTGGTTTTTCATAAAATCACCTTAGTTGATCTTATAGAACTTGATTGGCTGATTTTGATATTATTATTGGTATGCATTGGCTTCTTGCATGTTATGCTTCTATATGTTGTAGAACCCATTTGGTTAAGTTTTAGTTTTCTAATTAGCCAATCCTAGAATGGAACGGTAGTAATTTCGTGTTTAAGGGTTAATTCATCTCACGCGTTAAAGCTCAAAAATAATTTCCAAAATTTGCATCTATAATCTAGTCTGGACTACGGATACTAATTCCGAGACGCCTACTCTTCAGTAAGTTCAATTTGCTAATGAATTTCTAGAAGTTTTCTCCAATGATCTCCTAGGCATCCCTCCTAAAATGGAAATAGACTTTGGTATTGATATCATCCCTGATACTCAGCCTATCTTCATTCCTCCTTACCGAATGGCCCAGCCAGAATTGAAAGAGTTAAAGGATCAGATAAGGGATTTGTTGGATAAGGGTTTTATTATACTGAGTATCTCTTCATGGGGTTTCCAGTTCTCTTTGTTGGGAAGAAAGATGGATTTCTCCATATGTGTATCGATTATGGAAGTTCAATAAAGTCACAATTAAGAATAAATATCCCATTCCAAGGATTTATGACTTGTTCAATAAACTACATGGAGCAAGCCATTTTTCAAAGATTAATCTTCGATTGGGTTACCATCCACATCGAGTAAGGGAATGGGACATTCCAAAGATGGATTTTAGGATTTTTTATTGTCATTTTGTTCTTGATTATGCCTTTTGGACTAACAAATGCCCCTGTAGTTTTTATGGATTTTATGAACTGGGTGTTCAAGCAATACTTGGATAGGTTTGTTATTATGTTCATTGATGATATGTTGATCTATTCTCGGAGTTTGTAAGACCATGTCGATCATTTAAGGGTTGTATCACAAATTCTCAAAGACCATCAATTATTAGCAAAGTTTAGTAAATGCGAATTTTTGTTAAGGTCAATTGGATTTCTTGGTCACATCATCTCTGGTGAAGGATTTATGGTTGATTAAAAAAAGACTGAAACACAGAGTTTCTTGGTCTTAGGCAGTTATTATAGAAAATTTTGTGGAAATTTTCTCTTCCATTGCATTGCCCTTGACTATTTTGACTCAAACAAAGGTGATATTCCAATGGTCCAAAGCTTGTGAAAAGAGATTTCAAGAGTTGACTGATAGGCTTACCTCCACTCAAGTGTTGACTATATCGGAGTGTTTAGATGGGTTCGTTGTGTATTGTGAGACTTCACGAGTTGGTCTTGTTTTTGTACTTGTAATATCCCTCAAAATGCTCATAAGTGCCTTAAGAATGCTTTAAAAATAGGCCACTCACGTAATGCGTTATCCTTAATCTTTTTGAGAAATTCGAGTTTGGAATAACGATCAGGTGTCCAAACATGCGAAAAATGGTCTCAATGGATTTTTAGGACTCATATATCATAAGATGGATTTTTGAGAAAATTCATAAAACAATAGGTCCACGACACGTCTGCATCGCAGACTTGGGATAATTTTCTAGCCGAGTTGAGTTTTTTTAAAAGGCATTTTAGACCTTTCTCAAATTATTAGTTATGAACCTGGACATTTTTAGGAACTAATTCAACACTATAAATTAACCTAAACCTCTAATTCTATTCATTCTTCTACAATTCATCTATCAAATATTTCTCTCTCTACAAAAAGACTTCAAGGGTTTCCATTGAAGACTTCAAGTAAATTCACTCAAAATCTCCATCAAAACTCTCAAGTTCTTCATAATTAATTGATGTTCTCACTCAAGGTATATGGGTATTGATTCATGGATCCTTTCATCCATGAAGCCCAATCAATTTCTCAGGATTTTCTATCAAATTAAAGTATGGTATTTTATGAATTTTGTGATCTCTATTCCAATTGCATGAATCTTGATTTAAAGTATAATCATGAGTATATTTTGATATAAATTGATGGTTGTTGAATAAAATTGAAGAGTTTTTCCATTAATTCTACTACTTTGATTTCTAGGGTTTATTATATAAATTATGAGTATTTTCAATTATACTTCCAAATGATACTATCTATATTAATTATGTATGGGATGATATAAAGATTATGATCATGCATGTTTTCACGTAAATTTCATGATTCTCAAGTCAATTGATCATGCATTCATGTCTTACCCAAATTTCAAGTACAAGCTATGGTCATGAATTTTCAAAATATGAATTATGACTATGAATTTCTATTATGATCATGAATTATAAGTATATTTCAAATTATGGTTCTTCATACAAGTTATGAAGTAAGGTGATCTAAGGCGATCTAAGGCCTAACGATATGAGTTATGCAAATATGATTGTAATGATGAAAGGACAATTCTCACATTACAAGTATGTTATAAAAATGAGCTACTCTATGATTTCAAGCCTATGATTCAGGACTATGCTATATGAAATTATGATTTTTATGTTATGTATGTATTCTGTGAGAATTGACTTAGCATCGTATGCAGACTTATGGTGGGGGCACGAAATAAAGGGTCCTTACATAAAGTCTCTTGTCTCATAACTACGTGCCACCATAGGATTGCCTTTTGACCTAGCTAGTGGATCCACAAATAGCATATGTTAATGATCAGGAGTCTACCTTGGCAAAATAGCCTCCTCCTTCTTGATGTGGGGATCATCGGATTCCATGTTATAGCTCGCATGGTATTATTGTTTGTTATGGTTCATATCCCACATATGTATGATCTCTTAAGTATGTTATGATTTTGAATTTATGCTTTTAAATGTGTTTGTGAATATGATTTTTTTCCATGACTTTACTTATTCCATCTTATCATTTGTTTTACTTGACCTTTGCATTCCATGATTTACGTTGCATGTCACGCCCTCATACTTAGTACATTCTAATGTACTAATGCATACTTGTTTCCTACATTGTCTCATAATTATCACGACCCAACCCCGTAGGCCGCGACAAAGGTCCGATCTGAACCCCCGTATACGTGTCTATCAGCTATGGTAAATTCAAACTATAATTAACATAATACCATGCAACAGAACCCTATTGGGTGATAAAATTTTCATAAACCAGTAGACTCTTTCAATTGTATCACATCATGAAAGGGCACATAAGCCGACAAGGCTGCCATAACATAACCACATGTACATAATATCATATAGACCCAGCTGAACCAAAATGACATATACAACCTACATATACATGTCTACAGACATCTAACAATTTTAATGACAACATATGGCAAGACAGGGCCCCCGCCTTACCCCTGAATAACAAAACAATACTATACATTAACGGCCAGTGCCAAAAACTAGGCTCCGATACAATAGAGCCTCTTCCAGCTGAGCTAAATGGGATCCTAAGATGACACACTCCCAAAACCTATACCTGTACCTGCAGGCATGAAACGCATCCCCCCTGAGAGAAGGGGGTCAGTACGACATATGTACTGAGTACGTAAAACATAACATAACACAACTGGAGTCATATCTAAAATAGAGAAGCAGGGGGTAAATTATCAATCAGCAACTTATACCTGGGAAAGTAAAATCATGCATACTCAAATTTTCAATATAGCCGGCCCTATCAGGGATCCGGTGAATCATATCTTTAGTATCATCACCTCCTTATTACAACACATCAGCACATCATCATATATATACATATATACTCGACACTCTAGTGTGGGCGCGATGAACAATGTAGTGGAATTGTGCACGATTACTATTCCCAGCCTAAGCGCAATAAAAAAAGTTTTATAGTATACACGAGTAGAGTAGTGAGAAACAAAACACAGTTTAAATTATTAACGGAGACTCAATGAAGTCGTCAGGTGAATCATCCCTAGAGATTAGGGCAGAAAGTATCTGACGTATACCCTATAAATGTCACTAAGGACTATGTAAAAGGGAGTTTTGGAAATCCTAGACATATACCAATATGAAATATCTTATAGCAGTCCAAGCATTGGTTATTTCAGAGCCTTTCTTTTTACGAAAAAGAGCTTAGTCGAATCAATTGTTATACAGTCATATAGAAGACTCGAGGAGTAGGAGTTTAACTACTTTAAAAGTCTTAACATCCAGAAGTGATTCAGAGTACTGAAGTCATATCAAGAACCTAAGAGTGAAGTTGCCCCGAAGATTTCGTCATCCATAACCTACATCTAAGACATTCCATAAAGAAGAGAAAGAATAGGTTTTACATACCTGTGTCAAAAACATGCTAAGAGAGAGTTTCATATACCTCTTATGAGTTACTCTTTATCCCGTTCGCCTCGTCGTCCTTTGAACCAATTCAACAAGAAAGTAATAAAAATATCAACCACTCTTAACTTTCCAGCATCTTAGGTTGCACCTTAGTATTTATGGAACCTATTTCCTTGTTCATCTCCTCAACTAGTTCTTTAATTAGTTAAGGCGTTAACAAAAATTGGGCAGCACCTCCCCTATAATGTGCCCTATCCAAATTTCCAATTATATCCCTAAACACTACATCCAACTAAAAACAACAACCTGTAGCATATTTTAAAGCAATTCACACCAACAATATACAACATAAGCTCCAAACGACTCGCTCAAAATTCTGATATCAAAATAGGGTGTCTAGCCTTTATTTTGTAACATCTTTAATTATACGAAATGAGGGGTCATATGTCTGCAAACAGAATCACCCCAACCCCTTTTAGAATAAATTTAGGCCCTGCAATAAAACACCACATCCCTGCAGCAGCACCTTACAAGCACAACCCTTTACTTCAATGACAATTCAACTATAACGACTCCAACTTAGTTTATTTCAAACGTCAAGCATCTCTATGATGTTTTCACATTTACACCTACTTGAACAACATATAATACACTTCTTAAAAATACCATAAACTCCAAATTAAGAGGAGAAACCTTACCTTACCCGAAATTAGCCAAAACTACCAATTGCAACTCGAAACTTCTCCAAACATGCTGAATTAAGCGGGCTATTTATGTCCCTTCTCCGCTACCCCAAATTAGAATTTTTGGTTATCAAACACTATTATATAATCATGGGATACCTCAATAATTAATTCATGGAACGAAACTCGGAGGCTTACCTTGGCAGCCCCAAACCCGTAGCCCTTCTTTCCTTGTCTCCAATGTTTTCCTTTCGCTTTCTCTTGTTTGTTCCAAGTGTAAAGCTGAAGTTATGATTCCGTAGACATCGTTAGGTATATATATATATATCAACATGTTTTACGAACATCGTAGATAATTAATTTGTAGAGAGAAATTAAGGAACTTACCTTTAATCTCTCAAAACCATGGCTGCCTTTCTTTTTGCTCTTCAAGTTTTTCCTTTTCTTTGGCTGCTGAAGTTTTGGATAAGAACTGAAGTTCTTAGTCACAATACATACATATGTAGGGTGGTTTAGGAGGTGACACATGTCATCCTCTAAGGGTGACACATGTCCAACCCTTATTAGACCATCGTAACTATGC
Source organism: Solanum dulcamara (assembly GCF_947179165.1). Taxonomy (NCBI): domain Eukaryota; kingdom Viridiplantae; phylum Streptophyta; class Magnoliopsida; order Solanales; family Solanaceae; genus Solanum; species Solanum dulcamara. The sequence goes on from NC_077239.1 coordinate 46,967,905, forward strand.
AACTACTTAGGGGATACCACGTGGCAGTGGGGTCCACCCCCACCCCTAAGAAGGTGGGTCACCTACTTGAACCCAAGCAGGTGGGTCACCTGCTTACTTAAGGTACTGCCACATGTCACTCCTCCATTGGCTGCCACATGTCTTCTTTTCCCCTTCCTCGTGGGTTTGTAATCTCATCCTATTTTAGGAGCCTATGTAATCCGTGGTACGTAAGCTTGGTATGTCCTTAAGTAGATCAAGTATGTAAGACTTCTAAGTTAGTAGCTTACGTAGGTAAGTCAAGTCCTAGGACTCATCACTTGGCCTCCAATTCCTTCTGGATTCTTATGACTCTATTTCAAACCTTCTCTACTATGGGATATCACATTCTCCCTTCCTTAGAGTCGTTTGATAGTGTCCTAGCATATCCGGCTCACATGATAATGTCTAAGGAGCTTATAAGACATTTCGAGTTTAAAATTTTGGGGTGTAACATCCTTCCCCCCTTTAGAATATTCATCCCTGAATGTTAAACAAAACTTCCCTTAGCACCTTATACAAATCGTAGGGAGATTCTTTACTATTTCCATACACATACTTCTATACAAGTACTTAATATATGAGTTTCAGGAGTTAGAGTTACTTGCAGACATCGAGAATAGGTGCGAATACTTGTGTTTTATGTTCTATTCAGCTTCCCCGGTCATCCTCTTTCTGGTTTTAGTTTTGCCACAGTATCTTGATAGAAGGCACGTCTTTAGTCTATAATCTTCTAGTTTGTCAATCTAAGATAGAGATAGTTTGTTCCTCGTAGGATTCCATTTCCTGGACATCATCTATGGAATATACCTTGGGTGGCTCGCCAGTACCCTTGTAAAGCATCCCTATCCGATGGACTGGGCGTATAGTTTCCAAATAAGGTGGTAAGCTCAACTTACCGGCCACTTTGCCCATCTTACAAGCAACTTGATACCGTCTAATATATTTTGGGTTAAGTTTCCTTTTCTGGGTGACCTTGTTATGAACATCTAATCATTAATTTTAACTTTGTATGTTGATGGTGATTATCTGTATATCATTTTTGCTGACTCTAGGCTGTTAGTCAATAGCTTGCTTAATCCTGTTAGGGCCTTTTTAGATTAGTCTTTTTAACATCGACCCATCCAATAGGGGACTTACACATCTTGCTCTACGAGTCTTGTACGGGGCCATTGGGATACTAGAGTAGTAATTGTTATTATAGGCAACTTGATAAGTGATAGATAATCATCCCAGCTACCTTTGAAGTTAACAACACCAGCTCATGACATATCTTCTAGCGTTCAAGTGGTATGCTTTAGCTTATTCATCAGGTTTGAGGGTAAAGTAGTGTACAAAGAATTATGTGTCTTCCCAGTTTCTTCGCGGACTGATTCCCGGTAGTTAACTATAAATTGGGCTCCTTCATCTAGGATAATAGCTACGGGGACTCCGTAAGGTCCTACCACTCTTTTACCCTATAATTTTACACCTTCTCGGATGAGTAGGTAGCCTTTGATTGAAGGAGCATGGGCTAATGTCGTTAATCCCTAGGTAATATTCCCTCTAAAGTCATTTATCGACGGAGTGTGAAGTGAGTCTTGCAGCCCTGGTCATATTGTGGAATTTTCAATCTCGTGTATTACTTCCTCTCTTCCGTAAATTACATCAACTAGTACCCTTACCTTTTGAGTTTTGCTGTGTCTCCCTCAGAGCTGGCTTCCAAGTGGTGTCGAAATTCCCTTGCCCACTAGCCCATATAGTCATTCTGTGGTTTGTCGCTCATTAATTGGTACTATGTGAAGAACTGTGGCATTCGAGTGCATCGTCAGTTAGCAATTAGCTAATCCTTCTTGTCTTGCTTAATTCCTTTTTACAATACCCTCAATGTAACGTATAGTACTCCAAGAACATAATCTCATGTCGTTTCTCCACCGCTAGTTCAGATTCTTCCATCTCGCACAACCACATCCGCACTATCACAATAAATTCCACCAGAATTTAGAAGTTAAGCATGCTTGGGAGAGAGAAATACTGGGATGGGTGACCTCCTTGGAAAGTCCTCATGTCGTATTTCATGTTAATCCTTGCAATAATGTGTGGGGCACTCAACTTAGCCCAAAATTTATCTTAGCTTCGTCTCACTAGTCTTTATGTGTTGCCTTGCCCTTTCCTCTGTTATCTTGCAACCGGTATAGGGGTAGATCTTTAGTTCCATTATGACCATGACCCTGTTTGGTCATTTTGGTTTAACTCCTCCTATTGTATTCACCCTTTTTTGTACACACCCATTCATTAGGGTTGGCTACTGAGTAGCGCTAAAGTTCGTTCATATAGTGTCCTTTAGAGCCACTTGAGTTCTATCTATCATTAGCTGGCATAGTTTTAAAGGAATTTGACATATAAGCTTGTCAATCCTATAGTAACAAGTTAGTCCTGTCCGTTTTATTTAAACCATTTCACAATTGTTCCTTACCCCATGTGTAACCTTCTTGACACATTCTCATGTCATTCTTTGCCTTTACGAGAATATGAGAGAGTGGAAAAAATACCTTGTTGAACTTCTTTCTATTTCCTTATTTATTCCTTGCTCATCTTATCTCCTACCATAAGAGTCTTGCTATTTCTTTTCCTTGGTTATTTATCTATCGCAAAATCATTTACGACCAACTCTACAGCCAACATGTGGATTTTAATCTAGCATGCAGTTATTATCCTTTGTAGTGTTTCTTGATTTATTCGATATCCTTTCATTGGTATATTCTTTTGCTTTTATACATTCCCATCTTCTAGTGTTATATCATTCAAGGTCTCGTCAAATCTTCTTAACGCTATCTTACACACCATTCTTACTTCTATCCAATTACTAGTGGATTCCGAATATTTCTAACTTTCTTCAGCAAGGGATCTTATTATAGTTTACACATCCGTCTCAAGCATGTTGCCCCATCAATTGCCTCCATCTTACCGTAGCAGTCCTCTCACTTGCTTCCCCCCTTAGAGGGTACTTATACTTTTACCTACTTATACCTTGCTCTATCTCTCTAGGTCCAGTCTCCAATTTGCCCAGTTTCCTTCCCCAGTCTACTTAGTAATGCGTCATGTCCCCGTTTTTCCATATATTTTATAACCTGATTATCCATATACGAAACCTTGGCTAAATCACAAAGCGACTGGAACCTTTCCATACATAGTACGACATCTCCTCTATTAATCTATACTTAAGTAATGGGACCCATGGGATAACTCATCCAAGGCCACATTGTACTTATAGTTGTTCTAAATTTTCTTTTAACTAGGAAACATTTGTATTCCGACATTCATTGTCCAAGGTTCTCTTGGAGTAGTGTCTTTCCCAATCTATATCCTTTGTTTCTTGGGATGAATGAAAGTTGTGCCATTTATTCCTTAAGTTTGCCGTCTTTGTCTCTTAAGAGTTCCACTATTTCTGGGGCGATGTTGTGTCCACGCGTCATTTCTTTGTATCTTAATCTCCATGCTCTTAGTGTGTTCTCAACGCAGGCTTTTAACTTAATCAACATATACTAAGTGTGCCTTACTAGTGGTCATAATTTATCCCTGTATAACTGTATCACACTATTCAATTCATACTTACATATCCCCTTTTTAGTTCGCACGCACATTCAGTTCCTGACATCTCTTTGAGGTGCTTCTGTCAGAAAGTTCTTTCCCTAATTAGTCGGTGGAGAACTATAAATTGTTATCATAACCCATTTTCCAACCATTGTTGGAAGAAACCAGAATCTCTGAAACATCAAAGTGCTTCTTTTAATACTTGACCTACTTGGTCTCATTCCAAGTTTATCCTTGAGTTATGAACAACTTATCTAATTTACAATTAGGAGTTGGGGACTTATTACTTTGAAAATGAGTGAAGCTCAATTACTGGACATCTTACCTTTCAACCTGAGCTTCTCGTTTTTTTTTCTACTGCACAATTACGGCTGAAGATACTGTGGTCTGAACTGTACTACTCAAACAAACATTTGTTTCTCCAAAATAAACTTTCTCAAGTAAAAAGGATGTCCCTTTTCTATGACCTGAAGAGTACCTCTTACAGCTTTAATTTAGCATAACATGGGTACTCGGTATCAATTTCTAAGACATGTTATAAAGCTAAGTTTTATTCCCTTTTCCTTTTTCTAGGAAAATATCGGTAGAGTTTCCTCTATACTCGTTATTGATCCCAAAACCTGCACATAGAAAATACCAACAATGCCTCACAGGGCCAACACACACATATATATATTCATATCATTTCACAACCACATAGGGCTTTCAATATCAATAATAGTATAAAAATAATGGACTTACCTCATATGTCCAACTCCGAACTGCATATGTTGCACTTCCTGTCTACTTTTCCTTTCAGTTTTTTTTGACTTTACATTTCAATCACATATCAATACCTATCCCCACAGATATCATTCGCGCTTTTACTTTCCTGTGTGCTTTGTAACTCTCCATGTTGTCAATTACTTCCTTCTATCGATGTCATTCTTCTACTAAAATCCAAAGTTAGTATAAGGAGATTTCCTATAACTAGGATCTATAGCACGATCTCGGATGTGAAGGGAAAGGAAACATCCTAAATGCCCTATAGCTTCTTGTTTATAGATGTGGCGTGCAACACATCGATAATAATAAAGACTCTACTAGACACGGTCTGTAGACAATCCAAGGACGAACTGCTCTGATACCACTTCTGTCATGACCCAACCCCGTAGGCCGCGACTGGGGTCCGATCTGAACCACCGTATATGTGTCTATCAGCTGTGGTCAAGTCGAACTGTAATTACCATAATACCATACAACAGAACCCTGTGGTCAAGTCGAACTGTAATTACCACCATGAAAGGGCACATAAGCAGATAAGGCTTCCATAACATAACCACACGTACAATATATCATATAGACCCAGCTGAACCAAACTGACATAAACAACCTACATATACATGTCTGTAGACCTCTAACAATATCAATGACAACATATGGCAGGACAGGGCCCCCGCCTTACCCCTGAATAACAAAACAACACTATACATCAATGGCTAGTGCCAAAAACTAGGCTCCGATACAATGGAGCCTCTTCCAACTGAGCTGAGTGGGATCCTAAGATGAAGGACTCCCAAAAGCTATACTTGTACCTACGGGTATGAAACGCAGCCCCCCGAGCGAAAGGGGTCATACAACATATGTACTAAATAAATAAAACATAACATAACACAACTGGAAGCATATTTGAAATAGAGAAGCAGGGGGTAAATTATCAAATCAGCAACTTATACTTGGGAAAGTAAAATTATGCATGCTCAAATTTTCAATATAGCCGGCCCTATCAGGGATCCGGTGAATCATATATGTAGTATCATCACCTCCTTATTACAACACATCATCACATCATCATATATATACATACGTCCCGGCCCTCTAGTGAGGGCGCGATGAATAATGCAGTGGAATTGTGCACGCTTACTATTCCTAGCCCAGGCCCGATGAAAGAAGTGTTACAGTATACACGATTAGAGTAGTGAGAAACAAAACACAATTTAAATCATTAACGGAGACTCAATGAAGTCGTCAGGTGAATCATCCCTGGAGATTAAGGCAGAAAGTATCTAACGTATACCCTCTAAATATCACTAAGGACTATGTAAAAGGGAGTTTTGGAAATCCTATACATATACAAGTATGAAATATCTTATAGCAGTCCAAGCGTTGGTTATCTAAAAGCCTTTCTTTTTACGAAAAAGAGCTTAGTCGAATCAATTGTTATACAGTCATATAGAAGACTCGAGGAGTAGGAGTTTAACTACTTTAAAAGTCTTAACATCCAGAAGTTATTCAGAGTCTTGAAGTCATATTCAGAACCTAAGAGTGAAGTTGCCCCGAAGCTTTCATCATCCATAGCCTATATCTAAGACATGCCAAAAAGGAAGAGAAAAGATAGGCTTTACATACCTATGTCAAGAACATGCCAAGAGAGAGTTTCACATACCTCTTATGAGTTACTCTTTATCCCGTTCGCCTCGTCGTCCTTTGAACCTATTCAACATGAAGGTAATACGAATATCAACCACTCTTATCTTTCCAGCATCTTAGGTTGCACCTTAGTATTCATGGAATGTATTCCCTTGTTTGTCTCCTCGACTAGTTCTTTAATTAGTTAAGGAATTAACGAAAATTGGGCAGCACCTCCCCTATAATGTTCCCTATCCAAATTTCCAATTAGATCCCTAAACACTAAACCCAACACACAGCAACAACCTGCAGCATATGTTTAAGCAATTCACACCAAAAATATACAATATAAGCTTTAAACGACTCGCTCAAAATTACGATATGAAAATAGGGTGTCTAGCCTTACTTTTGTAACATTTTTAATTATACAAAATAAGGAGTCTTGTGGCTGAAACCAGAAGCACCCCTACCCCTTTTAGAAAAAATTTAGGCCCTGCAACAAAACACCACACCCCTGTAGAAGCACATCACAAGAACAACCCTTTACTTCAATGACAATTCAACTATAACGACTCCAACTTAGTTTATTTCGAACGTCAAGCATCTCTATGATGTTTTCACATTTCTAGCTACTTGAAAAACATATAATACACTTCTTAAAAATACTATAAACTCCAAATTAAGAGCATAAACCTTACCTTACCCGAAATTGGCCAAAATTGCTAAATTGCAACTCGGAACTTCTCCAAACATGCTGAAATAAAGTGGGCTGTTTATGTCCCTTCTCCGCTGCTCAAAATTGGAATTTTTGGTTATAAAACACTATTATATAACTTTGGGACACCTCAAATAATTAATTCACAGGACGAAACTCGGAGACTTACATTGGCAGCCCCCAAACCCGTAGCCCTCCTTTCCTTGTCTCCAACGTTTTCCTTCAGCTTTCTTTTGTTTGTTCCCATTGTAAAGCTGAAGTTATAGTTCCGTAGACATCGTAAGATACATATATACATCTCCACATGGTTTAGGAATATCGTAGGTAATTAATTTGCTGAGAGAAATTAAGGAACTTACCTTTAATCTCTCAAAACCATGGCTGCCTTTGTTTTTGCTCTTCACGTTTTTCCTCTTCTTTGGCTGCTGAATTTTTGGTTAAGAACTGAAGTTATTAGTCACAATACTTACATATGTAGGGTGGTTTAGGAGGTGACACGTTTCATCCTCTAAGGGTGACACGTGTCATCCTCTAAGGGTGACACATGTCCAACCCTTATTAGACCACCGTAACTGTGCAACTACTTAGGGGATACCATGTGGAAGTGGGGTCCACCCCCACCCCCAAGAAGGTAGGTCACCTACTTTCTTGAGGTGCTGCCACATCTCTCTTGTCACGACCCAACCCAGTAGGCCGCGACTGAGGTCCGACCTGGACCCCCCGTATACCTATCTACCAGCTATGGTCAAATCGAGCTGTAAATAACATAATAGCATGTAACAGAACCCTATAGGGTGATAACATTTTCATAATCCTATAGCCTCTTTCATTTGTTTCAAAACATGAAAGGGCATGCAAGCCGACAAGGCTGCCATAACATAACCACACGTACAATATATCATATAGACCCAGCTGAACCAAACTGACATATATGACCCACATATATATGTCTGCAGACATCTAACAATATCAATGACTACATATGGCAGGACAGGGCCCCCTTCGTACCCCTGAATTACAAAACAATACTATACATAAACGGCCAAGGCCAAAAACTAGGTTCTGATACAATAGAGTCTCTTCCAGCTGAGCTGAGCGGGATCCTAAGATGACGGACTACCAAAATTTGTAGATGTACCTACGGGCATTAAATGCAGCCCTCCCGAGAAAAAAAGGGGTCAGTATGATATACATACTGAGTATGTCCAAACATAACACAATACGACTAGAGGCATATCTGAAATAGAGAAGTAGGGGATAAAATATCAAATTAGAAACATGTACCTGGAAAAGTAAAATGATACATGCTCAAATTTTTGATATAGTCGGCCCTATTAGGGATCTGATGAATCATATATGTAGTACCATCATCTCCTTATTACAACACATCATCATATATATACGTATGTACTGGGCCCCCGAGTGAGGGCGCGATGAATAATGTAATGGATTATGCATGACTACTATTCGTGGCCCCGGGGTTGACGAAAGAAGTGTTACAGTATGCACGAGTAGAGTAGTGAGAAATAAAACATAGTTTAAATCATTAATGGAGACTCAAAAAAGTCGTCAGATGAATCATCCCTGGATATTAAGGCAGAAAGTATCTGATGTATACCCTCTAAATATCACTAAGGACTGTGTAAAAGAGAGTTTTGCAAATCTTAGACTTATACCAGTATGAAATATCTCATAGCAGTCCGAGCATTGGTTATCTCAAAGCCTTTCTTTTTACAAAAAAGAGCTTAGTCAAATCAATCGTTTACCATTATATAGAAGACTCGAGGAGTAGGAGTTTAACTACTTTAAAAGTCTTAACATCCAGAAGTGATTCAGAGTCCTGAAGTCATATTCAGAACCTAAGAGTGAAGCTGCCCTGAAGATTTCATCATCCATACCCTACATCTAAGACATGCCAAAAAGAAGAGAAAGAATAGGTTTTGCATAACTATGTCAAAAACATGCGAAGAGAAAGTTTCACATACCTCTTATGAGTTACTCTTTATCCCGTTCGTCTTGTCGTCCTTTGAACCTATTCAATATGAAAGAAATACGAATATCAACAACCATTGACTGTTCAGCACCTTAAATTATACACGAGTTTTCATAGAACTGATTTCCTCGCTCGTCTTCTTGACTAGTTCCTTAACTAGTTAAAGAGTTAATGGAAATTGGGCAGCACCTCCCCTATAATATGCCCTATCTGAATTTCCAATCACACCCCTAATAACTACAACCAACCAACAACAACCTGAAATATATATACAAGCAATTCACACCAACATTACACAATACAACCCCAAACAACTCACTCTAAACTATCAAAACGTGAATTCTGGATAGCTTACTGTCTTGCCTTGTCGCTTCATTTCAAAGAGGGAAATTGAGGGAAACAGGCTTTATGTCCTCTATAAAAGTTTTATAAATATGTATTAGTGTTCATACAATTTCTAATCACCCCTACATAAATTCTATACAAAACGATATGCCCAAAATACCAACAGCAGTCGTTTAAGATGTCTAAACCAAAATCTGGGCAGTACCTCCTCTATACTTCATCACCCTTTTTCGAGCAGATAAAATAAAAAATGGATTTAAATAAAGTTATATAACTATGAAATACCTTTCCAAAACATATTGAATCACTCGAAACGAATTTGTATACAAGAAGTTATATTAATATTACTAACAACAGTCCCATTCAAAAATGGGTTTGTTAACTAGGTCTTCATTTTCTCTCTTTGTTCTTTCAACTTTCTCTCAAGTTTCCAAGTGTAAGGCTGAAGTAACGACTGATTATTCATCCTAATACACATATATACACCTCCACGCATCCGAGGAATACCTTAGATAATTAATTCATAGAGAAAAATTGGAGACTTACCTTAGTTTTCTTCAAGCCGTGGCTGCCTCTCTTTTCTTCTCTACATTTTTTTCTTAGTTGTTGCTGAAGTTTTGAACTAATAAATGACCTATGAGTCATTTAAAATGTAGATATATATTTCCTTAGGGGGTGACACATGTCAGCCCCTAAGGGTGACACGTGTTCGGCCCTCATTGGCTACTACGTGGCGTGGGGTACACCTCCCCCCAAGTAGGTGGGTTACCTACTTGACCCCAAGCAGGTGGGTCACCTTCTTGCTTGAGGTGCTGCCACATGTCACTCCTCCATTGGCTGTCATGAGTCATCTTTTCCCCTTCCTCATGGGATTGTAATCTCGTCTTATTTTAGGAGCCTATGTAATCCATGCTATGTAAGCTTTGTATGTACTCAAGTAGATCAAGTATGTAAGACTTCTAAGTTAGTATCTTACGTAGGTAAGTCGTGTCCTACGACTAATCACTTGGCCTCCAATTCCTTCCAGATTCTTATGACTCTATTTCCAACCTTCTCTACTATGGGGTATCACATTCTCCCTTCCTTAGAGTCGTTTGATAGTGTCGTAGCGTATCCAGCTCACATGATAATGACTAAGTAAATTATAAGACATTCTGAGCTTAATAGCATGGGGTATAACATCCTCTCCCCCTTTAGAACATTCGTCCTCGAATGTTAAACAAAATTCCTCTCAAGAGTTTATACAGATTATAGGGAGATTTCTTTCTATTACAATAACATATACTTTCATCAAGTGATCAATATAAGAGGTTCAGGAGTTGGAGTTACCTGTAAACATCGGGAATAGGTACGAATACTTATGTTTTATGTTCTCTTCAGCTTTCCCGGTCATCCTTTTTTTGGTTTTGGTTTTTCCATAGTATCTTGATAGAAGGCACGTCTTTAGTCTACAATCTTCTAGTTTGCCGATCTAAGATGGCGATAGGTTGATCTTTGTAAGATAGCTCCTCTGTGACCTGGATATCATCTATGGAACATACCCTGGGTGTCTCGTCAGTACCCTTACGAAGTATCCCTATCTGATAGACTGGGCATATAGTTTTCAAATAAGGTGGTAAGCTCAACTTACCAGCCACCTTGCCCACCTTACAAGAAACTTGATAGAGTCTAATATATTTTGGGTTAAGTTTCCTTTTCTGGGTAACCTTATTATGAATATCTAATCATCAATTTGAACTCTATATGTCGATGTCGATTATCTGTTAATATTTTTATGACTCTGGGCTACTAATCCTTAGCTTGCTCAATCATGTTGGGGACCTTTAGCTTAGTCTCTCTAGCATTGCCCCATCCAGTAGGGGACTTACATATCTTGCTCTACCAGTCTTATACGGGGCTATTGGGATATTGGAGTAGTAGCCATTATGGTAGGCAACTCGATGAGTGATGGATAATCATCCCAGCTACCTTCGAAGTTAATCTCATGTCTTAGGACATATCCTCTAGCGTCTAATAGTGCACTCCGTATATTAACAACTCGAGGGGAAAATGTGGTACTAAGACCAGTCTGCTCCTGATCTCTTCTTGGACTGATCTCAAGACGTTAATTATAATTGAAGTCCCTCTATCTGAGATATTAGCTGAGGAATCCTCACGGAACCTTACTACCTCCTTGTTCTATAACTTCACCTAGTTCTAGCTACATAGGTGGTCTTGCTTGAAGGCAAATGGGCTGATTCGTTAGCCTTTTCGCAATAACCCGTATATCACCCTACTCTTGAAGAGTATAACATAGGTGCGTAATGACAGTCATAATTTGGGAATCCTTAGCCTCGTATAGTCCTTCTCGTTCTTTTTCCAAACTTTAACTGGCACTCCATCCTTTGGATTTTTCTTCTCAATCCTTAAATTTGGCTGCCAAGTGGTGTCGAAATGTCCTTGCCCACTTGCCCATATAGCCATTCTGTGGTTTGCCTCTCATTAACTAGTACTATGTTGACGAACTGTGGCATTCGAGTGCGTCGTCAATTAGTAATTAGCTAATTCTTCTTGTCTTGCTTAAATGTTTTTTAGAATACCCTCAATGTAACTTATATTACTCCAGGAACATAATCCCATGTCGTTTCTCCATTGTTAGTTCAGATTCTTCTACCTTGCGCGATCATACCAGCCTTAACATACTAAATTCCACCAGAATTTCAAAGTTAAGCATGCTGGGACGAGAGTAATACTAGGATGGGTGACCTCCTTGGGAAGTCCTCATGTCGCGTTTCATAGTAATCCTTTCAATAATGTGCGGGGCACTCAACTTAGCCCAAAATTTATCTTAGCGTCGTCTCACTAGTCTTTATGTGTTGCCCTGCCCTTTCCTCTATTAACTTGCAACCGGTATAGGGGTAGATCTTTAGTTCCACTATGACCAAGTCCCTTTTTAGTTATTTTGGTTTAACTCCTCCTATTGTATTCCCCCCTTTTTGTATTGACCCATTCATTGGGGTTGGCTACTAAGTAGCGTTAAAGTTCGTTCATATAGTGACCTTTAGAGACACTTTGAGTTCCGTCTATCCTTAGTTGGTATAGTCCCGAAGAAGTTTGGTATATAAGCTCGCCATCCTGTAGTAACCAGCTAGTTCTGCCCGTCTTACTTAAACCATTTTACACTTTCCTTACCCCAGTTGGTAACACTTTATTGTTGTTATCTCGTGTCTTCCTTTACCTTTATGAAACAGTGAGAAGGTGCTCAACTTAACCTGAGAAATACCCTAGCGTCGTCTCGCTAGGTCTCACATTGTCGCACTCTTTCCTTTACCCTATTCACTCTATGTTCTTCTCATTTCCTACCACAGTAGGCTTTCTATTCTTTTGTCCTTGGTTATACATCTATCGTAACATCATTTGCAACCAACTCTATAGCTAACATTTTGGCTTTTGGTCTAGCATGCTGTCATTATCTTTTCTATTATCCCTTGAGTTATTCAATATCCTTTCATTACTATATTCTTTTGCTTTTATACGCACTCACTTTCTAGCATTACGTCATTCAAGGTCTTGTTGAAAACTTCTTAACACTATCTTGCATAGCCTTTTGACTTCTATCCAATTATTGATGACTTCCAGATTTTCCCAACTTAGTTCAGAAAGGGATCTTATTGTAGTTTAAGCATCTATCTCAAATATGTTGCCATATCAATTGCCTCCATCTTACCCTTGTAGTTTTCTCACTTGTTTCCCCCCTTTAGAGGGTACTTATACCTTTATCCGCTTATATCTTGCTCTATGTCCAGTCTCAATTTCGTCTAGTCTCCTTCCCCAATGTACTTAGTACTGTATCATGTCCCCATCTTTCTATATTTTTTTTGCCAACCTAATTATCCATGTATGAAAACTTGGCTAAATCACGAGGCGATAGGATCTTCCCACACATAGTGCGATACCTCATCTATTAATTTGTACTTAAGTAATAGGACCCATGGAACAACTCGTCCGAGGACACATCCTACTTGTCTTTATAAAAAGTTAATATACACTTGTAGCCGTTCTAAATTTTCTTTTAACTAGGCAATATTTGTATTCTGGCATTCATTGTCCAATGGTATCTTGGAGTAATGGCTTTCCCAACTTATATCCTTTGTTTCTTGAGATGAATGGAAGCTGCGCCTTTTATTCCTTGGGGTGAATGTAGGTTACACCAATTATTCCTTAATTTTGCCATCCTTTTCCCTTAAGGATTCCACTATTTTTGGGGCGACGTTGTGTACATGCGTCATTTCTTTGTATCTTAAGCTCCATGCTCTTACTACATACTCAACGCAGGCTTTTAGCTTAGTCAATGTATACTAAGTGCGCCTTACTTCATCTCTATATAATTGTATCACCCCGTTCAATTCATACTTACATATCCCCCTTTTTGTTCGTACTCATATTCAGTTCCTAATATCTCTTTGTGGTGCTTCTGTTCGAATCTCTTTCCCCAATTAGTCAGTGGAAGACTATAAACTATTATCATAAACCATTTTCCAACCATTGTTTAAAGAAACTAGAATCTCTTAAACATCTTTTAGTACTTGACCTACCTAGTCTCCTTCTGGGTTTATCCTCGAGTTATGAACAACTTATCTAATTTACAATTAGGAGTTGGGGGCTTGGTAATATAAAAATGAGTAAGGCTCAATTACTGGACATCTTACCTTTCAACCTGAGCTTCTCCTTTTTTTTTCTACCGCACAATTATGGCTGGAGATACTATGGTCTGAACTGTACTACTCAGACAGACTTTTGTTTCTCCGAAATAAACTTCCCCAAGTAAAAAAGGTATCCCTTATTGACGACATGAAGAGTACCTTTTACAACTTTAATTTGTCATAATATGGGTACTCGCTATCAATTTCTAAGACATGTTATAAAGTTATGTTTTATTCCCTTTTTCTTATTCTGGGAAAATTTTAGCAGAGTTTCCTCCACACTTCTTACTATCCCACAACCTGCCGCTGAAAATACCAACAATGCATCACAGGGCCAACACACACATATATATATATATTTATATTATCTCCCAGCCACACAGGGCTTTCAACATCAACAATAACAATAATATAAAAATACTGGTCTTACCTCATATGTCCAACTTCAAACTACAGCTGTTGCACTTCCTGTCTTCTTTACTTTCAAGTTTCAACTTTACATTTCAATATTACTTTAATACCTTACCCAACAGATATCTTCTATGCCTTTACTTTACTTACCTGCGTGCTTTGTAATGTCCCATCTCGTCAATTGCTTCCTTCGGTTGATGTCATCCTTCTATTAAGATCCAAGGTTAGTATAAGGAATTTTTCCTATGACTCAGATCTATAGCACGATCTCAGATATAAAAGAAAGGTAACAACCTAAATGTCCTATAGCCTCCTAGTTATAGATGTGGAACGCAACACATCGATAATCAAGACTCTACTAGACACGGTCTGTAGACCATCCAATGACGAACTACTCTGATACCACTTTTGTCACGACCCAACCCCATAGGCCGCGACTAGGGTCCAACCTTGACCCCCCATATACCTATCTACTAGCTGTGGTCAAATCGAGCTGTAAATAACATAATAGCATATAACAGAACCTTATTGGGTGATAACATTTTCATAAACCTGTAGCCTCTTTCATTTGTATCACAACATGAAAGGGCATGCAAGCCAACAAGGCTGCCATAACATAACCATGCGTACAATATATCATATAGACCCAGTTGAACCAAACTGACATATACAACCCACATATATATATCTGCAGACCTCTAACAATATCAATGACAACATATGGCAGGAAAAATCCCCCGCCATACCCCTGAATAACAAAACAATACTATATATCAACGGCCAATGCCAAAAACTAGGCTCCGATACATTAGAGTCTCTTCCAGCTGAGCTGAGCGAGATCCAAAGATGACGGACTCCCAAAACCTGTACCTGTACCTGCGGGCATGAAATGCAACCCCCCCAAGAAAAGGAGGGTCAGTACGACATATGTACTGAGTATGTAAACCATAATAAAATACAACTAGAGGCATATCTGAAATAGAGAAGTAGGGGATAAAATATCAAATCAGAAACCTATACCTGGAAAATTAAATCATGTATGCTCAAATATTCAATATAGTTGACCCTATCAGGGATCCGGTGAATCATATCTGTGGTACCATCACCTCATTATTATAACACATCATCATATATATACATACGTACCCGACCCCTATTGAGGGCGCGATGAACAATGCAGTGGATTGTGCATGATTACTATTCCCAGCCCTGGGTCGATTAAAGAAGTGTTACAGTATGCACGAGTAGAGTAGTGAGAAACAAAACACAGTTTAAATCATTAACGGAGACTCAATGAAGTCGTCAGGTGACTTATCCCTGGATATTAGGGCAGAAAGTCTCTGACGTATACCCCCTAAATGTCACTAACGACTATGTAAAAGAGAGTTTTGCAAATCTTAGACTTATACCAGTATAAAATATCTTATAGCAGTCCGAGCATTGGTTATCTTAGAGCCTTTCTTTTTACAAAAAAGACCTTAGTCGAATCAATCATTATATTGTTATATAGAAGACTCGAGGAGTAGGAGTTTAACTACTTTAAAAGTCTTAAACTTTAGAAGTGATTCAGATTCTTGAAGTGATATTCAGAATCTAAGAGTGAAGCTACCCCAAAGCTTTCGTCATCCATAGCCTACATCTAATACATGCCAAAAAGAAGAGAAAGAATAGATTTTGCATACCTATGTCAAAAACATGCCAAGAGAGATCTTCACATACCTCTTATGAGTTACTCTTTATCCCGTTTGCCTTGTCATCCTTTGAACCTATTCAATACGAAAGAAATACGAATATCAACAACCCTTGACTGTTCATCACCTTAAATTATATACGAGTTTTCATCGAACTGATTTCCTCGCTCATCTTCTTGACTAGTTCCTTAACTAGTTAAAGAGTTAATGTAAATTGGGCAGCACCTCCCCTATAATATGCCCTATCTGAATTTCCAATCAAACCTCTAATAACTACAACCAACCAACAACAACAATCTGCAACATATATACAACCAATTCACACCAACATTACACAATACAACCCCAAACAACTCACTCCAAACTATCAAAACGTGAATTCTGGACAGCTTACTGTCTTGCATTGTTGCTTCATTTCGAAGGGGTAATTGAGGAAAATAGGATTTATGTCCTCCATGAAATTATAGACATGTGTCTTAGGGTAGCATACAATTTCGAATCACCCCTACATCAATTCTGTACAAAAATATATGCCCAAAATACCAACAGCAGTCCGTGTAAGTCCAAACCAAAATTTGGACAACACCTCCTCTATAATTCATCACCCTTTTTCGAGCAGATAAAATCAAAAATGGATTTAAATGCAAGTTATATAACTATAAAATACCTTTCCAAAACATATTTAATCGATCGAAATGAATCTGTACACAAGAAGTTATACTAATATTACTAACAATAGTCCCATTCAAAAATGGGTTTGTTAACTAGCTCTTAACATTTCCTCTCTTTGTTCTTTAAACTTTCTCTTAAGTTTCCAAGTATAAGGCTGAAGTAACGACTGATTATTCGTCCTAATACACATATATACACCTCTACGTGTCTGAGGAATACCTTAGATAATTGATTCATGAAGGAAAATTAGAGACTTACCTTAGTTTTCTTCAAGCCGTGGCTGCCTCTCTTTTCTTCTCTATATTTTTGTTCTTAGTTGTTGCTGAAGTTTTGAACCAGTGGGTTCAAATAAAAAGAAGGACTGGGAACCCCTCTATTTTATTTTTTACCAGCGCCTTTTGCGCGGCAATGAATTGCCGAAGGAAAACCTTCTCTTTCAATTCCTTAAAGGAATCGAACGGTCCCCGTACGCCTAGCCTGTCGGCCTACTCTGAAGAATTCATGATTTATATATGTTTCAGGCCGGTGAGATGAAGTTAGCTTTTGTGCACATAGCCTTATATTATCTTTGAATACTTTCTTTAAGTGGCTAGAAAGATGTTATTTGAGTCCATAGAAAAATTATTGCTAATTGACCGAAGTGAGAAGCAAAAATATTCTGAGTCGATCGACAGTTGAGAAATACTATCTCCGGGGCCAGCTTCCTATGAGACTAAAAAAACGATTTAAGGTGGCATTGTCCACGGAGAACCCAGAATATGGGGCCAAATATTATAGAGGAGCAGGATCCAAAGCGGTGGCTATGACTTATTTAACATGTAGATATACATTTCTTTAGGGGGTGACACGTGTCAGCCCCTAAGGATGACACGTGTTCAGCCTCTATTGGGCTAACACATACATGCTGTCAATAAGGGGCTACCATATAGCGTAGGGTACACCTCCCCCCTAAGAAGGTGGGTCACCTACTTGACCCCAAGCAGGTGGGTCACCTGCTTGCTTGAGGTTCTTCCACGTGTGACTCCTCTATTGGATGCCACGAGTCGTCTTTTCCTCTTCCTCGTGGGATCGTAATCTCATCCTATTTTAGGAGCCTATGTAATCCGTGCTACGTAAGCTTGGTATGTCCTCAAGTAGCTCAAGTATGTAAGACTTCTAAGTTAGTAGCTTACGTAGGTAAGTCGAGTGTTATGACTCATCATTTGGCCTCCAATTCCTTCTGGATTCTTATTACTCTATTTCCAACATTCTCTACTATGGGGTATCATATTTTCCCTTCCTTATAGTTGTTTGATAGTGTTGTAGCGTATCCGTCCCACATGATAATGTCTAAGGAACTTATAAGACATTCCGAGCTCAATAGCATGGGGTATAACATCACTCCTCCATTGGCTGCCATGTGTCGTCTTTTCCCCTTCCTCGTGGGTTTGTAATCTCATCCTATTTTAGGAGCCTATGTAATCCGTGCTACATAAGCTTGGTATGTCCTTAAGTAGCTCAAGTATATAAGACTTCTAAGTTAGTAGCTTACGTAAGTAAGTCGAGTCCTACGACTCATCACTTGGCCTCCAATTTCTTCCAGATTTTTATGACTCTATTTCCAACCTTCTCTACTATGGGGTATCACATTCTCCCTTCCTTAGAGTCATTTGATAGTATCATAGCGTATCCGGCTCACATGATAATGTCTAAGGAGCTTATAAGACATTTCAAGTTTAAAAGTGTAGGGTGTAACAATAATGTAGGGGTTGAGGTTGAAGATCCGAATCATCCATGTAACTAGTAGGTGTTCTCCATTCAATGGTGTAGTGGTGTGTCCTCATTAACCGAGGACTTGTTTCAAGTTACTTAATTTTTCCTTTTCAATTTTTTTTTATTTGAGTTGTATATTGAGGGAGAGCTACGGATATGTCTTAGTCCCCACCTATACTCATGTTTAGAGGCATCTAGTTGGACATATATTTTAGTCTATGTTGTCATAAGAGACTTTCAGATTTCTATTCGTGTTTTAGAATCTCTTATGATATTTCCGCTTTTATATTTCACCTTATGCATGCTTATGATATATACAAGAGGCTTGATTGGAGCCCTTTTGGGATTTTAATTGCTGTGTTACGAATTGGCCCTAGGTCGGGTCATGACAGTACTAATGAGAAATTGTAAAGTGATAGCTTATACTTCTAGGAAACTCAAGGTACATGAGAAGAACTACCCAATTCATGACTTAGAATTAGAGGAGGTGGTATTATCTTTAAAGATGTGGAAATACTACTTGTATACTGTCCATGTGGATGTTTTCATTAATCATAAGAGTTTGCAATATATATTCACTCAAAAGTATTTGAACCATCGACAAAGGATATGTCTTGAGTTGTTGACGGATTATGATATGTGTGTTCTATATCATCCGATAAAGGAAAATGTGGTTGTTGATGCTCTTAATAGATTGTACATGAACAGTATTGCCCATATTGAGGATGAGAAGAAAGAAATAGTTTGGGAAGTTCATAGATTTGCCCATTTGGGTATTCAATTGGTGGATTCTAAGGATGGTGGTGTGATTGTTCAAATTGGTTTTGAATCATATCTTGTGGTAGATGTTAAGGCAAAACAAGATAGTGATCTTACTTTGGTTGAATTGAAGAAGGTAATTGCCGAAAAGGCCATTAAGGCTTTCTCCCAAAGGGGAGATGGCATTTTGAGATACAAAGGCAGATTATGTATTCCTAATGTTGAAGTCTTGAGATTAATGACATTGTTCGAGGCTCATAGTCCATAGTATTCTATTCATCGAAGTTCCACAAAGGTGTATCAAGATTTGAGGGAAGTGTATTGAGGGAATGGTATGAAAAGGGTTGTTGTAGAATTTTGTAATAACTCGTAACTTAAAGTACATTTGTGACTCATAAATGCCAAAGCATCTATGTGATATCTGGAGAATATTATTTCAAATGGTTATCAATACCAATTAATCCTTATATTATGTCATTTGAAGTATAATACAAAAGTTATAGGCCAAAGAGATCATTAAAGAAAAGTTCAAGTTTAAAGCCTCATTGTGGAGAAATATTTTAAATAATCCAATTTATAATCTAGCTTTGAACGAGCATATTTCCTAATATATTTGGATTTAGAAGGCCTACGACCTATTGAATGAAATTTATTTTTGTCTAGTTTCCATCAAAACAAATTGCTTGTTAATACAATGTTGTAGTAAAAAGATATGCGTGTTTTACTATAGACTGCGTAGAGGCCTAAACTAGCTACCTTGGGCTCGTGACTTGCACCTGTTATGTCAGTCTAGGTGTCTAAATTCATAAATTTATGAATCAAATATGTTTCAAATAGTTCACAAGTACTTTTTGGAGCTTAAATTTGCTGGTTCTTCGACTCCTCTCCTCTTCTAAAGCCCCAGTGAAGAATCAACAAGGAATCAAGTGTTGTTCTTCAGCCAAGGCTAGAATCACTCAAGTCTCTCTTTGGATTGAAAAGACAACATTTCTACATGGTTAATATGATCTATGGGAATGTATTTTTTTCAATTAAGGTATGACCATGTTCCCTACTCTCATGTATGTGATGTTCTTGATGTTCTACCTATACTCTATGGGTAGGAATCATGGGACGATGATAGGAAGCCATGAGTCCATGTAGTACCTATTATAATTATTGTAATTGATGAGGATGGAGTATGTAGGATGATGTGTAGGCTGTTGTATTTATTAAAATAAGGTTGTATTGAGGGAGAAACTTTATTACGATAAAATGGAAGGCTAGGATGGAGTATGTAGGATGATGTGTAGGCTCTTATCTTGAAAATCTTTACATGTTGGCTGCCTAAATCTATAGAGTTCTAGTATCCTTTGCTAGTAAAAAAAAGTCATATTATTCACGTCAGCATATGAGTCTTCAGTTTAAATTCCTAGATTCTCTAGTGTACATATGTATCATAAAGTTAAAAAAAGCAATTGGCTACAATTATCCATATGCGTATATATCAAATAGCTACATAATTCGTAAGCTAAAGAAAATAATTAACATATGTTTCACGAGAAAGAAAATTCATGAGTTACTTACTACATGTATTTGTATGTAAGTTGAGACTATAGCCTATACTACAACATGAAGTGGGTATTTTTAGGGCCACTATGTGTGACACTATTTTGTGCACAGAATTTAGATAGAGTCAGTTGAAATTTTCTATCGCGGATTCACCTAACTTATACAGGCCTATGGGTAGCCCATACAAGGAGCCTAGGGGGCATACCTTGATAGATCTATTACTCAAACTATGAGATTTCATGCGTGGGCATGATAGTGGGCTGTAAATACCATATAGGGTTCACAAATCGCAGAAAGTTGGCCATTATGTGACTCCCTGATAGTTAGTTCTGCAAAGAGGCACAAAGTTATATAACAAAATAAAGATAGAACTTAGTCAAAATATAGAAATCATATATATATTAACGAATAAGACATGTAATGCTAGATGAGGACCGACCACAACTTCAATTTTGGATTATGTCTCCTACATACATATGCTCAGATTTGCCTATCTTGATATTTGATTCATTGGAGCATTCTTACAGGTCTACTTGTTATTCAGTATGATTTTAAATACTAGTACATGTTTCGTATGTACTGATGTCCCTATTTTTGTGGCACTGTATTTCCATCTATGCAGGCTCAGGTACATAGGATAGCAAACATTCCCCATAAACTAGAGACTTCAAGTTCAGCAGTGGTAAGCTCTACCTCTACCTAGAGCTATTAGATATCTAGAGCCTATATTTTTCTATCTATGTACATATGTTTGAATGGGTAAGTTGGGCCTTGTCCCGGCCAGTTATCATATTCTCAGATGCACTCTTTAGAGGATTTTTAGACTTAGTTTTGTTTTAGTTGTAAGTAGCCTAGCGTGCCCTTTTGTTATCTATGTCTAGTGTATGTCTTGGTATATGTTCCACTACTTATGAATCTACATATTATTTTTCTTTTAACAAAAATATATTAGAAAGTGCTCGAATAAGTCCTCGATGTCCTCTTCTTCCTAGCTAGGGTGTGACAAAAATTGGTATCAGAGCTCAAGGTTCAAGTGTCCCTGCGAGTCTATGAAGCCATGTCTAGTAGGGATTTCTTATTAATATGTTGCGTGCCATATTTTTAATTAAAGTACTTTAAAGTAATTTAGGAGTTTGACCTTCTTTCATAATCTAGATCATGCGATAGAGCTAAGTCATGGAAAGTAAAATCTGACGTATATTCTTTTAATTGTGATACAAATTATGTCTTTTACAAACAAAGATAAAGTAGTCCCGATGGCCACTGCTAGCACTAATCAGGAGGCAACTATTTCATAGCATACTCAACTATTAGGTGATAAAACCATCGCTTAGTAGATCTTGCCATGTCCTATACTTCTAGATTCCTAACACAAAATTGTCTGCGAAAGTTGCTACAACTCCACTAGTATTAGCAGGAGTTCATGTACTACCTATACAACCTTTACTTGCTTCCGAGCAAGATCTTAAAGGGGAAGTACAGTTTCTCGCTCAGTTGGTAGATGTTCAGGTGCAAGGACAAAATGCAGTTACACCTATAACTACACAAAGAGAGGCAGTTTGATCCAAAGTACGTGATTTCCCTCATATGAATTCCAGTGTTCACCAAATCTAGTGTGACAGAAGATGCACAACAATTTATAGATGAGATCAATAAAATTTTTAGGGTCGTGCATATCTCATAAACTATGGTAGTTGAATTGGCCTCGTATTGGCTGAAAGATGTCAACAATGCATGGTACAGAATGTGGGTACATTCTAGGGGACCAAATGCTCCTAAAGAAGTTTGGAAGAATTTTTTAAGGACTTTATGGAGCACTTTTTATCCCAAGAGCTTAGGCAGGCGAGGGTTGAAGAATTTCTAAACTTTTGGCAAGGCAACCTCAGTGTTGAGAAGTATAGCATGCGATTCACTTAGTTTGCTAGATTTTCTCTTGATATGGTCAGCATCCAAGATGCAAGGAAGCATCGCTCTATGGTTAGCCTTGAAGATTATTTGATTTGTTCTAGTGTAGTTTGTACATTAAATCAGGATATGGATATTTCCAAATTGATGCAACATGCTCAGCAGATAGAAGAGCGCTTAGAAAATCCCAGGGCTGAGAGAGAAAGAGAACAAAATATGATGGTTAGGATAGCTGGCATATTTCAGGGAGGTGATAGAGCTTATTCCAGTAAAGGTCAACAATGGTAAGCTCAGTAAGTAGACCTCTCCATAGCTACTTCCCCAGCTCAGCCATCAAGACCTAAACAGGAGCATAGTTAGACTTTAAAGGCACCAGACCCCCGATATTAGAGAGTTAATAGCTGAGGACTACCACCGTGACTTATTTGTAGACAGTGTGGTAGGTCTCATTTAGAAGAGTGTTAGTTGGACTCTACCTCTTTCTATAGGTGTGGACTCGAAGTTAATGATATGCGTGACTATCCTAGGCTTGAAGTTGAAACTAGAGGTGATAGACCATGGTATACTCGCTTAGCATGAGCATCCCCATCATCATCACCTTTGTCATCATGTGGTACTTAATTATCAGCAGGTAGGGGTTCAGGCAGAGGTAGAGGATATGGTTCTGGAGTAGACCAAAACTGCATGTATGCACTATCTGATTGGCATGATTAAGAGGCATCACCAAATGTGGTTATAGGTACCTTATCTGTATTCTCTTGTTATTTATATGCATTAATATATCCTAGGGCTACCCTATCATAAGTTACTCCATTCATTGCTAAGAAGAAGTTATTACATGAGCCATTTGCAGTATCAACTCCGACATGAGAATCTATTATAGCTATAATGGTCTATTATGGGTGCCTGGTAACATGATAACAGTATGTGGATGGGACATATTGGAAAATTCAACAAAATAGGAAATGGTGTATATTGATGTCATTATGGGCATAGATTGGTTATCCTCTTCTTATGATACTATTGATTTTTGATCTAGATTGCTCGATTCCGTTTCTCGAGTGACCCAGTCCTAGAGTGGAAAGGAAATTCTTTGATGCCTAGAGGAAGGTTTATTTCCTATCTTAAGGTACAAAGGCTTATATCAAAGTTTGTTTATATCACCTGTTCTAAGTAAGAGGTATTAGAGCTGAGAAGAAGGTGCTAACACTTCAATTAGTGCCCATTGTGAATGAATATACAAATGCATTTCTTGATGAACTTCCCAAATTACCTCAAATCAAAGAGATTAATTTTGGTATCAACATAGATCCCGATAAGCAACCTATATACATTCCACCTTATAGAATGACACCAGCTAAGTTAAAAAAGTTAAAAGAGCAGGTTAAAGATTCACTAAACAAAGGTTTCATTCGCCACAACATATCGCCTTGGGGTGATCCACTACAATTTGTATGCAAGAAAGATGGAACCATACGAATGTGTATTGATTACAAGCAATTGAATAAAGTAACAATAAAGAGCAAATAACCCTTCCAAGGATAGATGATTTATTTGATCAATTGCAAGGGGCTAAATGTTTTCCAAAGATTGACTTGAGATCCTATCACAACCCGACCTAGGGCCTAGTCATAACAAGATGATCAAAACCCCGAAGGGCTCCAACCAAGACTCTTGTTAATATCATAATCATATATAAGGTAAAGTAAATATAGAAACATCATAGAAAAGGAGTCTAACACAAAATGTAAGGGAAATATGATCTGACTGCATAACACTCTACATCATTCTCCAACAATGCCTCTAATCATAAACGTGGGCGGGGGATAATACCTGTCCTAGCTCTCCCTCAAAATAAAACATAACAAGAGTATTTGAAAATAAGAACAACAACTCATAACTTATCCTCGATATATGAGGACTCACCAAGACATCACCGATAGAAATCTCACTAGCCACACTTGGGAAAGTGATCGTCAACCACAACCCCTATAGTATGAGATAATGTAGATAAAAATATACGTTAGTACTTTGAATGTACAAATTATGAGGACATGACATGCAACATAAATAATGAGATGTAATGATAAAGTAAATACATAATAAGCTAAGATAAGTAATAACATGAGCGAATCATGATGATCAAAGCATTTGAAAAGCATAGTTGAGATCGTGAAAATACATAAGAGATCATACATATATGGGATAGGAACCATAATCGACAATAACATCACGCGTGCTATAACACGGAATCCCGATGTTACCCCGACAATGGAAAAAGGGAAATTTACTTGCCAAGGAAGACTCTACCCCATTTGGTGGGTTATAACGTATGCTATATGTGGATCCACTAGCTAAGACATAAGGCAACCTACGGTGTCACATTGTTATGAGATAAGAGACTTTATATAAGGACCTCATAGGTCAAACCCCAACCTCAAGTCATCATTCGGTACTAAGTCAAATCCCACGGAATACATCACATAGTAATCATACTTATCATATATCTGAAACTTATTCATAAACCTCAAAATTCATAGAGTAGCTCATTTCTTAATGTACTTGTAATGTGAGAATTGTCATTTCATCATTACAATCATATTTGCATAATTCATATACTTAGGTCCTAGGTCACTAAATAGGGTCCTAAGTAACCTTACTCTAAAACTTGCATGAAATCTATACCTTGAACGTACTTGTGATTCTTGATCACAATTTATACTAAATTTAGAGTAAAACTCATATGCATAATCAATTTGAATGAATATCATGATAATACCTCAAAATCATTGGATTCATAATCATACTTCATACTTTATCATAGAAAATACGCTTTATACATGGGCAATCTTGATAGAACTTAAAATCATGTAATTAATATAAGAACATACTTATAATGAGCAAATATGATGATTAAAAATATAATTTAAACAACCCAATGCAATTCATAAGATTAGAGTTACAAACCCAATTGAAATTCATGAAATTTTGAGTAGAAAGCTTGGGACTCCTTGGTGAAAGGGACCCATGGATCAATCTCTACATACCTTGATCGAATTTGACCCTAGAATTGAAAAAAGAGACTTGTTCTTGAACAAACCCCAACCAAAAGCTTGAAGAAGAAGATGAACTTTGGAGGAGCCTTAGGAGACAAGTCTTTTAGTTTATTGGGAGTTAATTAGGGAAAATAATTGATTAAAGAGTATTTTGGATATTTTGTACTGAATCTAGTACCAAATGTCCACATACATTAATAAAAGAATATGGAATGATTAAAATACGCCTAATTTTTCTGAAGTTGGGATTCACCACGGAGGACCCATCACTCCACGTGATGCTCATCATGGTGAGTAGTGGTGTTCGTTATTTTTGACCTGATCTTGAATTTTTTAGTGATGCAGGGAGAGTTTGAGAACTTTCTTAACGAGACCCTTCATGGTGTGTGAAGTACACCATGAGACGTGAAGAGTGGGCATGGTGCAGGCCGTACAGGGTGACCTGCAGGAGTGCCTGCCATAGAACTCACCATAGTCCGTGAAATTTTCCATGACAAGTGGTGGCCAGTCATGATCTTTTCCTTGGGGTCAGGTTTTGAGGCATCAGGGTTGGGGTCACTATGGGATTCTTCAAGGCTCATTGTGCCCACCACAGCTCGTGATGACCTCCGTGGTCAGCACCTAGTGACAATATTGCAGCTTTTCCAGATTTTCATATTTTGATCCTTATTTTCTGACTATCCATATTTTAGGGTCTTACAGATCTAGATATCATCAACTGAAGATTTGGGAAGTAGATATTCCCAAAATAGCCTTCTGGATGAGATATGGGCACTTTGAGTTCCTCATCATGTCATTTGGAATAATTAATGCCGCCACAACCTTCATGGATATGACGAATATGGTTTTCTAAGCCTTTCTTGATTTGTACGTGATTGTATTTATAGATGATATATTGATATATTCAATGCCACTAAACATG
Organism: Solanum dulcamara; assembly: GCF_947179165.1. Classification (NCBI taxonomy): domain Eukaryota; kingdom Viridiplantae; phylum Streptophyta; class Magnoliopsida; order Solanales; family Solanaceae; genus Solanum; species Solanum dulcamara. The sequence goes on from NC_077239.1 coordinate 46,994,338, forward strand.
TAAATCATCTGAGATCAGTCCTACAAGCACTTAGAAAACACCAAATATATGCCAAGTTTTCTAAATGTGAGTTCTTGATGAATTCAGTGGCTTTTATTGGCCATGTGGTATCTGGTGAAGGCATTAGTGTAGACATCTAGAAGATTGAGGCTGTGAAGAGTTGCCCTATAGAGGTGCATAGTTTCTCAGGGCTAGCTGGTTACTATCATACATTTTTAGAGGGCTTCTTGTCTATTTCTTCCCTATTGACTAAGTTGACTCAGAAAGAAGTCAAGTTCCAATGGTCAGACGCGTGTGAAAGAATCTTCCAAGAGCTTAAGATAAATTAACTATGACACCAGTATTGGCCTTATAAGAGGGTACAGTAGGGTGAGCATTTTATTGTGATGCTATGGGAGTTGGCCTAGGTTGATGTTGATGCAGCATGGGAAATTTATATCATACGTTTCTAAATAATTGATGCAACATGAACAAAACTATCCAACTTGTGATTTGGAGCTTGTAGCGGTTGTATTTCTTCTTAAGATTTGGCGTCACTATTTGTATGGGGTATATGTTGATATGTTTATAGATCATACGAGTGTTCAATATGTTTTCAATCAAAAAGAGTTGAATATGAGGCAAAGAAGGTGACTAGAGTGGTTGAAGGAATATGATGTGAACATTTTCTATCACCCAGGAAACGATAATATGGTAGTAGATACAATCAAGTAGACTATCTTTGGGCAACCTAGTACATTTATCATAGGTATAACAAGAAGTACTATGATATGTTCACAGATTAGCCAGCCTAGGAGTCCAATTATTGGAATCTAAAGTTGGAGGCATAGTAGTGCAAAATACTGTTGAGTCATCATTAGTGGTATTAGTGAAAGAAAAATAGTCTGATAATCCTTTATTGTTCCAATATCGAGAAGGGATTCAAAAACACAGAATTAATGCTTTTGAGTTGGCAAGAGATGGCACGTTGAGATGCTAGGGCAAACTATGTGTTCCCAATATAAATGGGCGGAGGCAACTAATTATGGCTGAAGAACATTGTTCTGATACTCAATTCATCCATGGTATACAAATATATATCATGAATATAGCAAAGTATGTGGCATAACGCTCTAATTTCCAACAAGTTAAAGTAGAATATTAGAGACCCGTGGCCTAGCTCAAAATATGGAAATTGGAGGCTATTAATCTGAATTTTATTAAAGGTTTGCCTTTATAATTTAAGAGACATGATTCCATTTGGGTTATTGTTGATTGATTGACGAAGTCTGCTCATTTCTTGCTAGTTAGATCCACCAACACAGTTGAAGAGTATGCCAAAATATATATATAAATGAAGTTGTTCGCCTACATGGGACCCCACTGTCCATTATTTAAGATAGGGGTGGCCAGTTTCTCGCACATTTCTGGAGATCATTCTAGAAGATTTTTGGCACACAGGTGAACCTTAGCACCACATTCCATCCACAGACAGACGACCAAGAAGAGTGCAATATTCAAACACTCGAAGATATGTTAAGAGCGTGAAACTTAGCATCGCACATTTCAGGAGATTATTCCAGAAGAGTTTTGGCACACAGGTGATCCTTCGCACCACATTCCATCCACAAAAAAAAGGCCAAGAAGAGTGTAATCTTTAAACACTTGAAGATATGTTGAGAGCGTGAGTCCTACACTTTAAAGGTGTAACATCCCTCAAAACCAAAAAAAATACTCACAAAATGCTCATAGGTGCCTTAAAAATTCCTTGAAAATAGGTCGCTCACGTAACACATTATCCTTAATATTTTTGGAAAATCCGAATTCAGAATATTTATCAGGGGTCAAAACTTGTGGGAAAATTATCTCGGTGGATTTTTAGGAACCGTAGATCGGAAGAAGGATTTTTGAAGAATCCAAAAATCAGTGTGATTCGCGACAGGATCACATAGTGGACCTTGGATAGTTATTTGGCCGAGTTGATCGCGACAGGTCCGCTTCGCAAACCTGGGAAGCAGTTTTGGCCGAATTGACTTTTTTTAAAGGAGCATTTTAGATTTTTCTCAAATAATTAGTTAATGAACCTAGACGTTTTTAGGAACTAATTCAACTCTATAAATTAACCTAAACCTCTAATTCTATTCATTCTTCTACAATTTATATATCAAATATTTATGTCTCTACAAAAATCTCTCAAGGGTTTCCATTAAAGACTTCACACAAATTCACTCAATTTATCCATCAAAATTCTCAAGTTCTTCCAAATTAATTGGTGTTCTCACTCAAGGTATTTGGGTATTGATTCATGAATCCTTTCATCCATGAACCCCAATCAATTTTTCAAGGTTTTCTATCAAATTAAAGTATGGTATTTTATGGATTTTGTGATCTCTATTCCAATTGCATGAATTTTGATTTAAAATATGATCATGAGTCTATTTTGATATAAATTGATGGTTATTGAATTAAATTGAAGAGTTTTTCCATAAATTCTCCTATTTTGATTTCTAGGATTCATGATGTAAATTATGAGTATTTTGATTTATACTTTTACAGGATATTATCTATATGAATTATGTATGGGCTGATATAAAGTTTATGATCATGTATATCTTCAAGTAAATTTCATGATTTTAAGTCAATTGATCATTCATTCCTATCATACCCTAATTTCAAGTCTAAGCTATGATCATGAATTTTCAAAGTATGAATTATGACTATGTATTTCCATTATGATCATGAATTATAAGTATGTTTCAAATTATAGTGTTTCATGCAAGTTATGAAGTTAGGAGACCTAAGGCCTAATGATTTGAATTATGCAAAAATGATTGTAATGATGAAAGGACAATTCTCACATTACAAGTATGTTATGAAAAAGAGCTACTCTATGATTTCAAGCCTATGATATATGAAATTATGATCTTATATTACATATGTATTTCATGGAATTTGACTTAGCACCGAATATGGACTTGAGGTGGGGGATCGAAGCAAGGGGTCCTTATATAAAGTCTTTTATCTCATAACTACGTGCCACTGTAGGATTGCCTTTATGGCCTAGCTAGTGGATCCACAAATAGCACATGTTCATGATTAGGAGTCTATCTTGGCAAAGTAGCCTCCCCCTTTTCGATGTGGGAATTATCAGATTCCATGTTATAAATCGCATGGTCTTATTGTCGGTTATGGTTCCTATCCCATATATGTATAATCTCTTAAGTATGTTATGATTTTGAATTTATGTTTTTAAATGCTTTGGTCAATATGATTTTCTCATGACTTTACGTATTCCATCCTATCATGTGATTTACTTGAACTTTGCATTCCATGATTTATGTTGCATGTCACGCCCTCATACTTAGTACATTCCAAAGTACTATGCATACTTTTTGCCTACATTGTCTCATAATAGAGGGGTTGAGGTAGAAGATCTTAATCGTCCATGTAACTAGTAGGCGTTCTTATTCGAAGGTGTTGTGGTGATTCCTCATTGACCGGGGACTAGTTCTAAGTTGGTTTCTATTTTTTTTCTTTTCAAAAGACTTTTGTTTACGTCGTATATTGAGGGTGAGCTAGGGACATGTCTTAGACCCCGCCCATACTCATGTTTAGATCCATCTAGTTGGACATATATTTGAATCTATGATTGTTATAAGACATTTTCAGATTTCTATTCATGGTTTTAGACTCTCTTATAATGTTTCCGCTTTTATATTTCACCTTATGTATGCTTATAATATGTACAAGAGGCTTGATTGGAGCCCTTTGGTTTTTTGATCATCGTGTTACGACTAGGCCCTAGGTTGGATCATGGAAAAAGGTAATATGGATAATCATATGCCTTTGAAAGAGTTTTCCTATAATAATAGTTATCACTCAAGCATTGGCATGATTCTATTTGAAGGTCTTTATGGCGATGATGTAGATTGCCTATCGGTTGGTTTGAAGTATGTGAAACTTAAATATTAGAACCAGATCTCATACACCAAGCTGTTGAGAAAGTAAAATAAATACAAGAGCGCTTGAAGACTACTCAAAGCCAACAAAAATCATATGCAGACGTGCGGCGTAGAGACCTAAAGTTTCAGGTTAATGACTGGGTATTCTTGAAGGTGTCGCCTATAGAAGGCATTATGCGATTTGGGAGGAAAGATAAGTTGAGCCCCAAGTATGTTGTCCATACAAAGTTATACAAACAGAGTTGGACAGGTAGCCTGTGATATAGAATTTCCTCTAGATTTAGCTGCAGTACATCCGGTCTTCCATGTATCTATGTTACACAAATGCTTAAGAGACACTACTGTTACACCCTGTACTTTGTTACCTTGGAATACTTCTTAAGCTTCTGAAGTTTTTGGGGAGGATTTTAAGTTTCTTAGAAGTCGTCATGTGAGTCGAATAATCTATAACTCTATCAAACGACTCTAAGGAGGGGAGAATGAGATACCCCAATAATAGGGAAGATTGTAAATAGGGTTATAAGAATCTAGAAGGAGTTGGAGGCCAAGTAATGGGTCATAGGACTCGACTTACTCACGTACGCCACTGACTTGGACGTCTTACATAACTAATCTACTTGAATGCACGTCGAGCTTAAGTAGCAAGGGATACATAGGCTCTTAAAGTGAGACGAGATTATGAAGCCATAGAAGATAAATAAGGAGACGTAGAACCTACTTGAAAAAAGTAGGTAATGCACCTACTTGGACTAAGTAGGTGATGCACCTACTTGAGGTGGGTCCCACGCTGCCACGTGGCGGTTTGGATTAGATGCATGGATGAGGTGGCATCCTAGGGGCTGCCATGTCTCACCCCTAGGAGGATGGAATGTGTAACCTCCTAAGGACATGTATATAAATGTGTCTTAAGGCTTAATTTCTCACAAAACAACCTTGAACTTAAAATAAAAGAAAAGGAAACCCTAGGAGACTAAGAGAGAGGGGCGACGACTTGGCCAAAGTGAAAGGTAAGCCCCAATTTCTTTCTGTGAATTCATTATATAGGTTGTAACATGATTATATGAAGGTGTTAATAATGTAAATTTATGGTTTGAATAAGAAAAAAATGGATAGCAAATAGCCACAACGTTTTAGCCGCAATTAAGGAACTTCCGAGGCGAGTTTTGGCAAGCTTTGTCCAATTTCGGTTAAGGTAAGGGTTTGTCTTTCAATTTGGAGTTTATGGTGTTGTTATGAAGTGTATTACACGTCTTATATGTGGATGGAAGTATAAAAATTGAATAAGGATGCTTGACGTTAGAAACAAACTAAGATAAGGTCATTATAGTTAAATTGAAGTCGAGTAGTGTGTTGTGGTTGTTGTGCTGCGCTTGCAGGTGTTTTGATTGTGTGTTGCAGGGATGTAAAGATTTAAAAATGGGATGTGGGAGCTTCTTGTTGAAGCCACATGACCCCCCGTTATGTATGGTTAAAGGTTTTATGAAATAGAGATTAAAAATACTATTTTGTTATCGTAGTTTTAAGCGGGCTATTTAGGACTTGCGTTGGGTAATGTTTAAGTGGTATGGTCATGTATTGGATACTAGTTAGTGAGGGTAATATGGATGCTAAGTTTATAATTTGGATAGGATAAGTTATAGGGGAGATGCTGCCCGAATTCTGTTAACTTCTAACTAACTAATAGACTAGTCGAGACTAGTTGAGAAAGGTGAATAAGGAATTGGTTCCTATGGGTAATGGTGGTAAAATTACATTCTGAAAAGTCGAAGGTCACTAACCTTAGAATTAATTTCATGTTAAATAGGTTCATGAGATGGTGAGACGAATGTGTTAAGAGTAATCCGTAAGAGGTATATAAAGCTAACATTTCCTTCTTTTGGCATGTTTTTGGCATAAGTATGAATAGCTAATATTTCTTTTGGCATGGCCTATATGAAACAAATATATGAATTTTATATGATTCCAAGTAGGTTCTTATTCCTAGAGCCACTAGGATGGCCAGTTTCTTGATTTCCAAAAGATATTTTATTACGCTTTGATACGAGTATATGATTCCAGAAATTCTATTTTGATATAATCCATAGTGACTTTCAAAAGGTACTTGATATGACTCTTTTCTTGATTTTGAATGATAGCTTATTTTAATTATTCCATTGAGCCCCATAATATATTTTGAATCATGGAAACAATTTCAGAAAGACTATTTTGACATTGACCATCGTGATATCTGAAAGACATGCACTATCATTATCGCTCATTTTCTCTTATATGACTTAGCATCGGAGTTGTGTTATCGAGTCTCTCGAAATATTTTGTATTTTAAATTGCATTTAGTTTCTCACTACTCCACTCGTGGATGCCTCAATGCTTCTTTCACTAAGCCCAGGCCAGGTATGTTATCGTGCGTACCTCTCTACATTGTTCGCCGTGTCCCAATGTGAGGGGGAATGTATGACCTGTACATGTGTTTTGTGAAGTTATGATATGCCATGTACACATATGATATAATATGATCTGCTATAGCCATATGATGTGATATGATTTGTTACGGAGATATTATTACACCCCACATCTTCGAACTCGGAATGCCCCTTAAGTTACTTAGAAGCTAGCATGTGAGCCACTTAAGTTACGACACTATCAAACGGCTCTAAGGAAGGGAGAATGTGATACCCCATACTAGAGAAGGTTGGAGATGAAATCATAAGAGTCCGGAAGGAATTGGAGGCCAAGTAATGAGTCGTAGGACTCGATTTACCTATGTAAGCTACTAAGTTAAAAGTCATATGCACTTGAGCTACTTAAGCATATATCAAACTTACGTAGCACGGATTACATAAGTATATAAAATAAGACGAGATTACGAGCCCGCAAGGAAGGGAAAAAAAAGACGACACGTGGTAGCCAATGAAAAAGCGACACATGGCAGCACCTCAAGCAGGCAGGTGACCCACCTGCTTGGGGTCAAGTAGGTGACCCACCTGCTTAGGGGAGGTGGACCCCACTGCCACGTGGCAGCACCCCATTGGTCGTGTGTTGAGGTGGCCCAATAAGGGCTTGACACATGTCACCCTTAGGGGATGACACGTGTCACCTTATATATATATATATATATGTATATGACTCCTTAGTTGTTCATTATCCAAAAATAGCAGCAGCCTTGGAGAAAACAAAACGTGAAAGAGGGAAATAGAGAGGCAGCCATCATTGTTGAAGATTTAAGGTTAGTTTTCCAATTTTCTTCCATGAATTAATTATATACGGTGTACCTTAAGTACGTGGATACGTATATATGTATTTTAAGACCTTCATGGAAGTAAAACTCCAGCTTTGCAATTGGAATTTGGAAGAGAAAATAAGAGAAAACGTTAATTAATAAACCCGTTTTTGGAAGGGACAGTGGTTAGTAATATTGGTATAACTTCTTGTGTACAGTTTCGTTTTGAATGATTTAATATGTTTTGAAAACGTATTTCAGAGGCCGATAACTTTCGTTCAGACTCTAAAATCCAGTTTTACTTGTAGCAGCTCGAAAAAGGGTGATGAAGTGTAGAGGAGGTACTGCCCCGATTTCGTTTTGAAAATCCTACACGGACAGCTGTGAGTATTTTGGTCATATCTTTTTGTAAAAAATTGATGTAGGGATGATTCAAAATTTTTTGCGACCCTAAGACACATGTCTATAACTTTCATGAAGGACATAAATCCTGTTTCCCTCCATTACCCCTTTGAAACGAAGCGACAAGGTAAAACAGTAAGCTGTCCAGATTTCACATTTTGGATAGTTTTGGCGAGTTTGACAAGTTTAACGTAAGGTAAGGTTCCTTCTTTAAATTTGAGCTTTATGTGTTCTGATGGATCATGTTACACGCCCTATTGGTGGCTGTAAATATGAAAATGGCTTAGAAATACTTGGCGTTCGGAATAAACTAATTTGTAGTCGTTATAGTTAAATTGTTGTCGAAACAAAGTGTTGTTATTGTGAGTTGCTCTGCAGGGGTGTGGCTTGTTGTTGTAGGGACTGAATATGTCCTAATGTGGGTTAAGGTGCTGCTGTTCGAAGCGACATGACCCCTCGTTACGTATAATTAAAGGTGTCACAAAATAAAGGCTAGATGCCCTATTTTGATATCGTATTTTCGAATAAGTCGTTTGGAGTTTATGCTGTATATTGTTGATATGAATTGCTGCAGGTTGTTGTTGTTGGTTGGCTGTAGGTCTTAGGGACCTAATTGGAAATTTGGATGGGGCACATTATAGGGGAGGTACTGCCCAATTTTCGTTAACGCCTTAACAAACTAAAGGACTAGTCGAGGAAACGACTAAGGAAATAGATTCCATTAACATTAAGGCGTAATCCAAGATGCTGGAAATTTAAGAGTAGTTGATATTTGTATTACTTTCTTATTGAATAGGTTCAAAGGCTGGCGAGGCAAGCAGGATAAGGAATAATTCAGACAAGGTAGGTAAAGCTTTCTCTTGGCATGTTTTGGTATAAGTTCGTACAACTATCTTTCTTTCCTTTTGGCAAGTTTTAGCCTTAAGTGAAGTGTGTGTGGAATGTGGGGATAATTCCATTCCCAAAACTCTAAGTATGCCTCATAACCCATATCCACTGCTTAATATTGGAATTTCTGCAAGAATTGAATATTGCCTAGTAAGGCTTCTATGTATTAAACATTAGTATGTGGAAAGCTATCTCTCATTTCCTTTGATACGTATTTGGTACGAAAGTGAGATTATGATGCCATAATGATTCATCGATCCCCATGATGGGCCGGTTATGAAATATGTGTATGCAGATCCCATAAAGGAAAGTACAGACCATATATAGTTTATTCTCTTTCTTCTTCTGGCATGTCTTAGTTGTAGGTTAAACATGATATGAGTTCCAGGGTAACTCCATTCTTAGCATCTCTTATTTACGTCTGAATATCAAACTTTTATAATAATCGAACTATTTCCCTGGAAACTTTTATATGTTAAAAAGATAACAAATGTACAGGCTCCAAGTCTTACAGACTATATGTTAACAAATGTTTCTGGTTCCATAAGCGATTTGGATTTACTTTAGTACATGTCTAGGAGCCCCGAGATTATAATTGAGACAGCCCATAATGGCATTTAGAGGACACTCGAGATGACTACACCGTTACTCGGGTTCTGAAATAAAAGCTTAACTTTCTTATTCTGTTGAGTCTCTGATAATGATTTAAATTGCATATAGTTACTCACTACTCTACTCGTGTATACCGTAACACTTCTTTCCTTGAGTCCCGGGCCAGGATATGTTCTCGTGCATAGTTCACTGCATTATTTACTGAGTCCCTCAATAGAGGGCCAGGATACGTGTATAAATATATGATTATGTGTTGTAATAAGGTGGTGATGGCACTGGGGCCATGATGGTTTTACAGAGATCATTTTACAGAGATGATTCACCGGACCCCCGAAAGGGCCGGCTATATGATATGACTCGAACATGCATGTTTTTGTAATTCATAAAGTACAGGTACAGGTTTCTGAATTGATATCTTATCCCCTGATTCTCTATCTCAGATATGTTTCCAGTTGTATTATATTATGTTTTACATACTCAGTACACATATCGTACTGACCCCCTTTCTCGGGGGGGCTGCGGTCATGCCCGCAGGTACAGATACAGATTTTGGAAGTCCGTCAGCTTAGGATTCCATGCAGATCAGTTGAAATAGGCTCCATTATATCGGGGCCTAGTTTTTGATACTGTCCACTGATATATAAAAATTGTTTTGTCCATTCAGGGGTACGGCGGGGGCCCTGTCCCGCCATAGGTTGTCATTTATATGTTTAGAGGTCTGCAGACATGTATATGTGGGTTGTGTATGTCAGTTTGATTAAGCTGGGTCTACATGATATATGATATATGTTATTATGTTATGGCAGCCTTGTCGGCTTGCGTGCCCTGTCATGTTGTGATACAAACGAAAAGGGCTACAGTTTATGAAAATGTTATCGCCTAGTGGGGCTCTGTTACATGATGTTGTCTTATTTATGATTCAATGTGACCTCAGCTAATAGATATGTGTACGGGGGGTCCAGGTCGGACCCCAGTTGCGGCCTACGGGGTTGGGTCGTGATAGATATTCTCTACTCTGGATGTATGTTATGTTGTGGCGCCAGTGACGGGGTGGCGACTACTTCTTGTTCACCTAGTCCCGTAATGGGGCCAGATATGGCATATGTTTTTCTGCATACAGTATCTGTCGTTATGAAAAGCATTTTAATATTCTGGATGTTTTACTCATTTTTGCACCTTCTGTTCTGGTAATGGCTTTACTTATTACAGTCCATGCTTTACATACTCAGTACATTATCCGTACTGACCCCGTTTCTTTGGGGGTATGCATTACATGCCTGCAAGTATCGACACTTAGTTTGGTGATCTGCTTATTTAGGACATCTACCCTATTGGTTGGCAGTGCTCCTTTGTCCTGAGCCCTATTTTGGTACTAACTTTTCTGTTGTACATTTGTACGTGTTGGTTAAGGGTACTATAGGGACCTGTCCCATCATATGACTAGACTATAATTTTGTAGAGGTTTGTAGACTTGTATTGTGGGTTTTGTATATGTGTTTTGGGCTTGTGTTCAGTGACGGCCTTAATGGCCTTCATGTGCCACATCTATTTTCGTGCGCTTTCTAGCTATCTATTTTGATTTTCTCATTTGTTTATTCTTCCAATATACTCATTGGGGCTAAGGGTACGTATGGTTGCCCAAATTAGGGACCAGTCATGACCTACAGAGTTGGGTCGTGACAATTACATAGGTTATTCTCATAGAAGGTATCAAACTCTCAGAAGATTTATCATTTTAAGAAGTCCCAGCGGCCATATTAGACAGACAGGTTAAGAAGTTGAGGAACAAAGACATAGCATTGGTCAAGATACTTTGGAAAAGTTAGAATGTAGAAGAAGCTACTTGGGAAGCAGTGGGTGACATGGGGGCCAAAGTATCGCCACTTATTTTAGTAGCCACCCAAAGTTTTTTGAAGTCATAAATCCTTTCATTCGAGTGTCGGTTTTATTTGTACCTTGTAGTACTACTTAACTTATATGTGCAGGTACTAGATACAAATATACCATTTCGGTATCATATATCTTCCTCAGAGTTGATATGTAACAGCATAAGCTATTTTGTACTAGTTAGAACAGTTTTCATTCGTATAAGGCCTAGCGGATCCTCATGGATATCTGTGAAATATTATTTTATTGTGACACTCTATGAAGCATATTGTATCTATTCTGGTTAGCTGATAGATTGGGGTAGGCCTATTAACAAAGGAAACTCTGCAAATTTTTTTGTAAAAAAGAGTTAGAATCATTTTAAGGTATAACTTTCATTCAAGGACGAATAATTCCAAGGGGGATAATGTAATAACCCGTAACTTAAAGTATATTTTCGACTCGTAAATGCCGATGCATCAATGTGATATTAGGAGAATATTATTGCAAATGGTTATGAATACCAAGTAATCCTTATCTTAAGTCATTTGAAGTGTTATACAAAAGCTATAGGCCAAAGAGATCATTAAAGAAAAGTTCAAGTTTAAAGGCTCATTGTGGAGGAATACTTTAAATGATCCAATTTATCATCTAAATTTGAATGAGCATATCTCCTAATATATAAAATAGAGGACCTACGACCAATTGAATGAAAGGTATTTTAGTCTAGTTTCCAATAAAATAAACTGCTTGTCAATACGACTTCGGAGTAAAAAGATATACATATTTTACTATAGACTACGTAGAGGCATAAACTGGCTGCTTTGGCCACGTGACTTGCACATGTTATGTTGGTCTAAGTTTTTAAATTCAGAAAGTTACAAATTAAATTAATTTCAAACAATTCACAAGTTATTTTTGGAGCTTAACCTTGCTAGTTCTTCAACTCCTCTCCTCCCCTAAAGCCATACTAGAGAATCAATAAGGAATCAAGTGTTGTGCTTCAAACAAGCCTAGAATTCACTCAGGTCTCTCTTTGGATTGAAGAGACAGACTTTATCTATGGTTAATATGATCTAAGTGACTGTATTTTCTTCAATTAAGGTATGACCATATTCCCTACTCTCACGTATGCGATGTTCTTGATGTTATAGCTATACTCTTTGGGTAGGACTCACGGGACGATGATAGAAAGTTGGGAGTCCATGTTTAACCTATTGTTATTATCGTAATTTCTGAAAATGGAATATGTAGGATGATGTGTATGCCATTGCATTGATTAAAAGAGGGTTTGCTTGTATTGTATTGAGGCAGAAACTTAGTTACGATAAAATGAAATTCACTCAAGTCACTCGCCAAGTGTTTTATGAAATTCCTAAATTGCTAAATAATATGTTTTAGGTGTTTATATGATCTCCTTCTATTTTCATTGATGGTATTAGTTCCCAACCAACTTAAACTATGAGCTCATAAGGAAATTTGACGTTGTTTGATAAATAACTCACGGATAGTGTTCAAAAACTATGAGTTTGAGTTTATATATATAATTTGAATAATTAACGGGTTGGTTCATGATAAAGTATGTATTGGGGAGTAATATTTTCACAATCCAAACTCTGTAGGCCGCAACTGGGGTCCGACCTGGACCCTCCATATACCTAACTATCAGTTGTGGTCAAATTGAATTGTAAATAAAACAATATTATGTAGCAGAGCCCTATTGGGCGATAATATTTTTCATAAACCCGTAGCCCTTTTCGTTTGTGTCATAACATGAAAGGGCATGCAAGACGACAAGGCTGCCATAACATAATAACATATACCATACATCATGTAGACCCAGCTAAATTGAACTGATATACACAACCCACATATATATATTTGCATACCTCTAAAATATTACGACAACATATGGAAGGACAGGGCCCCCACCGTACCCCTAAATAGACAAAACAATTTTATACATCAGTGGTCAGTATCAAAACCTAGGCTCCGATATAATGGAGCCTCTTCTAGCTGAGCTGTGCGGAATCCTAAGCTGGCGGGCTCCCAAAACCTATATCTGTACCTGCAGGTATAAAACACAGACCCCTCCGAAAAAAGAGGGGTCAGTATGATATATGTACTGAGTATGTAAAACTTAACATAATACGACTAGAGGAACATCTGAAATAGAGAAGCAGGGGATAAAATATCAAATCAAAAACCTGTACTTAGAAAAGTAAAATCATGCATGCTCACATTTTTAATATAGCCGGCCCTATCAGGGATCCGGTGAATTATAATTGTAGTAACATCACCTCCTTATTACAACACATCATCATATCATCATATATATATACGTACCAGGCCCTCTAGTGAGGGTGCGACAAATAATGCAGTGGAATTGTGCACGATAATTATTCCCGGCCCCGGGGTCAACAAAAGAAGTATTACAATATGCATGAGTAGAGTAATGAGAAACAAAACATAGTTTAAATCATTAATGGAGACTCAATGAAGTCGTCAGGCGAATCATCCCTGGATATTAGGGCAGAAATTATCTGACGTATACCCTCTAAATGTCACTAAGGACTATGTAAAAGAGAGTTTTGCAAATCTTAGACTTAGACCAGTATGAAATATCTTATATCAGTCTGAGTGTTGGTTATCTCAGAGCCTTTATTTTTACAAAAAAACGCTTAGTCGAATCAATCGTTATACAGTTATATAGAAGACTCGAGGAGTAGGAGTTTAACTACTTTAAAAGTCTTAACATCTAGAAGTGATAAAGAGTCCTGAATTCATATTCAGAACCTAAGAGTGAAGTTTCCCCAAAGCTTTCATCATCCATAGCCTACATCTAAGACATGCCAAAAAGGAAGAGAAAAGATAGGCTTTACATACCTATGTCAAGAACATGCCAAAAGAGAGCTTCACATACCTCTTATGAGTTACTCTTTATCCCGTTCGCCTCGTCTTCCTTTGAAATAATTCAACATGAAGGTAATATGAATATCAAACACTCTTATCTTTCCAGTATCTTGGGTTTCACCATAGTATTCATGGAATCTATTTCCTTGTTCGTCTCCTCGACTAGTTCTTTAATTAGTCAAGGCATTAACGAAAATTGGGCAGCACCTCCCCTATAATATGCCCTATCCAAATTTCTAATTATATCCCTAAAAACTACAGACAACCAGTAACAACAACCTGTAGCATATATTTAAGCAATTCACACCAACAATATACAACGTAAGCTTCAAACGACTCGCTCAAAATTACGATATCAAAGTAGGGTGTCTAGCCTTTATTTTGTAACACCTTTAATTATATGAAATAAGGGATTGTGTGGCTTCAAACCGCATCACCCCTACGCCTTTTAGAACACATTTAGGCCCTGAAACAACACACCACACCCCTGCAGCAACACCTCAAAAGAGCAATACTTTACTTCGACGACAAATCAACTATAACGACTACAATTTGGATTGTCTCCAACGCCAAGCATTCCTATCCCATTTTCACGTTTCCAGCTATACACAAGGCATATAATACACTCCATAAAAACACCATAAATTAAAATTTGAAAGGAGAAACCTTACCTTACCCAAATTTGGCCAAAACTGCCAAGTTTGCCATCCTCGTCCCTTAAGGGTTCCACTATTTTTGGGGCAACGTTGTGTACACACGTTTTTTTTTTGTATCTTAAGCTCCATGCTCTTACTGCATACTCAACGCAGTCTTTTAACTTAGTCAACGTATACTAAGTATGCCTTACTAGTGGTCTTACTTTACCCTTGTATAATTGTATCACCCCATTCAATTCATACTTACATAGCCCCCCTTTTTTTATACTCATATTCGGTTCCTAACATCTCTTTGTGGTGCTTCTGTTCTAATATCTTTCCCTAATTAGTCGGTGGAGGACTATAAACTATTATCGTAAACCATTTTCTAACCATTGTTTGAAGAAACTAGAATCTCTTAAACATCACAGTACTTGTTTTAATACTTGACCTACCTGGTCTCCTTCTGGGTTTATCCTCGAGTTATTAACAACTTATCTAATTTAGAATTAGGAGTTGGGGCTTGGTACTTTCAAAAACTAGGCTCCGATACGATGGAGCCTCTTCTAGCTGAGCTGCACGGAATCCTAAGCTGATGGACTCCCAAAACTTGTATCTATACCTGCGGGCATGAAATGTAGCTGCCCCTCCGAGAAAAGTGGGGTCAATATGACATATGTACTAAGTATGTAAAACATAACACAATACGACTAGAGGCACATCTGAATAAGAGAAGCAGGGGATAAAATATCAAATCAGAAACATGTACCTGGAAAAGTAAAATGATGCATTCTCACATTTTTATTATAGCCGGCCCTATCAGGGATCCGGTGAATCATAACTGTAGCAACATCACCTCCTTATTACAACACATCATCCCTCTAGTGAGGGCACGATGAATAATGCAGTGGAATTGTGCACGATAACTATTCCCAGCCTCAAGATCGATGAAAGAAGTGTTACAGTATGCACGAGTAGAGTAATGAGAAACAAAATACAGTTTAAATCATTAATGGAGACTCAATAAATTCATCAGGCGAATCATCCCTAAACATTAAGGCAGAAATTATCTGACGTATACCCTCTAAATATCACTAAGGACTATGTAAAAGAGAGTTTTGAAAATCTTAGACTTAGACCAGTATGAAATATCTTATAGCAGTCTGAGCATTGTTTATCTCAGAGCGTTTATTTTTACAAAAAAGATCTTAGTCGAATCAATCGTTATACAGTTATATAGAAGACTCGAGGAGTAGGAGTTTAATACTTAAAAGTCTTAACATCTAGAAGTGATCAAGAGTCCTGAAGTCATATTCATAACCTAAGAGTGAATTTTTCCCGAAGCTTTCATCATCCATAGCCTACATCTAAGACATGCCAAAAAGGAAGAGAAAAGATAGGCTTTACATACCTATGTCAAGAACATGCCAAAAGAGAGCTTCACATACCTCTTATGAGTTACTCTTTATCCCGTTCGCCTCGTCTTCCTTTGAAATAATTCAACATGAAGGTAATATGAATATCAAACACTCTTATCTTTCCAGTATCTTGGGTTTCACCATAGTATTCATGGAATCTATTTCCTTGTTCGTCTCCTCGACTAGTTCTTTAATTAGTCAAGGCATTAACGAAAATTGGGCAACACCTCCCCTATAATATGCCCTATCCAAATTTCCAATTACATACCTAAACACTACAGCTAACCAAAAAAAAACCTGCGACATATTTTTAAGCAATTCACACCAACAATATACAACGTAAGCTTCAAATGACTCGCTCAAAATTACGATATCAAAGTAGGGTGTCTAGCCTTTATTTTGTAACACCTTTAATTATACGAAATAAGGGGTCATGTGGATTCATCCAGAAGTACCCCTAACCATTTAAAAAACACATTTAATCCCTGAAACAACTCACCACACCCCTGCAGCAACACCTCACCAGAACAACACTTTACTTCGACGACAAATCAACTATAACGACTACAATTTGGATTGTCTCCAACGCCAAGCATTCCTATACAATTTTCACGTTTCCAGCCTTAAAAAAAGCCTATAATACACTCTATAAAAACACCATAAAGTAAAATTTGAAAGGATAAACCTTACCTTTCCCGAATTTGGCCAAAACTGCCAAATTGCAACTCGGAACTTCTCCAAACGTGATGAAATTAAATGGGCTGTTTATGTCCTTTCTCCGCTGCCCCAAATTGGAATTTTTGATTATCAAAAACAAATATATAACCGTGGAACACCTCAAATAATTAATTCACAGAATGAAACTCGGAGGCTTACCTTTGCAGCCCCCAAACCCTTAGCCCTCCTTTCCTTGTCTCCAACGTTTTCCTTCAGCTTTCTCTTATTTGTTCCAAGTGTAATGCTGAATTTATGGTTCTTTAGACATTATAATATACATATATACACCCCCACGTGGTTGAGGAACAACCTAGCTAATTAATTCACGGAGAAAATTTGAAGAACTTACCTTTAATTTCTCAAGAACATGGCTGCCTTGTTCCTTGTCCATCTTCACATTTTTCTCTCAAATTTCTTGGCTGATTTTTGGAAAACGAACAAGTTAAGAGTCACATAATACATATATATACACCTCTTTAGAAGGTATACGTGGCAGCCCCCTAGGGTGACATATGGCAGCCTCCTAGGGTGCTACCTCAACTTATTCGGCCAATCACATGCTGCCATATGGCAGTAGGGTCCACCCCAAGTTGCTGCGTCACCTACTTGACCCTAAGTAGGTGCATCCCCTGCTTGTATAAGTAGGTGCATTTCCTACTTACTTTGAGTAGGCACGTCGTTTCCTTATTTCTCTTTCATGAGGTCGTGATCCTGTCTTACTTCAAGAGCGTATGCACTCCTTGCTACTTAAACTCGACATGCACTCAAGTAGCTTAAGTGTGTAGGAATTATAAGTTAGTAGCTTACGTAGGTAAGTCGAGTCCTACGACTTCTTACTTGGCCTCCAACTTCTTCCAACTCTTCATAACCCTACTTCCAACCTTCCCTACTATGGGGTATCACATTCTCCCTTCGTTGGAGTTTTTAATGGCATTGTAGATTATCCGGCTCACATAGTAACTCGTAAGAAGTTTAAGAGACATCCGAGCTCTAGAGTGTTGGGTGTAACATCCTTCTCCCATTTAGAACATTCGTCCACGAATGTTAAATAAAACTTCCCTCAAGACCTTATACTGATTGTAGGGAGATTGTTTTCTACTGCGATCACACATCTTTTCATCCAAATAATTAATATAAAAATTTCAGGAGTGGGGGTTACCTGTAGACATTAGGAATGGGTATAAATACTTATGTTTTATGTCCTCTTCAATTTCTCAGGTCATCCTCTTTTCTAGTTTTGGTTTTTCCACAATATCTTAATGAGAGGCATGTCTTTAGTCTACAATCTTCCAGTTTGCCGATCTAAGATGGCGATAGGTTTTTCCTCACAGGATTCCATTTCCTAGACATCATCTATAGAATATACCTTGGGTGGCTCGTCAGTACCCTTGCGAAGCATCCCTATTTCATGGACTGCGCGTATAGTTTATAAATAAGGTGGTAAGATCAACTTATCGGCCACTTTGCCCATATTATGAGCAACTTGATATCGTCTAATGTATTTTGGGTTAAGTTTCCCTTTTTTGGGTGACCTTGTTATGAACATCCAATCATCAATTTGAAGTCGGTATGTTGATGGCGATTATCTATATATCATTTTTACTGACTCTGGGCTGTTAGTCAATAGCTTGCTTAATTATGTCAGGACCTTTTTAGCATCGACCCATTCAATAGGGGACTTACACGTCTTTCTCTACCCATCTTGTACGGGGCCATTGGGATACTGGAGTAGTAATTATTATTATAGGAAACTTGATAAGTGATAGATAATCATCCCAGCTATCTTCGAAGTTAAAAAACTAGCTCATGACATATCTTTTATCATTTAAGTGGTACGCTTTAGCCTGTTCATAAGGTTTGAGGGTAAAGTAGTATATGAAGACTTATCTTTCTTCCCAGTTTCTTTGCAGACTGATCCTCGATAATTAGCTGTAACTTGGGCTCCTTCGTCAGGGATAATAGCTATGGAGACTCCGTAAGGTACTACCACTCTTTTTCCCTATAATTTTACACCTTCTTGGCTTAGTAGGTAGCCTTTGATTGAAGGAGCATGGGCTAATATCATTAATCCACAAGTAACATTCCCTCCAGAGTCATCTGGCACTGGAGTGCAAAGTGAGTCTTGTAGCCCTGGTTATATTGTGGGATTTTCGACCTCGTGTATTACGTCCCGTCTTCCGTAAATTACATCATAGTACCCTTACCTTTTGGGTTTTGATTTTTGTTCCACCCTAAGAGTTTCCTGCCAAGTGGTGTTGAAATTTCCTCGCGCACTGGCCTGTATAGTTATTCTGTGGTTTACCTCTCATTAACTAGTACTATGTTGAAGAACTGTGGCATTCGAGTGCGTCGTCAGCTAGCAATTAGCTAATGCTTTTTGTCTTGCTTAAGTCCTTTTTACAATACCCTCAATATAACGTATAGTACTCCAGGAACATAATCTCATGTCGTTTCTCCACCACTAGTTTAGATTCTTCCATCTCGCGCGACTACATCTGCACCGTCGCACTAAATTCCACCAGAATTTAGAAGTTAAGCATGCTTGGTTGAGAGAAATACTAGGATGGGTGACCTCCTTAAGAAGTCCTCATGTCGCGCTTCATGGTAATCCTTGCAATAATGTGCGGGGCACTTAAATTAGCCTAAAATTTATCTTAGCGTCGTCTCACCAGTCTTTATGTGTTGCCTTGACCTTTCCTCTGTTAACTGGCAACCGGTATAGGGGTAGATCTTTAGTTCCACTACGACCATGTCCCTGTTTGGTCATTTTGGTTTAACTCATCCTATTGTATTCACCCCCTTTTGTACGCACCCATTCATTAGGGTTGGCTACTGAGTAGTGCTAAAATTCATTCATATAGTTACCTTTAGAGCCACTTGAGTTCTGTCTATCATTAGCTGGCATAGTTTTAAAAGAATTTGACATATAAGCTTGCCAATCCTATAGTAACCAGCTAGTCCTGTCTGTCTTATTTAAACCATTTCACAACTTTTCCTTACCCCCGCTTGTAACCTTCTTGACACATTCTCGTGTCATTCTTTACCTTTACGAGAATATGAGAGAGTGGAAGAAATACCTTGTCGCACTTTTTTCTATTTCCTTATTTACTCCTTGCTCATCTTCTACCACAGGAGTATTGCTATTTCTTTTCCTTGGTTATTTATCTATCGCAATATCATTTGCAACCAACTCGACAGCCAACATTTTTGCTTTCTGCCTAGCATGTTGTCATTATCCTTTGTAGTGTCCCTTGAGTTATTCGATATCCTTTCATTTCTATATTCTTTTTCTTTTATACGTACCCACCTTCTAGCGTTATGTTATTCCAGGTCTTGCTGGAAACTTCTTAACACTATCTTGCATAGCATTCTAACTTCTATCCAATTATTGATGACTTCCAGATCCTTCTAACTTGTTTCAACAAAGGATCTTATTGAAGTTTAAGCATCCATCTCGAACATGTTGCCACATCAATTGCCTTTATCTTACCTTTTGCTGTTTTCTAACTTGCTTCCCCCTTTTAGAGGGTACTTATACCTTTATCCGCTTATACCTTGCTGTATGTCCAGTCTCAATTTCATCCAGTCTCCTTCCCCAATGTACTTGGTACTGTATCATGTCCCCATATTTCTTTGTTATTTTTTTTGCCAACCTGATTATCTAGGTACGGAACCTTGGCTAAATTCTACTTGTCTTTATAAAAAGTTAATACACACTTGTAGCCGTTCTAAATTTTATTTTAACTAGGCAACATTTGTATTCCGACATTCATTATCCCATGTTATCTTGGAGTAGTGGCTTTCCCAACCTATATCCTTTGTTTCTTGAGATGAATGGAAGCTGCATCTTTTATACCTTGGGGTGAATGTAGGTTACACCAATTATTCCTTAAGTTTGTCATCCTCGTCCCTTAAGGGTTCCACTATTTTTGGGGCGACGTTGTGTACACGCGTTATTTTTTTGTATCTTAAGCTCCATGCTCTTACTGCGTACTCAACGCAGTCTTTTAACTTAGTGAATGTATACTAAGTGCGCCTTACTAGTGGTCTTACTTTACCCTTGTATAATTGTATCACCCCGTTCAATTCATACTTACATAGCCCCCCTTTTTTTTATACTCATATTCGGTTCCTAACATCTCTTTGTGGTGCTTCTGTTCTAAGATCTTTCCCTAATTAGTCGGTGGAGGACTATAAACTATTATCGTAAACCATTTTCTAACCATTGTTTGAAGAAACTAGAATCTCTTAAACATCACAGTACTTGTTTTAATACTTGACCTACCTGGTCTCCTTCTGGGTTTATCCTCAAGATATTAACAACTTATCTAATTTACAATTAGGAGTTGGGGTTTGGTACTTTCAAAATGAGTGAAACTAAATTATTGGACAACTTACCCTTCAACCTGAGCTTCTTTTTTTTTCTACAGCACAATTATGGCTGGAGATACTGTGGTCTAAACTGTAATGCTCGGACAGACTTTTGTTTCTTCGACATAAACTTCCCCAAGTAAAAAGAGTATCCCTTATTGACGACATGAAGAGTACCTCTTACAACTTTAATTTGGCATAATATGGGTACTCGGTATCAATTTCCAAGACATGATATAAAGTTATGTTTTATTTCCTTTTTCTTGTTCTAGGAAAATTTCGGTAGAGTTTCCTCTATATTTCTTACTTATCCCAAACTTGCACGCAGAAAATACCAACAATGCCTCATAGGGCCAACACATATATATATATATATATATATATATATATATTCATATCATATTACAGCCGCACAGGCCTTTCAATATCATCTCATCTTGCAGCCACACGGGGGTTTTCATATTAAAAATAGTATGAAAGTAATGGACTTACCTCGTATGTCCAACTTCGAACTGCATCTGTTGCACTTCCTGTCTACTTTTCCCTTCAATTTTTGACTTTACATTTCAATCATATATCAATACCTTAACCAACAGATATCTCTCATGTCTTTACCTACCTGCGTGCTTTGTGACTTCTAATATCGTCTGTTACTTCCTTCCGTCGATGTCATCCTTCTATTAACAACTAATATTAGTATAAGAAATTATCCTATGACTCGAGTCTATAGCACGATCTCAGATGTGGAAGAAAAGTAACATCCTAAATATCCTGTAGCTTCTTGTTTATAGATGTGGCACACAACACATCGATAATCAAGACTCTACTAGACATGGTCTGCAAACACTCCAAGGACAAACTGCTCTGATACCACTTTTGTCAGGACCCAACCCCATAGGCCGCGGCTCGGGTCCGACCTGGACCCTCTGTATACCTAACTATCAGTTGTGGTCAAATTGAACTATAAATAAAATAATATCATGTAACAGAGCCCTATTGGGCAATAATATTTTTCATAAACCCATAGCCTTTTTCGTTTGTGTCGTAACATTAAAGGGCATACAAGCCGACAAGGCTGCCATAACATAATAACATATACCATAGATCAGGTAGACCAGTTAAATTGAACTGATATACACAACTCAAATATACATGTCTACAGACCTCTAAAATATTACGACAACATATGGCGGGACAGGGCCCCCACTGTACCCCTGAATAGACAAAACAATTTTACACATCAGTGGTCAGTATCAAAAACTAGGCTCCGATACGATGGAGCCTCTTCTAGCTGAGCTGCACGGAATCCTAAGCTGATGGACTCCCAAAACCTGTATCTATACCTGCGGGCATGAAATGTAGCTCCCCCTCCGAGAAAAGTGGGGTCAGTATGACATATGTACTAAGTATGTAAAACATAACACAATACGACTAGAGGCACATCTGAATAAGAGAAGCAGGGGATAAAATATCAAATCAGAAACATGTACCTGGAAAAGTAAAATGATGCATTCTCACATTTTTATTATAGCCGGCCCTATCAGGGATCCGGTGAATCATAACTGTAGCAACATCACCTCCTTATTACAACACATCATCCCTCTAGTGAGGGCACGATGAATAATGCAGTGGAATTGTGCACGATAACTATTCCCAGCCTCAAGATCGATGAAAGAAGTGTTACAGTATGCATGAGTAGAGTAATGAGAAACAAAATACAGTTTAAATCATTAATGGAGACTCAATAAATTCATCAGGCGAATCATCCCTAAATATTAAGGCCGAAATTATCTAACGTATACCCTCTAAATATCACTAAGGACTATGTAAAAGAGAGTTTTGAAAATCTTAGACTTAGACCAGTATGAAATATCTTATAGCAGTCTGAGCATTGTTTATCTCAGAGCATTTATTTTTACAAAAAAGAGCTTAGTCGAATCAATCGTTATACAGTTATATAGAAGACTCGAGGAGTAAGAGTTTAACTACTTAAAAGACTTAACATCTAGAAGTGATCAAGAGTCCTGAAGTCATATTCAGAACTTAAGAGTGAATTTTCCCCGAAGCTTTCATCATCCATAGCCTACATCTAAGACATGCCAAAAAGGAAGAGAAAAGATAGGCTTTACATACCTATGTCAAGAACATGCCAAAAGAGAGCTTCACATACCTCTTATGAGTTACTCTTTATCCTGTTCGCCTCGTCTTCCTTTGAAACAATTCAACATGAAGGTAATATGAATATCAACCACTCTTATATTTCCAGCATCTTGGGTTGCACCATAGTATTCATGGAATCTATTTCCTTGTTCGTCTCCTCAACTAGTTCTTTAATTAGTTAAGGCGTTAACGAAAATTGGGCAGCACCTCCCCTATAATATGCCCTATCCAAATTTCCAATTACATACCTAAACACTACAGCCAACCAAAAAAAAAACCTGCGGCATATTTTTAAGCAATTCACACCAACAATATACAACGTAAGCTTCAAATGACTCGCTCAAAATTAAGATATCAAAGTAGGGTGTCTAGCCTTTATTTTGTAACACCTTTAAGTATACGAAATAAGGGGTCGTGTGGATTCAACTAGAAGCACCCCTAACCGTTTTAAAACACATTTAGTCCCTGAAACAACTCACCACACCCCTGCAGCAACACCTCACCAGAACAACACTTTACTTCGACGACAAATCAACTATAACGACTACAATTTGGATTGTCTCCAACGCCAAGCATTACTATACAATTTTCACGTTTCCAGTCATAAAAAAGGCCTATA
This sequence comes from Solanum dulcamara, assembly GCF_947179165.1. Lineage (NCBI taxonomy): Eukaryota > Viridiplantae > Streptophyta > Magnoliopsida > Solanales > Solanaceae > Solanum > Solanum dulcamara. The sequence goes on from NC_077239.1 coordinate 47,018,097, forward strand.
ATACACTCCATAAAAACATCATAAAGTAAAATTTGAAAGGAGAAATCTTACCTTACCCGAATTTGGCCAAAACTGCCAAATTGCAACTCGGAACTTCTCCAAACGTGATGAAATTAAATGGGCTGTTTATGTCCTTTCTCCGCTGCCCCAAATTGGAATTTTTGATTATCAAAAACAAATATATAACCGTGGAACACCTCAAATAATTAATTCACAGAATGAAACTCGGAGGCTTACCTTTGCAGCCCCAAACCCTTAGCCCTTCTTTCCTTGTCTCCAACGTTTTCCTTCAGCTTTCTCTTATTTGTTCCAAGTGTAATGCTGAATTTATGGTTCTTTAGACATCATAATATACATATATACACCCCACGTGGTTGAGGAACACCCTAGATAATTAATTCATGGAGAAAATTTGAAGAACTTACCTTTAATTTCTCAGGAACATGGCTGCCTTGTTCCTTGTCCTTCTTCACATTTTTCTCTCAAATTTCTTGGCTGATTTTTGGATAATGAACAAGTTAAGAGTCACATAATACATATATATAAACCTCTTTAGAAGGTGCCACGTGGCATCCCCTAGGGTGACACGTGGAAGCCTCCTAGTGTGCCACCTCAACTTATTCGGCCAATCACATGCTGCCATATGGCAGTGGGGTCCACCCCAAGCTGCTGCGTCACCTACTTGACCCTAAGTAGGTGCATCACCTGCTGGTCTAAGTAGGTGCATCACCTACTTTCTTCGAGTAGGTGCCTCATTTCCTTATTTCTCTTTCGTGAGCTCGTGATCCCGTCTTACATTAAGAGCATATTCACTCCTTGCTACTTAAGCTCGACCTGTACTCAAGTAGCTTAAGTGTGTAGGACTTCTAAGTTAGTATCTTACGTAGGTAAGTCGAGTCCTACGATTCCTTACTTGGCCTCCAACTTCTTCCAACTCTTCATAACCCTACTTCCAACCTTCCCTACTATGGGATATCACATTCTCCCTTCCTTGGAGTTGCTTAATGGCGTTGTATATTATCCGGCTCACATAGTAACTACTAAGAAGCTTAAAAGACATTCCGAGCTCTAGAGTGTGGGGTCTAACAAATATTAACCTCATAGGTAAGTATGATCCCACTTGGGTAGTAGATAAAGAGAAGTGTGTGGTGATTAGTCATTTATCTATCATAATTGTTGATATTGTTGCTCATAAACCATTATTGTATTTTTTGGCCCTTTTATACTTCTTGATTAGTTTTATATACTTTTATATATGATGCCATGTTATAGATAAATTTGTTAGCAAAGGCATGTAACGAAACGACATAAGATTGTAAGTCCTGAAGAAAGGTATGTAAAGCTAAAACCTCATACACCATAGTGACAAGTTCCTAATATAAATTTCATATGAGATAACATGATGAATTGTTCCTATCTTGAAAATATTTCCATGTTGGATGCCTAAATATATAGAGTTGTAGTACCCTTTGCTAGTTAGAAAAGTCATATGTTTCACGTAGTCATATGTGTCTTTAGTTTAAACTCTTAGATTCTTCGGGGAACATATGTATCATAAATTTAAAAGAAGCAATTGGCAAAAGATTATCCATATGAGTATATATCAACTAGCTATATGATTCTTAAGATAAAGAAAATAATTAACAAATGTTTCATGAGTGATATGATTAATGAGTTACTTACTAAAAGTCTTTGTATGCAATTTAAGAGTATAGCCTACACTCTAGAATGTGGTGGGTATTTTTAGGGCCACTAGTGTGATGCTATTCTGTGCACAGAATTCAAATAGAGTCGGTTGAAATTTCCCATTGTGGATTCACTTGACTTATACAAACAGACTATATAGGAGATTAGGGGCCATACCTTGATAGACCTCATTTCCCAAACTATGAGATTTTATGCGTGGTCCTGATAGTGGGCTACAGATGCCATACAAGGTTCACAGATTTCAGATAGTAGGCCATCATGTGACACCCTAATAGTTACTTTTACAAAGAGCCACAAAGTTATATAACGAAGTAAAGATAGCACTTACAAAAATTATAGGAATCTTATATATATATATACAAATGAATAAGCCAAGTAAATCTAGATGAGGAACCTTGATATTGGTCACATATCAAATTTTAGATTATGTCTCCTACATATATATGCTCATATTTGCCTATCGTGATATTTAATTCATTGGAGCATCCTTACATGTCTACTTGTTATTCAGTCTGCTTTACATACCAGTACATATGACATGTACTGACATCACTATTTTTAGGATAGCAAACATTCCCTGTAAACTTAAGACTTCCAATTAGCAGTGGTAAGATCCACCTCTACCTGGAGCTATCAGATATGTAGAGCCTATATATTTCTATGTATGTACATATTCTGGAATGGGTAAGTAAGGGCCCTTCCTGACAAGTTATCATATTCTCAGATGCACTCTTTAGCATTTTCTTAGACTTAGTTTTATTTTAGTTGCAAGTAGCCTAGTGAGCCTTTTTGTTATCTATATTAGGTGTGTGTCTTGGCATATGTTCTTCTTCTTATTAATCTATAACTTTAAAATGAGTTTAATACATATTATAGTAGGTGCTCCGATATTTTCTCAATGTACGCTCCTTCCTAGTTGGGGGCGTGATGAATTTGTGGCTAAGTGCCCAAATTGTCAACAAGTAAGAGTTGAGCATGAAAAAATAGGAGGTTTGGCTCAAGACTGTCACGACCCAGTCCCGTAGGCCGCAACTCATGCCCAAGTCGGATACCCATATGTACCCTTAGCCCAAATTAGCATATTAGTAAACTATATAAACATAGAAATCAAATGAAGTCGCTAGATAGCACACAAAAACAGATGTAGTACACGAACGCCGCTACGACTGTCATAAAATACAAAAGCCCAGATCATATACAGAACCCACAACATAAATCTATAGACCTCTACAGAACGATAGCCTAATCATATGATAGGATAGAGCCCCATCATAGCCCTGACCAATATGTACAAATATGCAACAGAAAAGTTAGTACCAAAATATGAGCTCTGGCTAAAAGAGCACTATCAAACAACAGAGTGGATGTCCTAAGAAAGAGGGCCGGCAAATCGAGCGTCTGTACCCTCAGATATATAACACAGCCCCCGAAAAAAAGGGTCAGTATGGAAAATGTACCGAATATGTAAAGAATGGACTGTAATAAATAAAGTCATAACCAATACAAATATGCAGAAAATAAGAAAAATATCCAGAATATCAAAACGTTTATCACAAACACAGCTAATGCATGCGGAAAATATATGTCATATCCACCCCCATTATGGGACTCGATGAACAAAACACGGTAGCCATCTCACCACTTGCGCCATAGCACAACATACTCCATAATAGGAAATATCTCCATAACAGATCATATCCTATCAGATGACCATATCATATCATATCCTCAGACATCAGCATATGTGTGCATGGAATAACATACACCACAACCCATTTACATATCATGCCTACCTCCTCACGTCGGGGCACAAAGAATAATATAGAGAAGTATGCGTGATAACAAGTCCTGGCCCGGGCTCAATGGAGGAAGTATTGAGGCATCCACGAGTGGAGTAGTGAGAAACTATATGCAATATGAAATACAAAACATTTACAAAGACTTGATAGCATAACTCTGATGACAAATCATATAAGAGCAATTGAGCGGTAATCATAGTGTATGTCTTTCAGATGTCATGATGGTCTATGTCAAAATAGTCTTTCTGAACTCATTTTCATATTTCAAAATACATTATGGGACTCAAGGAAATAATTAAAATAACTATCGTTTTGGTAGTTAGAAAGTAACAAAGAATTTCCTTTGAATTCTACTTAAGAAATAAGTCAAATGGAATAATAAAGGGAAATTCGGGGATAGTGGTCCCACTTCATCCAAATGAGGTGACGTACATAAATTACGTGTGCTAAACTTCATGACGTTACTTATAAGATTTTCAAGGTAGTCGTGTCCTATTTGTGCAATTTTTAGATGTTTAGACAATTTTTTGTCCAACGATTCATAAATATTTAGTTCAATTCTACTGAATGAAAAAGGGGCAAATTTAGGCGCAGATTTCGAAGAGTAGAGTCGTCTCCGAGGCTCGTATCCAAACCTATTACACCTAGGACATGCCAAGAGAAGAAAAGGTAAAGCTTTACATACCTTATTGGCATTTTACGCTTGTCCAAATTCAAATCCTGTTTTCCTCCAAATCTACAATTGGTCACATTTACCAAATATTAACTATAAGGCTTTAAGAATTTAATCCTAACCAATACTTATCGACAGAAATTTGGGCAGCATCTCCCCTATAAATAAAACATCCTCGAGATTTCAACTCAGCCAAAATGTCAACCACCATACCAACAACAATACCAATAACATCAATAATCGATTTGAAACACATCATAATATAAATTGTCTTCTTTCCTACATAGTGCAACAACTTCCAATCCAACTTTAAACTTTCAAATCAATATCAACATTTTGGTGTGTATATATATTAATTTAAGATCATTCAAATATAGGCGAAGAATATTCCAAGAAATCTATACAATATTCACCAATTCTATATTCTACCCGAAATCTCTATATATGCAACAAAGCTATCACAAAGCATTTTCTACTTTCAAATTCATAGTCAACAACAACAATCCACACTCTAACAATTTCATTTCTATAATATCATAAAATCATACTAAAATTAAATAATTTCCTACAATCACTTCCAATGCCGACTTAAACCATTTAACTTCCATTTCTAATATAAAGTCCACTGACAAGTGAGGCTTGCTCAGTTGGTTAAGCACCTCCACCCACGACCGGTAGGTCCTGGGTTCGAGTCACATTGGAGGGGAAGTGTGGAAACACTATAAATCCTCCAAAATGGGGGGTAAAAAAAAAAAACAATAATAAAAAAATATAAATTCCACAACAACCACAACTATAATACTACATAAAATTTAATTCATTTACCTATACAATAATACATATACATGGCTATATACACATATGTACACCCACCATATAAACTTCCATATTTCCATAAATTTTACTTATTTCTACATACTACAACATAAACAAGCCTTCATAAAATATTAAAAAGGGATTAATTCTTACCTTTTTCCTCCTAACTTCTTCACTTGACCAAGGTGTTAAATCGATGAAACAAGCGTCCAATCTTCAAAAATAACTACACCACGTTATAGAGGATCTTTGGATTAGTGGAAATACTAGAAGAAAATAATTTTTGGAATAAGATTTCAAGGGGCAAAATTCCCTAGGCCATGGCCGATTTTTTCCTTCTTTTTGCTCTTCTTTCTTTTATTTCTCTCCTTTCTCAATTTATCTTAAAAGTTCCATGGAGTTTATGATTAAGTGGACCTTTTATTCATTTGTCACATGGATAAATTACATGGGCTTGGGTCTTTTTTTTTGGACCATGGGCCACTTCTTATTGTTGGGCCTCTCTTGTTCATTTTTTTAAAAACTTCCAAGTCCAATTACTTAGTCCATATATTGGGTAATTCATGAGCTATTTTTTTTTCTTGAGATTCTAATTTTTTCCTTAGCCTTTTCCTATATTTCCACATCCCAAAATCTTTAGAATCAACTTATGTATCAAGCAAGATCAAAACATAGCATTGTACTTAACTTGTTATAATTATCCCAAAATATCTAAATATGCAAAATATGGGTTATAACAAAGACATTAAGATTCCTACTTGGAAGTAGGATACCTTGAATATAGACTTCATTACTTGTTTTCCTTATACTTGTAAAAAATATGATTCTATTTTCGTAATTGTAGACCGAATGACTAAGACGACTTATTTTATTCCTGTTAAGACTTCATATACAACCGAGAATTATGCTAGATTGTATATTCAAGAGTTAGCTAAGTTTCATGGTGTTCCATTATCTATTATTTCAGATCAAGGCACTCTATTTACATCTCAATTTTGGAGATTCTTTCAAAAAAGTATTGGTAGTCAATTGAAGCTTAGTACATCTTTGCATCTTTAGACAAATGGTCATTCCTAGCGTACCATTTAGACTCTAGAGCAAATGTTAACAGTGTGTGCCATTTATTTTGAAGAAAATTAGAATGATCATTTGCTATTGATTGAGTTTTCCTATAATAACAATTATCACTCTAGTATTGATATAACTCATTTTACAGCTTTGTATGGTATGAGGTGTACATCCCCTATCGGATGGTGTGAGGTTGGTGAAGTTGCTTTGATAGGACTAGAATTGGTATTTGAGGCTATGAAGAATGTTAGACTCATTAGACAAAGATTAAAGATGGCCCAAAGCCGACAAAAGTCCTATTTGGATGTGAGAAAAATAGAACTTGAATTTGTAGTTAATAATTGGTTTTATTTGAAAATTTTATCCATGAAGGGTGTAATGCATTTTGGTAAGAAAGGGAAGCTAAGTCCCCGGTATGTTGACCCATATAAAATTTTGAGGTGGATTTGTATGGTGGATTATGAATTGAACTTGCCTACAAATTTGGCATCGATGCATCTGGTATTTTGTTTGTCTTTGTTAAGAAAGTTTGCTGGTGATCCTAGATCTATTATGCAATTAGACAAAATTAATGTGAGGTAGAGTCTTTCATATGCAGAGATTTTGGTCGAGATGTTGGACAAGCAAGTTAGGAAGTTGAGAAATAAGGAAATAACTTCATTTAAAGAACAATGTAGGAACCAAGAGGTTAAGGGAGCTACAAGGAAAGCCGAAGCCGATATGATGTCCCAATATCCTCATCTATTTCCTTCTGTGCCTAGTTAAGGTATTTAGTTCCTTCATGACCTAATTAGTCCAAATCACGTATTTCAGTCATTCTCGTGTTTTCTTATGCATTCATAATTTTAAAGTCATGATTTAGCTTGAGATATAAGATTTCATGTTTTATGCATTTTTGAGATGTTTTGCATTCATGTTGGGCTGCTATGTTCCTTTTCTATTCCATTTATACTAGTTTGAGTCCTATTCGAAGATGAATGTTCACAATGGGGAGATATTATAAGACCCTGTAATTTGGAAGGCCAAAAGAAAGAAATTTATGTAGGAAAACGTTGCATAAAATTGCTGGTGCAGGTTCCTACGAGCCAACCTATGACTCATAGGAAATTATACAGGTTGTAGGAATACAGTGTTTGGAAGCCCAGTACTTAGGGAAATTTGAGTTTTGAGATGAGTTGAGCTTAAGACCCATTAGAAGGGTGATAAGTCATAGAAATAACTCGTAAGAAAGGTTTTTATAAATGGAAAATTAACTAAGTGTGAACCCACACTATGAGGGAATCCTACAGAGCTAGGAGTTTCTATGATTCATAAGAAGGACTCATAGGAGAGATTCAGAGACTCAAGTTCTCAGGGTTTTAAGAGTTGTCAGGAAAAATGGGTCCTACGACCCATAACATAATTGATAACCCGTCGACCAGGATCGTAGGTTGGGTCATGAGTTTTTGGATTTAATCTAAGTGTTAGAATGAATGATGACCGACCCTACGACATGTCATAATTCTTACAACACGTAGGAATTAATTTGTATGTCCCTCAGGCCAAATTTAATAAAGGGCTTTTTGTTCTTTTCCTATTATTTTAGCTATGCACCTGGACGTGTTTGGGTCATTATAATAAGCCTATAAATACCTAGAACCTTCAAATTATATTCATTCCCTCTTATTTTCTCAAAATCACTCTAAGGTATAAAGGATTCTATCTCAAAAAAGTTCTTCTTCTTCATCAAGCTAGGGTTCTAGGGTTCCAAGTTTTTCTTAAAAATTTCAAATCGATCTTCATCAAGGTATGTGGAACTTCATCCATGGGTACCTTTCACCCATGGAATCCTACATTTTTTCTCGAAATTCTCTTACGATTTCTTATTCAACAAGCCCTAATTTTATGATTTTTATTGGGTATTACTAATTATCATATATTTCAATGTTGTTAGCTGTATTATGCATATTTCACATCATATTGCATGATTTTAAGATAAATGTCAATGAACCATTCTATATATGCTAGTTTCAATTATGATTTATGAGCTATGATCATGATTTTCAAGTTGTATTCAATGAAAGCTTTACGAATAAGTTTCAAAGATGTGTTTTGGAAAGAAGTTATGAATGATGTTCTATGATGTTTCAAACAAGCTAACAATAGGGTTACTTAAGACCATAAAGGTGTTTTATGAGAAAGGATTGTAATGATAGAAGGCCTACACCCACATAACATGAATCCTATGATAGATGAACTATTCTTATCATTTTACTATGATGATGATAGATGAGCTACTCTTATGTTATCTTTGTAAAGATGGATTGATATATATTACTATCTTTTCTTATGATGTTATCGGCTATATTTTTATGAAAGATCCATTGGGATAATGACTAAGAACTGAGAGGATATTAAGGTGGGGTTTGGTCTGGTATGCCACTGTAACTACCAAAGAGAATCCTAGTACAACTTTTAGTCGCAAACTATGTTGCATGCGTAGGTTCAAAAATGCCAATATGGCGAAGCTAGTGGATCCACATAGCAAAGTTAAAAGAGTTATTAATAGAGTATGCCCTGGTAAGGTAGCCTCCCCTGTCTCAATGTGGGAGTCATCGGATTCCATGTATTAGCTTGCATGGTCTTATATGTTGGTTAAAGGTCCTATCCCATACCAGTTAAAGTAAAGTTATGAATTCTTATGACAATTATGAAACTTTTGATGCATTGACCAATGAGATAAATATTTTTAATATTTTCATAAATTTATTCATGATTTAAAGATATTGGTCTTGCATCCCATGATTCATATTAATTATGTCCTATTTTTATTATTCATGAATTTTAAAACATACTTAGAGCATTCCATGTACTAACACGTTCTTTTTATCTACATTGTATCATATTGTAGGGTACGACAATCATGTTCATCCTCCTCCCCACTCGTGGCTTGTGATTGCTATTATTTAGTATTGGTGAGTCCTCATAGTTCTAGGACATGACATTTTACTTGCTTATGAGTTTATAAATTTATCTTATCTTTGATATTGGGTGAGCTAGGAGATTGTCTTACGCCCCTATCTAATAGTAGAGGCATGTTTGATAGTAAGAGTTTATGTTGTCACTTTTTCATTTTGAGACTTATGCTTTTATGGAGATGTTGTTTCCATATCTTTGATATTACTTATTTACTTTATTTACCTTAAGTATTCTCATGAATGATATTCTAAAAGGCTTTGTTGGTGTCCTTTGGGATTCTAATCGCTGTGTCATAACTAGGCCGTAGTTTGGGTCGTGACATATATTGATTGGTACACTTTCTTTACATTTTCTTTGTTGACTATGAGTAATGTTATGTCATAACTCGATCCCTGTGATTTAGTTGGACTGCAAGTGTATTGCATAAAAGGTTCATAGTCCATGTGATGGGATGCTATGTGTCTTCTTAAAGTCATTTATGTTTGCTTGACATGTTGTTCTATTTTGTGTATTTCTTGAGGAAGGACAATGGTTCTAAGTTGAGGATGTATATGTGTCTCATAATTACGTCACTAACAACATGTAAAACGGTGAATTAATGTTCATTAGACGCATCTTTTTGTAGATACAATGTGGGTTTTGTTTATGTTGAAGGAAATTAGAGTCACATATGGTTTTTGGACTGATTTATAGGTTTCTGCTGTGAAGTTGTCTAAGTGTGGGCTCACGTGAGATTTTATGAGTCATGGAACGGTGGGAGTGCTTTGTGAAAAAGGTTGCTCAGTTCTATATAAAAGATAATTAGTGAAGTGAATCCCCACAACACCCTTCACGGGATGTGGAGGGTTGCACGAGCTGTGTAAATTATCCATAAATAGTAAGCTAAAAATAGATTTAAGAAATGGCCAAGGAGAACTCCACAAGCCTTATCACACACCTTTCAAAGTTCCATGGGTCATGGATGTTCTCTAAGAAAACTGTCACGACCCAAGCCTAGGACCTAGATGCGACACGGCGAATAAAACACCCAGAGCTACCTCATCCAAGCCTCTTAGCATTCATTAAGATTTTTATGGTAGTTATAATCAAACAAGAGGAAATATAACGGATAAAGAGACTAAGGGATTACACATAGAATAGGAGTCAAGGTCATATTAAACATCAAACACTTTGTCTAACAATACCTTCTACATTTAAGACTTGACAAGGGCTAAGACATGTCCCTAGCTCACCCTTAAGATATAAGTCAAGAGTACCACAAGTAACTCAATATCTTATACAAAGCATAAGATATAAAGATAGGGATGTTGTTCCCGAAAAATGGTAACTCACCAACTAGTAGTAGCCTTTAGCGACAAATCTAGCCATGGGGAGGAGAGTGAAGAGCATTGTCGGTCCCTATATGGTGATATCATGTAGGCAAAATTATGCGTTAGTACTTTGAATCTATGATGTAAGTATGCTGCATAACGAAGAATATAAGGAACAAATATAAGCAATATGCATAACAGAATGCATGCATCAAAAATCATCATATGAAACCTTAAAATATTCAATTTGTGGGAAAATGACCGTAATAAAACCATGCGATCTATTATATAGCATCCAACATAACCCTCTACATTGATACGGGGAGACTACTTGCCGGGTAGAACTTTATAAACTTTAATAATTTGTTTAACTTTAATTTTAATGTCTAATCGTGGATCTACTAGCCTAAATAGCCTACAAGGGCTTCCTATGTTGGCGCATAGTTAATGCACCATGAGAATTTACTTAAGTACCGCTTAGGTCAATTCCCCATCTATATGCTACATTCGGTGCTAGGTCAATTCCATGGAAATAAAATTTAGATATCATAATAACATAAGCATTTATATAACTTTAGACATCAAATCATCATTTGGTGGAATAGCTCATTAAAAACTTTCCTTTGATTAATGATGTGAGAATTGTCCTTTCAAATCGAATCCTTACTTTAGCTAAGAAGCCCCTTCAACATTATTCAATCATTTCATATGACTCCCTAAACATAAATCATTTTCTTCGTAAACTTTCATTTGGAGTCAAGCTTTCATTTCAACTTTACTTTAACAAAGGGAAACTAGGTGGGTTCATTTCATAAAACCTTAAATGGCATTTAAAGAATTCTTGTATGCATTAGATTGATGGAAATGCATCAAAATAATGATCTTAAAACAACCCACCATATATACCTTAAAACCCACTTTCAATCCTTCATATAGGCACTTTAACAAATCATTCATTTCATTCAATTGAGAGTTAATATACAATAATATTTGTAAATAAACTTGAAATATATCACAATCTATGCACTTAGAGTTATTATGTAAAATCCCATAGGAATTCATCATTTAGAATTTGAAATATCAAGGTGAGAAAATATTAGGGATCCATGGGTAGAAGAACCCATAAATGAAACCCACATACCTTGGGAGAATAAAATCCCTATGAAAGATTTGAGGAGGAAAGAAGACTTGAATATGCCTTGGAAAGAAACCCTATCTTGCCTTGAAGTTCTTGGGAGAGTTTGAGAAGGCTAGATTTGAGGGTTTTGAGTTTGTGTGAAGCATGAGTTATTGAAAGTATTTAGGGTCTTTAGATGGGGTGAATTCTACCCTCAAAATGACAACATTTTGAATTAAAATAGAAATATCCCTCTTAAAATCTTACTGGAACAGGCTTCACGGGGACCCTTCATGGGTTGTGGTGCTAACCACGGCCGTGGTGGGTTCCTATGGTAAGGAACTTTGAAAATTATTTTGGAAAATCCCGCAAGGTAGTCTCTGAAGTTTCATGGTCCATAAAAGGCATGATGTAGGTCCTGTAGGTGGACTTTCATAGTGTCCACCATGAGGACACACCTCAGTTTTTGGAGGGTTCTACAATCCTTAGCGATTGTCCGTGGACCTTTCCTTGGAAAATTTCCTGAGGATCTTGAGAAGGGTTCACAATAGAGGGGTTCACGATCCGTGGTCCATGGTCCTTCATCGTGGTTCATCACCTGCAAGACTAAGTCTCTGAATCTCTACCACGGTGGCTCACCATGGTCTGTGGTTCTTACCACGGCCCGTGATGGCTCCCATAGTTAGCTCCCGATGACAATTTTCTACACTTTCTAAAAATTCATTGCTTGATCCTTGGTTTCGAACATTCCACATTTCTGAGGTCTTACAATATCTCTCCATTAGAAACATTCATCCTCTGATGGGAATCATTGGTGTAGAAGAGGACCTGGAAGGAGGACTAGCAACCCAACATGAATAAATTGACCCTTGAAATGCATCAAATGTGAGATCTTTAAACTTAATATAAAACATAAATTTAAAATTCAACATCATGAATATGAATGCATATGAAGACTTGGAAAACTGAAGCATAGGAGTCGTAAAAACTTGAACATGAATGAGTTATTACCTTAGGCTTGAGTACAATAAAATAGATCAGGGTAAGTCTTCATCATATCCACTTTCTATTCCTATTTACCACTTTCAACTTTTTGATTCTTCCAAAGGACTTTAACGGATACAACTTCCTTGTTCCTCAATATCTGGACTTGCCGGCACAAAATTTCAATCGGAACATCTTCATATGTCAATTTTCTTCAACTTCATTATCTCCAAAGAAACGATGGAACTAGAATCTGCCACACATTTCCTCAACATGGACACATAGAACACCAAATGAACCATGGCTATTTCCGAAGGTAATTCCAACTCATAAGTGACTCTGCTCACATGCTTCAATATCATATAAGGCCCTACATACCTAGGGCTCAATTTTCCTTTCTTACCAAATCGAGCCACGCTCTTCGTGGGTGAAACTTTAAAATATACCTAATCATCTATATTAAACTCAATATCTCTTCTCCTAGCATCGAAATAGGACATTTGATGACTTTGAGCCATCTTTAACATTTCTGTAATGACCTTCACCTTCTATAAAGAATCAAGCACCAAGTCGGGACCCAACAAGTTCATCTCACCTACTTCAAACCAAGCAATTGGAGATCTATACCATCCTCCATACAAAGCCTCAAATGGCGCCATCTCAATACATGAGTGGTAATTATTACTATAGGCAAACTCAATGAGCAGTAGATGATCATCCCAACTCACTTTAAACTCCATCACACAAGCCCTTAACATATCCTCTAGTTCTTCAATTATTGTTTCGGCTTGCCCATTGGTTTGAGGATAGAATGCAGTCTTAACTTTACCTTAGTACCTAGGCCCCTTTTAAACGACCTCCAAAAGTGATAAGTCAATTAGGTACCATGATCCAAAATGATTGACAATGGTACACCATGAAAACTAACTGTCATGACTCAATTCCTTAGATCATGATGACACCTACTATAACCTACCAGTAGGTAAGCTAACCCGTCAATCCTGTACTTTAAGTAACGGGTTTGAGGGTAGAAACTAAACAAGAGTGGCGAATTATAAAGATTGGCAGAAAGAATAAGAGGAAGTAAACCAAAACATGATATAAATAACTAAAGATCCCTCCCAAAACCTAGAAGTCGTAAGTACAGAGCTGCTATAAAATAAAAGATGATTACAAATCTCGAAAGTGGACCAAAAATATATATAACAACTGGCTAGTCTCAAAAGGCAAAAGATGGGCCATCCATACTGAAGGAGACATGAATGATCCAAAATCGGCAAGTGCTCACCCTAGTCTCCGAAGCTGACTATAATAGGCTCAATCTATGTACGGCGGTAGCTAGTGCACGGTCCTGCATCACGAAAGTAGATGCAGAGTATAGTATGAGTACTAAGACAATAGGTACCTAGTAGGCATCATCGGCCGAATAAGCACAAAAGGTAAAAAAACAATATGAAAAACAGGAAAAGCCTAAATAGGAGTCAACATAAGCATCAAAAAGGGAATAAAGTACTACCTATGAAAACTACAATTAACTATACCTAACTAGGCCCCCATAATCCCAGCCGGGATACTCGTGCACAAGTTAAATAAATAAATAAAACCAGATGAACCCCCATAAGCTCGCCGAGTACACAAAATAGCTACAACTACCAAGAATGGAAACCAAGAATCTGCGATGTCAGGAACCAAAGAACTGTAGCATTTCCAAAGCCCAAAATCTCCAAGAGTCAACAAATAAGGAGTGCCTTAGCGGTCAAGGCCAAGACTGGGACCCAAATGCTCGCCCGTAGGTTCAAAGTGGCCAAGCCCGGGACTAAGTACCCAAATGCTTACCATAATACATCGGTACAGTTGAGGCCGAGACTGTACAACAGTACCAAAAATCTTTTCCCCAATGAGTCAACTGATATATCACCAAAATTGAACTGGGGAAAACGTCAATGATCACGAAATCTATTGTTGCCAATGCATCACGAAAGTCACTATTATACCGAGTTATAGATGAGGGTATTTTTAAGAGCGATGCCTAACTAAGGCCAAACTACCAGGCACTAGCCCGCTACACTGAACTACAAGGATCTAAGTCCACCGGAGCGATGCCGGGGCAACTAAAGCAAGTTTACATCCTATACTAAGGCCAACATACTCCACAGTATCAACAACATGCTCATTCAAATCTCCTTATAATACTACCAAATAACGATACGATACACATACTTCTAAATATCCAAAAGGAAAACCCGATAAAAAGCCTAAAGCATGATTTCTAATGCCTAAGATATACAATTAAACTACCCAACCCAAATTGTAACTATTTTAACTTGTTTTCACATATTCCAGCTTAATATAAAGAAAGAAAACCGTAACCTACATATGGGCTAAACAAGTGAGCTCCAAATTACTATGCTGGAGCTTTTCCCTTCCGAACTACTTTGGAATGCTGCAACGCTATCAAAAATAGAACCACAACGTTGATACGGTCATTTAGAAACTAATTTCATAATTTTTAGAGATGGACTAATTTTAGGGTCTAAAATGGGAATTATGGGACCCGCAAATGAAATTCCGAATTTGACCCCCAAAAAAGGTTTCAAATGTCACCTCGAGCTCACAAATCAGATTTATAACATAATTTGGGGTGGAAATTTATGTGGAACGAATATGCAACCAAAAATCATACATTCCAACTAAAAAGCCTAAAAATAGCAGCATCAAGATCAACTAATTACGAAGAAATGAGACCCTTTCAACCAAATAAATTATACTACAATGATTCTTGCGAAAAACCCCAGAATCTAAACTCAAGAATCACTCAAAATGGAGTTATATTGACCAAGATACACTCTTCCAAAATTCAATAAATTTTCATTCTGATAAAGACTAAATCAGTAAATAAACATGTATTTTTACCTAAAACAAAGCTTTCCATCGCGTATCTGATCTCAAAAACTCAATCCAAAAATGGACACTGCTGCAAATAAAATAATGATATTTACCTGAATCGAATGATCCAAATGAGTTTTCAATCTAATCCAATATGTTATCCACGAGAAATATCACAAGTGTGCCTTTTGAATCACCAAATTTGGAGTTCTATAGCCCAAAATAAAGGGTTTTAAAGTTGGAGGAAATATCCCAAAATAAAAAGGCTGCTGCTGTTGCAATTTTTAAGATTTTAAAAAATTTAAAATATCTGATAGGGTGCTCGGAATTCATGCGGAATTCGATAAAAATAAACCAGATATGATACCCCACTAAATTTGACGTTCTAGAATCAATATCGTATTCAGAATTCCTATACGAGATCATTTTAATAGAAAGTGGGTCCCACACTCAAGAATCATTTTAAGTCACAATCCACAATGGGCCTTGATATTAGTCTGGAAGCCTCGAAAAGTGAATGAAGGGTCGTTCTAGACTAAAATCGACATTCCAGAACTAACCGCGTTGTCAGATTTTTCATTCGTGCACGTCTTCCAAAAATGTTGACGAAAGTCAACCATAAGCTAACTTTCAAAGTGAAAAGCGCCAAATAGCAAAAACTAGTATTGATTGCCTCGATGGTCATGATAATAATGCTACTAGACTAATTTGGCCATTTCGGAGCTGATGGAACCATCAAATATGGAATTTGAGGTTTCCTTGACCCGAAATTCAAAAAGTCCCAACTAAATAAACTTAGGTCTTCAAAATACCAAAATGGGTTTGGGACCTCTAAAAATTCAACCAACGTTTCTTCTAGACAAAAAATCGTCTCTCAAACCCAATAGAGTCATCAAAATTCCATTCCGAGCAACAGAACTCTAAAAGTTGACCAAAGTCAAACCTTGGCTTAAAATTCCTCAAATTCTCAATTCAAGGCCTCAAATCTTCGTTACAACCCCAAAACTGATTCCGTAAAGTCTCCTAATCCAATCTTGAAATTTTGGAGCTGTTGGAATCGACGAAATTTTATTCCGAGACCTGTATCTCTGATTGACCCCAAATACCATTTTTTAATACATAAAGCTTATGAAACTCAAAATTCCAAATTTTTAACTTTTCATAGGATTCTCTAAAAATCAACACCTGGTACCAATCAAAAACGACTCAGGGAAACTAAAGGGAGGGGTAAAATTGTTATTTTACAAAAAAATAAAAAATGACCTTCTTGTTCATTACAATATCCACTACTAAAAGATCTTTCATCTATGAAAGTAAAGACAAGGGTATATACCTAGATGGACAAATAAGCTGGGGAACTGCTCCCATATCTCCTGCTTGATCTCCCACATAGCCTCCTCGATCGGATGATGGCGCCACTGGACCTTAACCACTGAATACTCAAACCAACAAACAAGAGTGCGACAATGCCTACCATATAATGCCTCAAACGGGGCCATCTAAATACTAGAGTGGTAGTTGTTGTTGTACGCAAACCTTGCCAAAGCTAAGTACTACTCCCAATGACCTTTGAACTCTAATACACAAGATCGTAGCATATCCTCAAGAACCTGAATAGTACGCTCTGACTAACTGTCGGTCTGTGGGTGAAATGTCATGTTAAGATCTACCCGGGTGCCCAACTCTCTCTAAAAAGCCCTCCAAAAACTAAAAGTAAATTGAGATCCCCTATCTGATATAATGGATATCGGTACCCCGTGCAGATGGACCACCTCCTAAATATCGATCTGAACTAGACGATCTGTAGTAAAGGTAGACCATACTGGCAAGAAATGTGCTGACTTAGTCAATCGATCAACGATGAGGCCAAATACCATTATTGCCTTTGGATGTATGGGCTAATCTCATCAAGAAGTCCATGGTGTTCTGTGCCCATTTACACTTGGGAATGGGTAATCTCTGAAAGACTCCACCAGGCCACTGATGCTCGGCCTTAACCTACAAGCAACTTAAATAATAGGATACATACTCAGCTATATCTCTCCTAATACCACACTACCAGTAATGCTATCTCAAATACCAATACATTTTTACGGTGCCAACATAGGTAGAGTATCTGGAATAGTGGGCCTCGTGAAGGATCAACTTAATGAAGTCTCCAACTCTAGGAACACAAAGGAGACCATCGAATCGTCGTATCCCATCCAAATCTATAGAATCCTGGCCACCCTCGCCTCATAATACTAACTCTTGAATCTATACCAATGCTCCATCCTTAAATTACCAGCCACAAATCTTGTCTACTAGAGATGATCGAGCTCCCACAAAAGCCAAAATAGGTCCTGAATCTGAGATTTCCAACCCGACCATTTGATTAGACAAATACTGGATGTCCAAGGCTAGGGGTCACTCCTCAGTAGACAAGTAAGCTAAACTACCCATACTTCCCGTCTTCTAGCTTAAGGCATCCGCTACTACATTCGCCTTGCCCGGGTGGTAGAGGATAGAGATGTCATAGTCGGCCAATAGCTCAATCTAGCTCTGCTGTCTAGAATTAAGATCCTTATGATAAATAATGTACTATAAGCTGCGGTGAGCTGTATATATCTCGCAATAGACTCCATATAAGTAGTGCCTCCATATTTTCAGCGCAAAAACTACCGCCGCCATTTCTAGGTCATCAGTGGAATAGTTGCGCTCGTGCACTCTCAACTGTATGGAAGCATAAGCAATAATTCAGCCTCGCTGCATCAGTACACACTAATACCTACACAAGAAGTATCATAATTTAATGAAAAGATCTCTTCCTCAACTAGAAGAGTTAGAACAGGAGCCGTGGTAAGCAAATCTTTATGCTTCCGAAAGCTCTACTCACACTCTTCGGACCACACAAAGGGAACATCTTGGCAGTTCAAATAGGTCAATAGGGCTGCAATGGTGGAGAAACCCTCAATGAATCATCTATAATACCCAGCAAATCCAATGAAACTCCGAATTTCCATAAACGATGTGGGCTTATCCCAACCACGAATAGCCTTAATCTTCACCGGATCCACCCTGATACCCTTTCTGGACACCATGTGTCCCAAAAATGCCACAAACTCCAACCATAACTCGTACTTTGAGAATTTAGCATAAAGTTGTTGATCTCTCAAAGTCTGGAATACAACCCTCAAGTGTTGTGCATGCTCCTCCCTATTCCGCGAGTATACCAGTATGTTATCAATGAATACAATCATGAAAGAGTCAAGATATGGCCTGATTACTCAAGTTATAAGGTCCATAAAAGCTGCGGGGGCATTGGTAAGCCCAAAAGACATTACAAGGAACTCATAGTAGCCATAGCGAGTCTGAAAAGTAGTCCTAGGAATGTCGGCTGCTCTAATCCGCAACTGGTGCCAGCCGAACCTTATGTCAATCTTAGAAAACATGATTGCACCTTGAAGATGGTCGAATAGATCATTGATACAAGGCATGGGGTAACGGATTTTCACCATCACCTTATTTAGCTGCCTATAATTAACACACATCTGCATAGTCCCATCCTTCTTCTTAACAAACAGGATGGGTGCACCCCACGGCGAGACACTCAGGTAAATAAATCCGTTACGTAGAATATCCTCAAGATCAACGCTAAGCTCTTTGACCTCTACAGGGGGCTATACGGTAAGGTAGTATAGAAATGGTCTTAGTTCCCGGCTCCAAATCTATGGAAAAGTCAATATCACTCTCTAGGGGTAGACCAGGTAGGTCAGTAAGGAAGACATCAGTATACTCCCTAACCACAGGGAATAAATCAATAGTAGGATCCACGTATGACCCATCACAGATATATGCTAAGTACATCAAGCACCCGGACGCAACTAGCCACCGGGCCCGTATAAATGATATAATCCTTGTAGGTGAGCAACTATAAATGCCCTGTCACAAGACCGAGGGAATACCAGGTATGGCTAATGTAACAGTCTTGGCATAATAGTCCAAAACTGCATGATGAGGGGATAGCCAATCTATGCCCAGAATAACATCAAAGTCCAGCCTATCAAGTAAAATAGATCTGTTCGAGTCTCATATGTCTGAATAGTCACCGTACAGGATCTACAAACTTGAGCCACTACTAAAGAATCCTTACTGGGGTCGAAACATGTAAAAGGACCTCAAGTGACACATAAGGAATACCTAGATGTGGAGCAAAATATTTAGACACATAGGAATACGTGGAACCTGAATTAAATAAAGCTGAGGCAGTCTACTAACAAATAAGGATAGTACCTATGATAACATCATTTGATGCCTCAGCCTCTACCCTTGCTGGAGTAGCATAGAAGTGGCCCTGTCGGCCTTTCCTATGAACATTCACCCTACCACCTGACTTGCCTTCCCGGGAACCTCCCCGAATACCTTGCTTACTATTGCTGCGACTGTGACCCCGATCTATACCTCATGGTGGAGGTGGCGCTACTACCAATAGTCTAGCCCAGCCGAGACACTCCCTAGCCTAGTGCTCTAGTGAGCCACAATCGAAGCATCCTAAAGCTGAATGACCCATGATAACTCATCCGTAGTAGGAACAAAGAGGACCTGATCCCCTTGAGCTCAACCCTATGGTGGATCCCCCTATACGGGGCTGAATAACATCAACTGTTGGAAGGGCAGATAGAACCAACAAGACTGACCTTGCTGGTACCTATCCTACTGGAACTACTGTCGGGGCCTGTCATAACTATCATGGCCTCTAGGTTAGGACCCACTATAGCTACCTTGATGCTTGAGTCTCTTATCGCTGCCCTTCTTGGGCCCAATGATGAATAATCTCAATCGTGCGGGCATGATCCACCACATCCAGAAAAGAGTGGCCTATAGAATAAGGGTGCTCGGTCCGCAACCTCAGGTAAAGTCTCCATCTGCACATATAACATCATCCCCACTCCTCCTCAGTGGGTAGAATCATAGTGGTATTTTGGGAAAGTTGATAAAATCTTGCCTCATACTCTACAATCATTATGTAGCCCTCCTCCAACTGAGTAAATTGATCCCAAAGTCAGTCCCGAATACTCCTAGAGATGTATTAGGCTAAGTAAGCATCTAAGGACTAGGCCCATGTAAATAGTGGTAACCCAGCTAGTATGGATTGCAAATAAGAGCGCAACCACTGTCTGGCTTCCCTTCTAAATTTGTGAGTATTGAAGTCGGCGCCTTTAGAATCCACAAGACCCAAGGAATGGAGTTGATCTTAATAGGTAGTCAAGAACTCCATGGCATCCTCGCCAATAGCTCTAGAAAATATCGGGGGTGACAGCCTCTGAAATACCTCTAACATTTTTTGATCCTGTAATAACATCATACCCTTCGAAACTACTGCAGGGGTGTAACAACAGGTGGAGGCAACTGAACCTCAGGTGCTAGCTAGAATGGCGAATATCACAATGCTGGTATGTTACACCCCACACTCTTGAGCTTGAAATAGTTCTTAAGCTTCTTAGAAGTGATCATATGAGACAAATTATCTACGACACCATCAAATGACTCCAAGGAAAGAAGAGTGCAATACCCCGTCAGAAGGAAGGTTGGAAATAGAGTCATAAGAAATCCGAAAGGAATTGAAGGCCAAGAAATGAGTCGTAGGACTCGATTTACCTACATAAGCTACTAATTTAGAAGTCTTATACACTTGAGCTAGTTAAGGACATACCAAGCCTACGTAGTAAGGATTACAGGGGTTCTTAAAATAAGATGAGATTACAAACCCACAAGGAAGAGAAAAAGGTAACACGTGGCAGCCTAGGAAGGCGACATGTGGCAGCCCCTCAAGCAAGCAGGTGACCCAACTACTTAGGGGAGGTGGACCCCACTGCCATATGGCAGCACCCTATTGGCATCATGCATACGTGGCCCAATAAAGGCTAGACATGTGTCACCCTATGGGGATGACACGTGTCACCTCCAAATCCACCCTATATATGTGTAATATGTGACTAAGTACTTCATTATTCATCCAAAACTCAGCCAAGAATAAGAGAGAAAACGTGAGAGAAAGAGGCAGCCATGGTTTGAAAAGTTCAAGGTAAGTTTTCCAATTTACCTCCGTGAATTAATTATCTACGGTATTCCTCAACCACATGAAGATGTATATATGTATCTTACGATGTCTACAGAATTAATTATTCAGCTTAGAACTTGAGAGGAAGTTTAAAGAACAAAGAGAGAAAATGTTAAGAACTAGTTAACAAACCCAGTTTTAGAAGGAACAGTTGTTAGTAATATTGGTATAACTTCTTGTGTACAGCTTTGTTTCGAATGATTCAATATGTTTTGGAAAGTTATTTCATAGGTATATAACTTTAATTCATCCTTTAAAATCCAGTTTTGCTTTTATCTTCTCAAAAAAGGGTGATGAAGTATAGAGGAGGTACTGCCCAGATTATGGTTTTGGAAATCTTACACGGATTGTTGTTGGTATTTTGGCCATATCTTTTTGTAAAGAATTTATGTAGGGGTGATTCAAAATTGTATGCGACCTAAGACACATGTCTATAACTTTCATAAGGGACATAAATCTTGTTTCCCTCAATTACCCCTTCGAAATGAAGCAACAATGCAAGATAGTAAGTTATCCAGAATTTACGTTTTGATTGTTTTAAGTGAGTTGTTTGGGGTTTGTATTATGTAATATTGGTGTGAATTGCTTGTATATATATTGTATTTTGTTGTTGTTGGTTGGATGTAGTTATTAGGGGTGTGATTGGAAATTTTGATAAGGCATGTTATAGGGAAGGTGCTGCCCAATTTGCGTTAACGCCTTAACTAATTAAAGGACTAGTTGAGAAAACGAACAAGGAAATAGATTCCATGAATACTAAGGTGCAACTGAAGGTGATGGAAAGTCCAGAATGGTTGATATTAGTATAACTTCCATATTGAATAGGTTCAAAGGATGATGAGGCAAACATGACAAAGAGTAACTCGTATAAGGTATGTAAAGCTTTCTCTTGGCATGTTTTGGTATAAGTACGTACAATTATCTTTCTTTCCTTTTTGAAATTCTTAGACTTAAGTGAATTGTATGTGGAATGTGGGGATAATTTCATTCCCTGAACTCCAGGTGCGCCTCATAATCCCTAACTACAGTTAGGTGTTTACACCCCTACAAGAATTGAGCATTGCTTGTTAAGGCTTCTACGTTCTAAAGAGAAGTGTTTGGGAAACTATCTTTCCTTTATCTTGATATGTACTTGGTATGAAAATGAGATTATGATGCCATAGTTGTTCACCGAGCCCCAGGATGGGCTGGGTATGAGATATGTATATAGTGACCACCTGAAGGAAAGTACAGACTATATAGAGTTTACTCTCTTTCTTTTTTGGCATGTCTTAGTTGTAAGTTAAATATGATTTGAGCTCCGGAGTAACTCCATTCTTAATATCTCCTATTTACTTTTGAATGTCGAACTTTGATAGTAGTTGAACTATTTCCGTGAAAACTTCTATATGTTAAAGAATTACCAAATGTACAGGCTCTAAGTCTTAAAGACTATATGAGACAAAGTGTTTTTGATTCCATAAATGATTTGGCCCTATGTTAATACATGTCTAGGGTCCTCGAGATTACTTTTGAGGCAGCCTATAATGGAATTTAGAGGACACTCGAGATAACAACACCATTACTTGGGTTCTTAACCAAAAGCTTAACTTTCTTATTTTGTCGAGTCTCTGATAATGATTTAAATTGCATATAGTTATGCACTACTCTACTTGTGTTTACTGTAACCCTTCTTTCACCGAGTCCCGGGCCGGGTACGTTATCGTACACAATTCACTCATTATCCACCGAGCCCCTCACTAGAGGGCTAGGTACGTATGTATATATATGATGTTGTGTTGTAATAAGGAGGTGATGGCACTGGGGCGATGATGGTTTTACAGATATGATTCACTGGACCCCTAAAAGGGCCGACTATATGGTATGATATGAGCATGCATGCTTTTGTAATTCACAAAGTACAAGTACATGCTTCTAATTTGATAATTTGTTCCCCTGCTTCTTTATTTTGGATATATTTCCAGTTGTGTTATGTTACCTTTTACATACTTAGTACATATGTCGTACTGACCTCCTTTTCTCGGGGGGCTGCATTTTATGTCCGCAGGTACAAATATAGGTTTTGGGAGTTCGTTAGCTTAGGATTCCACGCAACTCAGTTGGAAGAGGCTCCATTGAATCAGAGCCTAGTTTTTGATACTTTTCACTGATGTATAAAATTGTTTTGTCTATTCAGGGGTATGGCGGAGGTCCTGTCCCGCCATATGTTGTTGTTAATATTTTTAGAGGTCTGCAGATATATATATATGGGTTGTGTATGTATATTTGATTCAACTGGGTATACATGATGTATGATATATGTTATTATTTTATGTCGGCCTTGTCGGCTAGCATGCCCTTTCATATTATGATACAAATGAAAGAGGCTATAGATACACGAAATATTATGACCCATGGGGGTTCTCATGTACGTATCATGTCATTGTAGTCCTGTTTGACTACACTTGATTTATATGCATTGCATGTTTACAAATCGATATGACCATGACTAATAAATATGTATATAGGGGGTCCAGGTCGGACCTCAGTCATGGCCTACAGGATTGGGTTGTGACATGGTATGCCCACTACTAGAGTTGGGGCCTGTGGTACAACCCCAATAGCCGTGAAGAGCTGTACAATTGCTGCCTGTAGTGCTGGGGGCATAAATTATGCAGTTGGGGGCTGTGCTGGTTGTGGAGGTCCCTCTGGCTGAGTAGGAATAGGAGCATCCTGATGCTCCTTTACTAACTCCTGCTCTATCTCTGGGTCAGGAGCTGGTGCTGCACCCCTACCTGTCCTACGAGGATGGCCTTTAAGCCTGCTAGGCCTTGGTGTGTTATGATGACTGGTGGTACCATGCCTACGAACCATCCCTGCGAAAGAGTGGAATAAATGAGATTTTACAAAATTTAGAAGACACAACACTGCATAAAATGATACAACACAGAGAATGTTCCTAATGACATCCTTGGGCTATAATACCAACTTGTCATGACCCAATTCCTTAGGTCATGATGGCACTTACTATAACCCACCAGTAGGTAAGACAACCCATCAACCCGAAACTTCAAGTAATGGGTTTGAGGGCAAAAACTAAATAAGAGTGGAGAATTATAAAGATAAGCAGAAAGAATAAGCGGAAGTAAACCAAAACATAATATAAATAACTAAAGATCTCTCCCAAAACCTAAAAGTCACAAGTATAGAGCTGCTACAAAATAAAAGTCGAGTACAAGTCTCGAAATTGGACTGAAAATATATAAAAAAACTGGCTAGTCTCAAAAGGCAAAAGACAATCCATCCATACTGAAGGAGACAAAAATGATCAAAAAATGCCAAGTGCTCACCCTAGTCTCCAAAGCTGACTGCAACAAGATCGATCTATCCACAGTGGTTGCTAGTGCTCAGTCCTTCATCATGAAAGTAGATGCAGAGTGTAGTATGAGTACACAGACAACAGGTACCCAGTAGGCATCATAGGCCAAATAAGCAGAAAAGGTAAAAAAGTAATATAAAAAAGAGGAATAGCCTAAATAAGAGTTAACATAAGCATCAAAAAGGGAAATGAGTACTACGTATGAGAACTATAACTAACTATACCCAATTGGGCCTCCATAAGCCCAGCTGGGACACTCGTGCACAAGTTAAATAAAAGAAAAACCCGTACGAACCCCTATAAGCAAGCCGAGTACATAAAATAGCTACAACTACCAAGGCTGGGAACCAAGAATCTGCAATGTCAGGAATCAAAGAACTGTAGCATTTCAAAAGCCCAAAATCTCCAAAATCAACAAACAAGGGGTGCCTTAGGGGTAAAGACCAGGACTGGGACCCAAATGCTCGCCCAAAGGTTCAAAATGGCCAAGGTCGGGACTGAGTACCCAGATTCTTTCCATAATACATCGATACAATCGAGGACGGGACTGGGTGATGCTCACCATAAAACATCTGTATGACTGAGGCCAAGACTAGGTACCCCGATACTTATCATACTAGCAAGGCGGTAGAGGCCGAGGCTGGGTACCCGAATACTCTCTAATAATTCAGAACAGAGACTGGGAAAGGGTACCCAGATGCTCATATATAAATTATCCCATAATGCCAAATATTCTCCTTCCAAAATAGAATACAATAGTACCAAAAATCTTTTCACCAATGAGTCAACTGATATACCGCCGAAACTTAATTCGGAGCCAAAGGTAATGATCATGAATCTATTATTGCCAACACATCACAAAAGTCACAATTATATCGAGTTATGGATAAGGGTATTTTTAAGAGCGGCGCCTAACTAAGGCAAAACTATCAGGCATTAGCCCGCTACACCAATCTACAAGGATTTAAGACCACCGGTGCAATGCCGGGGCATCTAAAGCAAGTTTACATCATATACTAAGGCCAACAGACTCCACAGTACCAACAACATGCTCATTCAAATGTCCTTATAATACTAAAAAATAACGACAAGATACACATGCTTCTAAATACCCAAAAAAAACTCGATAAAAACCCTAATCATGATTTCTAACTCCTAAGATATACAATTAAACTACCCAACTCAAATTTCAACTATTTTAACATGCTTTCACACATTCTAGGTCAATCTAAAGAAAGAAAACCGTAACCTACCTATAGGCTAAACACATAAGCTCCAAATTATTATGCCGAAGCTTTTCCCTTCGGAACTACTTTGGAATGCTTCCACACTATCAAAAACATAACCACGATGTTGATATGGTCATTTAGACACTACTTTCATAATTTTTGGAGGCAGACCAATTTTAGGGTCTAAAATGAAAATTGTGAGACCCGCATACAAAATTCCTAATTTGACCCCTAAAAATAGGTTTCAAACGTTATCCCAAGCTCACAAATCATATTGATAACACAATTTGGGGTGGGAATTTATGCGGGACAAACAAGCAACCAAAACTCATATATTCCAACTAAAAGTCCTAAAAATGGCAGCATCAAGATCAGCTAATTTAGAAGAAACAAGACCCTTCCAATCCAAAATAATTACACTAGGATGATCCTTGTAAAAAAACCACAATCTTTCCTCAAGAATCAATCAGAATGGAGTTATATTGACAAAGATACACTCTTCCTAAATTCAATAAATTTTCTTTTCGAAAAAGACTAAATAAGTAAATAAACAGGCATTTTTACCTCAAACGAAGTTTCTCCTCATGTACCTGATATCACCACGAGATTCCTCACAAAATTCTCTTGAATTTAGACTCTTGAATCACCAAAATTGGGTTTATATAGGTCAAGAAATAATTTCTCAAAGTTCTTCAAAAACTCAATCCGAAAATAGACACTACTGCAAATAAAATTATGATTTTTAGCTGAATTGATTGCTCCAAATCAATTTTCAATCTATTCAATACATTCTCCATGAGAAATATCACAAGTTTTCCTTTTGAATCACCCAATTTGGAGCTGTATAGCCCAAGATAAAGGGTTTTAAATTGGAGGAAATATCCCAAAATAAAAGGGCTGCTACTGCTGCAATTTTTCACATTTTGGAAAATCCAAAATCTCCAATTTGGTGCTCGGAATTCGATAAAAATAAACAAATTATGCTACCCCACTAAATTTGATGTTTTGAACTCAATGGCACATTCATTATTCTCATACGAGATCATTTCAATAAAAAGTGGGTCCCACACTCAAGAGTCATTTAAGCCACATTCCACAACGGGCCTCGATATTAGTCTAAAAGCCTCGAAAAGTGAACGAAAGATCGTTCTAGACCAAAATTGATATTCCAAAACTAACCACGCTGTCAAAATTTTAATTCGTGCACGTCTTCCAAGAATGTTGACCAAAGTTAATCATAGGCTAACTTTTAAAGTGAAAAGCATCAAATGGTAACAACTAGTATTGATTGCCTCGATGGTCATGCCAACAATGCTACTAGCCTAATTTGGCCATTTTGGAACTGATGGAACCATCAAAATTCGAATTTGAGGTTTCCTTGACTCGGAGATCGAAATATCGCAACTAAACCAACTTAGGTCTTTAAAATACCAAAATGGGCATGGGACCTCTAAAAATTCAACCAACATTTATTCTAGACCAAAAATCCTCTCCCAAACCCACAGAGTTGTGGGAATTCCATTCTGAGCAATAGAACTCCAAAAGTTGACAAAAGTCAAACCTTGGCTTAAAGTTCCTTAAATTCATAACTCAAGGCCTCAAATCTTTGTTACAACTCCAAAACTTATTTCGTAAAGTCTCCTAATCCAATCTCGACATTTCAGAGCTGCTGGAATTGATGGAATTCCGTTCCGAGACCTATAGCTCCGATTGACCCAAATACCACTTTTTAATACTTAAATCTTATGAAACTCAAAATTTCCAAAGACAACTTTTCATAGGATTTTCTAAAAATCAACACCCGGTACCAATCAAAATTGACTTAGGGAAACTAAAGGGAGTGGTAAAATGGTCATTTTACAAAAATTTCAAAAATAATTCTATCACTTGGCATATCTTCAGTACTATAGGAAGTCTTGACCGGTAGGAAGTGAGTCGACTTAGTAATTCTATCAACAATTACCTAGATCGAATCATGACATTTCGAATGTGAGGAAAACCGAATACTAAATTCATGTTTACATCTTCCCACTTCCGAGTAGGTATTTCAATATATTTTGGCAGGGAACCCATCCTTTGGTGTTCGGCCTTCACCTTTTGGCAATTCGGATATTGGGACACGAATCCTGCTATGTCCTTTTACAGGACACCCCACCAATACAACTCTTTTAAGTCTCGGTACATTCTCATTGAACCGAGATGAAGAGAATATAAAGAATTACGAGTCTCATCCAAGATCATACTCCTTAAGACATCCACATCCGGAATACATAACTGACCTTGTAGCATAACATTACATCTCCTCTTTGTGAAAACACCCCTACCTTCTTCTCCTTTACCAACCACTTTAACTCCACTAATGTTGGGTCGAGTTCTTGCTTAGAAATGATATCTACCGCCAAGGAGGATTCGGACCCATTATGAACAACCATACACCACAATTAGTACCACTCATCTTTACCCATAACCTATCCAACCGGTGAACATCTTTCACCAACTCCCTCTTGCCTTCATCTGCATGAACCATACTTCTCATAGACACTCTACTAAGTTCAACGTCCACCACATTGGATTTACCTGTATGATAATGCATACTCATGTCATAGTCTTTGAGGAGTTCTAGCCATTTTCTTTGTCTTAGATTGAGTCCCTTTTGGGGAAACACATATTGGAGACTTTTATAATCGGTATACAAGTCCATATATACACTATGAAGGTAGTTCTGCTAAATTTTTGAAGAAAAAATAATGGCTTCCAACTCAAGATCATGGGTAGGGTAGTTACTCTCATTCACTCTCAATTTTCTAGAAGCATAGGCTATAACCTTGCCATTTTTCATCAAGACAAAACCCAAACCAATCTATGAAGCCTCGTAGTAAACCAAAAACCCTTCTAATTATTCTGGTAGAGACCAAATAGGAGTGGAGGTAATTTGATCCTTCAAAGTTTGGAAACCCTTTTCTCGCACTCATTCGTCCATGTGAATTTTGCCTACTTCTGAGTCAACTTCATCATAGGAGATAAAATAGAAGAGAACCATTAAATGAAACTTTTATAATAACTGGCTAGATCCAAAAAGCTCCTAATACATGAGGGAGACAATTGTTTAGGCCAATTCTTAACCGCATCCACTTTCTTTGGATCAACTTTGATCCCATCACCGGACACTATATGACCAAGAAATACCACTTTTTTAAACAAATATTTGCACTTACTAAATTTTGCAAACAATTGCCTATCTCTCAAGGTTTGAAGCAAAAATCCTTAAATGGTTTTTCTGTTCTTCCTCAACCCAAGAGTAGATTAGGATGTCATCAATGAAAACCACAATAAGAGTATCAAGGTAGAGTTTGAACACCCTATACATTAGGTCCATAAATACCCCCGGTGCATTCGTTAACCCAAAACTCATAACTACAAACTCAAAGTATCCATACCTTGTTTGGAAAGCTTCTTCGGAATGTCATACTCCCTCACCTATAGATGGTGATAGCCAGACCAAAGCTGGATCTTGGAGAAGTGACTTACCCCTTGCAATTAATCAAACAAGTCATCTATTCTAGGTAGTGGGTACTTGTTATTAATAGTCACCTTGTTCTATTGTGGGTATTCTATGCACTTTCGATGAGACTCATTCTTCTTCCTTACAAAAAACATGGAAGCACCTCATAGTGAAATGCTCGACCTTATAAACCCCTTCTCTAACAAGTTCTTCAATTGTTTTTTCAACTCTTTTAATTTTACCAGGACCATTCAGTTAGGAGGAATAGAGATGGATTGGGTATCGGGAAGAAGATTGATACTGAAATTAACTTTTCTTTCAGGAGGGATACCGGTATGGTCAATAAAAAAATTTAGGAAACTCATTGACTATAGGAACCAAATAAATGGAAGTAATTTCAAAGTATATGTATTTAACCCTTACGATGTGGTAGATACAACCCTTAGCAATCAATTTTTGAGCTTAATACAAAGAACGTACCCTTCACTACCAAATCATGACCCTTCTATTCAAGAATAGACTCATTTAGAAATTGAAACTTGACTCGATAAGTTCTATAATCAATAGAAGTATAACATGCATGTAATTAATCCATCCCAAGTTTAACATAAAAATCTACCATGTCAAGCTCTATGGGATCACAATGAACAACTTTATGCAAGATAGACACGGGACATTTCTTCTAAACCTTCCTAGCAACAACTGACTTACCAAAAAGGGTAGACACCAAATAAGGCTCCATTAATATTTTTGGTAATTAATCGAACCTATTAGCTAAGAATAGGGTAACAAATGATAAGTATTCACCCAGATCTAATAATGCATAAATATCAAAAGAAAAGACCTTTAACATTCTGGTAACAATATTTGGTGCTTCCTAAACTTCTTCCTCCTATGCAAAGCATAGAAATGGTTGGTGAATTGGCTACATCCTTAAGCTTTCTATATATGAGAAACTTGTCCTCGAGGCCTACCACCACCATCATCTCTACAATCTTAGGAATGATGACCCAGTTTACCGCATTTGAAGCATGCATTGGAGCCTGCCAAGCACTCCCCTTTGTGGTTCCTCCCATACTTCTTACAAGCGGGGAAAGCTTGAGCACCAATATTTTCTCTTGGGACCATTGGATTATATGAGTAGTAGTATTAGTGCAACCTTGTCGCACAAAATATTTCCCACCTTGGCTATTGCCATTATTATCATAACTGGACCTTTGAGGGTTTGAACCCTCCACCATCCACTCTGGCCTTCTTGAACCCTCTTGATCTCTCCCTCAACTTCTCTTCTTCAATTTGATTCGCATAAATGATTAACCTGGAGATGTCAATCTCCTTGACCAATATGTCCATCTTGAATTTCTTAGACACAAATATTGAGATACCAGAAATGAACTTGCTCATCCTTGCAAGGGGGTCGGAGACCAAGAAGGGATCATACTTTGACAACTTAGTGAATTTGAGGAAATACTCCATCACACTCATCCTCGCTTGACGAAGGTTGATGAACTCCTAGAATTTGGCCTCCTTTAGTTCAAATGGAAATAAACAGTCTAGGAAGGCACCCTTGAACTTATCCCATCCTATCGATCCCATTTCTTTATCTCTCTCAATAACCAATTGTCCGTATCAAACTTGTGCCACACCTTTAAGTTAATAGGCCACTATCTCGGGCTTCTCATTTGGAGGCACAATCATGATAGCCAAAATCTGGTACACCTCATCATTGAATTCCATAAGGTTCATATCTATTCTAGAACCATCAAACTCGGGTGGATTCATTCATTGCAAATACTGAATCATAGAGAAGCTGGATTTTGCACTTGGGAAGGAGAAACACCTTGATTCCCTTTGTTGGCTACGTCTTTTGCCAACAATGTCATCATATTTTGAAACTCCATATGGGTTACCCATTTCTCATGATGTGGGGCATTGGGAACTAGAGAAGCTTGATTCTCATCATCAACCCTTTCTCCTAGAGGTGCTCTTCCTTGAGGCATTATCTAGAGAGTACAAAATGGGTCGCTAGTTATAGGAAGGCTTAGGACACCCTAAGGCACAACATGAATTAGAGAGAAGTGAAAACTTTCCTAAACATCTCATATTATCCTATTCATAGTTGTGACGTGGTTCACAACCATGAACAAGATCCTATTTGACGCGGTATGTTGGACTCCTTGGACTATTTAAAAATCTCAAGCTATCATATAAAGTTTTTCATGACCCAAGCCTAGGGCCTCGATGTGACATGAAGAATGATGCACATGGAGGTACCACATCAAAGCCTCTTAGCATTCATTAAGCTTTTCATCGATAATGATAATCAAACAAATGGAAATATAAGGGATAACGGGATTAAGGGACTCCACATAGAATAGGAGTTAAAGTCATCCTAAACCTCAAACACTTTGTCCAACAATACCTTTCTTATTTAAGGCTTGGTGGTGGCTAAAACATGTCCCTAGCTCACCCTCAAGATATAAGTCAAATGTACCAAAAGTAAGTAAATAGTCTATACAAAGCATAAACTAGAAAGATAAGGGTATTTTTCCCAAAAAATGGGAACTCACCAAATAGTAGTAGCCTTCAACAAAAACACTATCCACAGGGAGGAAAGTGTGGAATAACATCGGTCCCTACATAGTGATATCATGCAGGTAAAAGTATGTGTTAGTATTTTGAATTTACTAAGTATGTGAGTACGCTATGCAATGAAGAAGAAAAGGAACAAACATAAGCAATATGCGTAAGAGAATGCATGCATCAGAAATCATCATATGAAACCTTAAAAAATTCATTTGTGGGAAAATGACCGTAACTGATATTTAAGACCATGCGAGCTATTACATGGCATCCAACATTACCCTCTATATTGGCACAGGGAGAGTACTTGCCGGGTAAAACTCCATCAACTTTAATTATTTCTTTAACTTTAACTTTAGTAGCTAATCGTGTATCCACAAGCCTAAATAGACTACAAGGACTTCCTATGTTGGCGCATAATTAATGCACCACGAGACTTTACTTAAGGACCCCTTAGAACGTGTCCCCATCTACATGCTACATTCGGTGCTAGGTCAATCCCACAAAAATAAAATTTAGATATCATAATAACATAAGCATTGATATAACTTTAGAGATCAAATTAACATTCGGTGGAATAGCTCATTAAAACCTTTTCTTTGATTAAAGATGTGAGAATTGTCCTTTCACATCGAATCCTTTCTTTGGCTAAGAAGCCCCTTCAACATCATTCAATCATTTCATCTGACTCACTAAACATAAATCATTTTTTTCATAAACTTTTATTTGGAGTCAAGCTTTTATTTCAACTTTACTTTAACAAAAAGAAACTAGGTGGGTTCATTTTATAAAATCTTCAATGGCATTTAAAGAATTCTAGCATTCATGAGAATGATGGAAATGCATCAAAATACTAATCTTAAAACAACCCACCGTATATACCTTAAAACCACTTTCAATCCTTCATATAGGCACTTTAACAAATCATTCATTGTATGGAATTGAGAGTCAATATACAACTATATATGTAAATAAACTTGAAATGTATCACAATCTATGCACTTGGAGTTATTATGTAAAATCCCATAGGAATTCATCATTTAGAATTTGAAATATCAAGTTGAGAAAATATTTGGGCTACATGGGTGGAAGAACCCATTGATAAGACCCACATACCTTGGGGGAATAAAATCCCTATAAAAGCTTTGAGGAGAAAACAAGACTTGAAGATGCCTTGGAAAGAAACCCTATCTTGCCTTGAAGTTCTTGGGATAGTTTAAGAAGAATAGATTTGAGGGTTTTGAGTCTAAGTGTGAAGAATGATGTCTTTAAATGGTTTAGGGTCTTTAGATGGATGAATTCTATCCTAAAAATAACATAATTTTGAATTAAAATGCAGGAAAAGACCAAAATATCACTTTTAAAATCTGACCAGAACAGACTTCATGGGGACCCTTCACGATCCATTGTTCTCACCACAGCCCGTGGTGGGATCCCATGATAAGGGACTTGGAAAAATATTTTGGAAAATCCCGCAGGGTAGTCTCCGATGTTTTACCACGGAACCCCTTCACGGTCCGTAAAAGTCACGGTGGGCTATGAAAGATTGTCATGGTGTAGGTCCTGCAAGTGGACTTGAAGAGTGTCCACCATAAGGACACACCATGGTCCATGGAGGGTTTCACAATCTGTGGTGGTCTTTTGTGGACCTAGCCTTGGGAAATTTCCTTAGGGTCTTTTGGAGGGGTCACTATGGAGGGCTTCACGGTCCATGGTGCTCACCACGGTCCATGATCCTACATTGTGGTTTGTCCCTTGCATGACTTAGTTTCTGAATCTCTACCAAGATTGCTCACCACAGTCCATGGTGCTTACCATGACCCGTGACGGCTTCCATGGTCTGCTCTTGGTTTTAATTTTTTGCACTTTCTAAAAATTCATTTCTTGATCCTTTATTTAGGACCTTCCACATTTTTTGGATCTTACAAAAAGACAAATATAGTTCGAAGAATGAGTTCAAGGAAATTTTAATGATCCAGTTCAGAAACTGTGGTGTCCTAAATAGGCCATGAAAGATGGCCATGAAGAAGACATGCAAGAAGCAAATTTTTGAATGAGAGGACCACGACTGCATACCACGGCTCGTCAAGAGTCTTCTTGACATGCACCGAACCAGATTCCTAATTGGTTTAGGATTAGGTTTTGTAATTTTATAAATACACAAATATGTTATATTTTTGGGGTTACACAGTTTATTTTGAGTTTTGAGTATTTTTGTGAACATTGTGAAGAATACTTTAGTGACTTTGAAGAACTCAAACGTGCAATCTAATTCCATGTTTGTTCTTGATTTATCTCTCATGTTGTAATTAGTGGTTTACATTTCTATAAATGTAAGTCTTATTTTATCAATTAAACCTTAATTGTTGATTCATCTCTTATGATTATGAGTATCTAAACCCCATAACTAGGGTTTTGGGAACTATGGAACAATAAAGAAGTAGGCAAACATATAGGTGATTTTTGGTAAGTACTTAGCATGGCATTGTAGTTTTGTTCGTCTTGTTTTTCTTTTAAAGAGTGCATGCGTGCATGCGTTAAAAATCACTGGTATTCATTACTTTATTGAGAGAAGGGTAGTGATTTGGAAGAGATTACTATCACAAAAATTCGAAGCATAACCTTCATCTAAGAACATGAGCCTGAGAGGATATAGTCCTCTGATATCAAAAGCAAGGGTTCCTTGGCAATACACTCTGACACTAAGAGGAGATGAGTGAAATACATTTAATAGGACCGAGATGGATTTAAGTGTACACAAATTGCTAGATTTGGCATGCGACACACTAATACAATATGACCAATATCTAATGACTACTGAGTTATATGTTATGGGGAACACTGTCCTAGTTACCACCTCACATTGTTAATAACCTTAAGTTTTAATTCTGTTACTACAAAATTTTAATTATCAAAACAATAAAATCCCCCCATTTAATTTATACATGTTCATTACTTGGAAATATTGGTTCCAACTGAGTTTAAGTGCTAGTAGACTTATTTCCTCTGCATTCCCTTCAGGTTCAACCCCAACCTAGTGGAGTTTTATATTTGATAGCGACCGCTTTATACTTCTAAATTGAAGTATAAGTTTGGGCGTATCACTGACCACCACCCGAAGTAGGTCCTAAAAATCCACTGAGTCTCGAAAATCCATCTTCCGATATATAGGTCCTGCAGGCATAAAATGCATCTGTGCCTGCAGGCATAAAATGCATCCCCTAAAATGAACATCTGTGCCTGCAGGCATAAAATGCATCCCCTAAAGAAAGAGGGTCAGTACAATATATGTACTGAGTATCTAAAGTATAAAACATCATAATTGAGACAACACTGAAGTAGGGATGCAAGAAACAAGTATGAAAGTTAACAATTCACTATACCTGTATCTTATGAAAAGAGGGCATGTATATCACCCTCACATATCACTTCCGGCCCGATATGGGACTCGATGTTACCATATCATCATATATGACATAATATTATCGTATACGACATCATTCATATATTACAAGTACATTACTATGTTTTCATGTCTACCTATCTATCATATCCGACCCTTTAGTGAGGGTCTCATTGAAAGAGTAGTGTACATGTCGTACTACACCCGACCCACTATGGGAATTAGTGAAATTATCACATAGTAAAATAAACCGAAGAACATTCATCCCGATTTATAATTTAAAATAATACCGAAGAACGTACGGCTCAATCCATATTTGAAAAAAATATCGAGGAACATAAGGCCCGATCCGTATTTTCTATCATATCATTATATATATATCAAGCCTAGAACTCGGTGACGAGCATCATCACATATGGCTTTATTGTATGCTTCACTTCTTCGTATATAGTATTTTATCCTCGTATACTACATACATATATATATAGTAGGCCTGGAATTCGGTGAAGGAATAGTAAATCTAGGCACGACCGCATTCCTGAGCCCTTTATGAGACTCAGAGGAAGATGGGTTACAGTGTGCATGAGTAGAGTAGTGAAAACCCATATGCAACTAAGTCATCATTTGATACTCAATGAAATAGTCAAGTGAACCGTCCCCTAAAGACCCAGGGAGTAATTATACGAGATATACCTTTAGATGTCATTAGGCTTACAGCAGCTGGGGCTTCAGAGATCACAGACATGCATCAAGATAATGCCACACAATTTATGCAATCAGAAACACAATGTATGTGGTTCAACTTATGCAAAGAAAGGAATAGTTTATGCAATCAGAGACATTGATTATTCTCTTCATCCATAGGATTCAAAATGATGAAGGTAACTGGTTGCAAGGGGATGATGACATAGCCAGGGCTGCTTGTGATCATTTCCAGAACATTTTCACTGGTGAAGACACTCATATTCAGGAGGATGCCCTTCAATATATTCCTAAGCTTGTCACAGATGATCAAAACAGGGACCTCCAAGCTCTCCCCACCTTGGAGGAACTGAGGACTGTGGTCTTCTCTATGAACCCCAACTCAGCAGCTGGCCCTGATGGAATGAATGGTAAGTTTTTTCAGGAGTGCTGGGAGATCATCAAAGAAGATCTATTCAGAGTGGTCCTTTCTTTCTTTAATGGTCAAACATTGCCTAAGTACTATACTCATACCTGTTTGGTTTTACTCCCAAAAGTAAGCCATCCAACCAAGCTCTCAGAATTCAGGCCTATTAGCCTTAGCAACTTTACCAATAAGATTATTTCCAAGCTTTTATGCCTCAGACTAGCACCTACTCTTCCTACTCTTATTTCCCCTAACCAATCTGGTTTTGTTAAAAATAGGAGTATCTCTAAGAACATCATGCTAGCTCAAGAAATCATTCACCAAATTAAGAAGCCTAATGTAGGTGGTAATGTGGTCATTAAGCTGGACATGGCCAAGGCCTATGATAGAGTCTCTTGGTCCTATATCTGTTTGGTCTTGAGGAAAATGGGCTTTGGAGAAGGGTTCATTGATATGGTATGGAGAATTATGTCTCACAATTGGTATTCCATCATTATCAATGGCTCAAGACATGGTTTTTTTCACTCCACAATTAGGGCTGAAGTTTTATCTAGACTCCTGAACAATCTCCATCATCATCCTAATTATCAGGGTTTCTTCATGGCAAAGAGGGGGCCTCAAATTAATCATCTCAGCTTTGCAGATGATGTTATCATCTTTTCTTCTAGGAGAGCCCAAACTTTGCAACTCATTATGGAAACCTTGCACACTTATGAGAGTACCTCTGGTCAGCTGATCAACAGAGACAAGAGCCAGTTCATGGTCCCTTCTAATGCCTTTAATTCTACTGTAAGAAGAATTAAGAAGGTCACTGGCTTCAGGCAAAAGGATAGCCCTATCACTTATCTGGGGTGCCCTCTTTACATTGGCAGACAAAAGCTCATATATTACTCTGATTTGATTGCCAAGGTGGTGAATAGAATAACAGGGTGGCAGGCTAAGATCCTCAACTATGGAGGCAGAGTCACTTTGGTTAAACATGTCATCCAAGCACTCCCCATCCACCTGCTGTCAGCTAGCTCCCCTCCTGTAACCATTCTCAAACAGATTCAGAGTATCACTGCAAACTTCTTCTGGGGTGGAAGAATGACAAGAGGAAGTACCACTGGTCTTCCTGGAAAAACCTTAGCTACCCCTATGATGAAGGTGGTATTGGTGTTAGACAAATCTCTGATGTGGCCAAGTCTTTCCAATATAAACAGTGGTGGACTTTTAGAACTAAGAACTCACTACAGGTAAGGAATAGAGCATTATTTCTTCTTTCTTTTCCTATCTCTGTTGTATGTGCAGGTACATACAAACCTACAACTCATCAGTCCACCAATGGAGAAAAAAATTTAGGTGCCCCATGGTGCAGCAATAGCAGGATGCAACAAACTACAAATAGAAGTTTGCCAAATCCAATTGATGCAACCCCTCTTTGGATGGCTGTTAAAGGATGCAAGAACACAGGATCATGTATAAGGAGTCCTTTGTACTGCAATTTCAGCCTGCCTCTTACCTTTATCAACAACAACATCCTCCAGCAACAAAGTCACAAACCTGCAACTTTCAGGGAACACATACAAGACAATATTAGTAGCTATTATAACCTGCAGAATTACTTGCCTGTGTGTTTTTCTGTTTGTTGGTGCAGGGTGATTTTTACCAAGTGGACATGTCCAAACACCTCCAACTTTTGCAGGATTGCATCATATACTAATTTGGAAAGGCCCAACAAGTTTCAGCTCAAAAGGATAATGGGAGACGTTAGGCGAGCGACCTGGAAAAAATCAGCAGTCTTAAGCCTAAAGAGAGAGAAACTTGGTAATTGGAAGCTCCAGCTTAGGAGTCAAGCCCTCAAAATTTGCAGGGATAAAGAAAAGGCCATATATGCAAACCTCATGAAGTTTCAGGCCAAACGGAGAATTGGAGACGTTAGTCGAGCGACTTGGCAAAAGATAATAGTCTCCAAAGCTCCTACTGAGGTCACTTCCTTTTTGCTAGTTTGTGCAAGCCCCCTTTTGTTTGTTTTTGGTTGTTGTATTATTTCAGGTACCTGGAGTGATTTATCAACATTCATTAACAACAAATACATAGAGAAAAGCCCAAATACAACTTTCAACCACCCTGCAGCACTTAAGCTTCAGCAGGGTAGCATGTGCAGGGTGAGGTGCAGCTTGTGGACCTGTCCAAAGACCTCCAATCTTCATTGCTTGCTTCCTTGGCTATTTGTATGTGCAGCACTCCCCAACATTCTTCATGACCTACAGCAACACCAAATTATTTGGATTGCAGCACACAAGGAACATGGTTACAGCATCTTCCAGATTTCTTTGGTTGTGTTGTTTGTTGGTTTTGTTTATCTGTGCAGGTACTCCAAGAAGTTTAACCACTTCAAAACAAGCAACAAGGAGCTGCACAAAAACTTGCACCAACCTTTTCACTTCCCACAATTGCTAGACCTTTTTTTAGTTGCTAAGGCAGGTTCACAGTTGCACACCTGCTACAACTTCAAAGTTGAGAATGCTTGGCTTCTCAGGGAACCTGCAACCATCATCACCCACCCTCTGTACCTCCCATATGCAGCACAGCAGCAGAAGTACCAAAAGAGGGATCTACCACAAGTCCAAAATGCAAGCTCCAGCAACCTGCAGATTGGCAGGTTTGTATGCTTTCCTTTTAGGTGCTTGTGTAGGTATACTAAAGAACTTCTACACATGGAAGCTGCTGAACTGACACACTGAAACAACTGACAACATCAAACAACATATGGGAGTCTCTCAATATTGCAAATACAGAATTTGAGGAAGCCAGCTGCAACAGAGGAATGGCACCACATTCAGAACTTTTGGAACTGCTCTTGGAATTGTGTGTTTGCTTGTTTGTTTGCTTGTTTGTTTGTGCAAGTTGTTGGAGATACAGGCAAAAGTGGAACTCAGATGGAAATCCAACAACCTCATAGACAACATCCAAGAACCAACAATAATATCATGAGTAGTTGTAACATGTTACATCTCCATCAACTTCATATACATACTGTGGGAACACAACACCAAACAACTGCTCAACCACACACCAAACAACAACTCAACCACAGAGCTGAAGCTGAAAGTGCAGACTTGAAAGATGAAGTTCAACAGCATCAGCAACAACAGATGCCAAAACCAACACACTCCCATGTACAGCAACCTCTAGACTTGGTTGCTTGTGTATGTTTCTGGTTTTTTCTGTCTGTGCAGGTATCCCAAGGACTTGACCATCATCCAACAGAGGGAGAGACAGTAAGGAGCTGGTTACAGAACTACAACAACCATGTTTGTTTGCTCCCTTGGCTACTTGTAGGTGCAGGTCTGCAGCAACCATACATTTGGAACCCCATGCAGGTGTTCGAATGCAGCTACACTTTTCTCCACAACAAATCCAAGGTTGTTGGCTACTATAGCTCCATATACTTCCTCTCCTTTCAGCCTCCTTAGCTGGTAATCATGATACTGATACAAAGGCACACTTCACCTGGATTTACTTGGTACGACAAGACTAAAAAGAGCAAAGATGAAAGGAATTTCCCATCCCATGCGAGATAGAAGTTTCGTATACTTGTTCTTCTTCAATGTAGCTATGTCTGGTACGTAGTATAGTTGAATAGGACTAGTGTAGGTTACTTTCCTTTTTTCTCATGGAAGGGGAGAGTCTCCCTCATTTATGCTTTCATAGTTGAATTGTACCGGGAGGAGTCCTCTCACAGGTTTACTGCTTTCTAGTTATAGTTAGTCTCTTTTTTGTATCGGGGATGAGTTAGCCGACCTTAATAGGTTAGCCGACTTATGAACCACCATAGGATCGGAGGTAAGGTTTATGTCCCCCTCCTTATATTTTTATTTTGGTTATTTATGTTAAGGCTTGGGGGTGTTGCTTAACCCCTGACTGTGCATGAGAGGTGGGAGCCTCGTGTAGGGTCTGTTCCCATAAAAAAAAAAAAAAAAAAAAGAGACATTGATTATTTCAGAGCCTTTAGGGAAAGGAGCTTGTGCATTTAATTATTATTCATCAAATAGGAGACTCGAAGGTAGTAGTTCAACTACTTTAAGAACTATAAAAACAAGAAGTGCATAAGAATTACGGTTCATGCTTCCTATGCATCCAATTACTATTTCACAGATATAGAAGGCTCAAGGGTGATAACTCAACTACCTTAAGAGCCTTGTCATTCAGAAGTGAACAGAAATTATGTGTCATGCATCATGTTCAGAGCTCATGAATAGAATTAACCCAAGCTTCATACACATATCATTTGTAACTTATACCTAAGACATGCCAAAAGAGAAGAAAGGGTAGCTTCGCATATCTGTTATGGACTACTTGCACCCAAGCTCACTTCATTAGTTATTTAACCTTTTTAACACAAAAGTAATACTAAAGTTAGTGACCTTCAACCTTCCATCTTGTAATTCCACCACTAACTACCCATAGTAACCAATTCCTTATTCGCCTTTCTTGCTGAGTCTCGACTACTCTATTAGTTTGTTAGAAGTTAACGGAATTCGGGAAGCATCTCTTCTATAACTTGCCCTATCTGAACTTTAAATTTAGCCCCAAAACCTTAGAATCCAACCAGAAAAAATAATCAGCAGCATATATACAAGTAAGTTACATCAATATTACCCAATACAAACTCCAAGCAATTCGCCCAAAATCACGATACCAAAATAAGCTTTTCAGTCGTTAATCCGTAAAATCTCTAATCACGCGGAATGGAGGGTTAGGTTGATGCAACTAGAAGCACCCACACCTCTTTCAACCTATGTTCCATCCCTGCAATATGGGATAAAACCATCTTCAAAGACAACGCCACAATCACAACAACACTATACAATCTTAACAACTTTAACTCGGCTAGAACGACTTCAATTTAGTTTTTTTCTAATGCCAAGCATACTTATGCAATTATCTTATTTACAGCTTCGGTAAATACACTCCATAACAACATTGTTAACTCCACTTTGAAAGGAAATACCTTACCTTGTCCAAAACTTGCCAAATTTTGCCTCGGAAATCCTCTTAACGTGCTAAAACGTAGTGGACTATTTGTGTCACATTTTTTCTGCCCCAAATAGAAATTTTATGCTATTAAACACCGTTATATAACTATACTATACCTTAAATACTTAATTCATCGATCGAAAATGGAGGACTTACCTTTCTCTACCCAAAGTCATAGCTCCCTCTCTAGCTTTCTAAGGTTTTTCTCTTCTTTTTTTCCAAGGAAAAACATGCTGAAAATGAGATATACTCCAGAGTATAATACAAATATAAACCTCCTTAGGATGTGATACGTGGCATCCCCTTAGGGGTGACATGTGGCAGCCCTTTAAGGTGCCACCTTACGCCATGCAGCCACTATGCAGCCACGTGGCAGTGGGGTCCACCCCAAGTAGGTGAGTCACCTACTTGCTTCAAGTAGGTGCATCACCCGTCTCCTTATTTCTCTTTCATGGGTTTATAATTTTATCTCACTTTAAGAGCCTATGTATTCCTTGCTACTTAATCTCGATGTGTACTCAAGTAGCTTAGTTATGTAAGACATCCAAGTTTGTAGCTTACGCAAGTATGTTGATTACCACGACTCATTATTCAGCTTCCAACCCCTTCTAATCCCCTTTAGACCTAATTCCATCCTTCCCTCCTATGGTGTATTTCTTTCTCCTTTCCTTAGAGTTATTTAATAGCGTGGTAGATAATCTAGATCATGTATAACCTTCCAAGATACGTAAGACAATGTCCCAAGGTGAGAAAGAAAGGGGTATAATATCCTTTCCCCCTTTAGAACATTCGTCCTTGAATGTTAATTAGTCTCACAAGGTCTCACAAGGATTTCAGGGATTCTCTATAATGGTTGTCACCTATAGTCCTATTATTCATCAACTTAACTTATGTAGGAGTTTAGACTTCCTGTAGACCTAGGGAACGTGTACAGATATCTCTTTTCCATCTCCTCTTCGACCTTCCAGGTCAACTCTTCTTTAGTCTTATTTTGTCACAAGACTTTGACAAAAGCCATGTCCCTAGTTCACAACCTTCTAATCTATCGATCCCTGATTGCGATAGGTTGCTCCTCCAAAAGAACTATTCTGGAAGGGTCACTTATACCTTTGCAAAGCCTTGACATATGAGAGACTGGGCATACTACCTCAAAATCCAATGGTAGGTCCAACTCATAGGCAACTTTGCCTACTTTACAAATGATTTGTTAAGGCCCAATGTATCTCCTTCTTGTCGAATTTTATTATACCTTTCCTTGGTGATGCTTTCAAAAATACCCATTCATCCAGTTCAAACTCGAAAGGTCGATGTCCACTATCTGCGTATGACTTTTGTTGACTTTGGACTGTTAATAGTTTTTCCTGACTAAGCTTTACTTTATCAATAACTTACTGGATCACACCTGGGCCTGTCCAATAATCGAAAGGCGCAATATCATACTAAGATTCACCTGTGTTCCCAATCCCTTCCTCAATGATCTCCAGCGGTTAGTTGTAACTTGAAATTCCTTGTCTGAGATAATAGGTATGTGAACTCCATGAAATCTTACTGTTTCCTTTCTACATCATTTCGCATAACCCTCAACTGAATATGTCTTCCTAACTGGAAGAAAATGGGTTGATTCTATCAGCCTATCTACCCTAACCCATATGAACTCATACTTCCATAGAATAGAAGGTCAGCCTGTACTATAATCTATATTAACTTCTTTCCATTTTTGAGTCAGGATTTCCACCCCCCTGTAGTAGGCTATCAAGATCTTGATGCTTAATTTTGTTTAAGCTACTGTATAATTTCTCTTAATACAACTTGTAACGCTTTAGGCATGCTATATTGTGCTTTTACTCAGATTTTCTCTCTGGTTCTCTTACCATACATCATATTGTAATCTTTACACAAATGCATGTAGGTGCTTAGAGCAGTCCAGAAAATGCCTTAGCGTTACCACCCTAGTCGTCATGCAGACTGTATATTATCTCTTACCTCCTTCGGTTGATGTCAAGGCTCACTATGGATTTTGCCCTCAATACTAGTCATGTCTCACTAGTTTTGCCTCAAGCCATCTTATACTTTCCTTTCATGTATCCAAAATATTACAATCACCCTATTGTTATTGAATTCTTATTGTTTTTACCAAGTAACCACCTGATCTCATCCTTAGCATACCAATAGTTGCAGGTTGCATAACTATTTTTGCACAATTTGTAGAGAGTGCGTTCAATTCTAATAATAGTCTTTCCTTCTCCTGGTTTATTCTGCTCCGCATATTTCCTTGTACAAATACATAGTTGCAGTTTATTTGGTCATACCTATTTCGCCTCCTTCACTTACTCTTAAGTTCTCTTATATTCTACCATAGAAGAGATTATCCTTTCTCTTTTGCTACTTATATAGTACAATGTCAGCAGCCAGTAACTCTGTTACCAACATCTTAATCTTTAGTCAAGTGTAACTTGGCTATCCCTTACAATATCTTTAAGTTCTCATTGTGATTCTCTTCTCGTATTCATCCCCTTTGTATGCACCCATTCTTTGATGTTATACTATTCAAGGTC
Organism: Solanum dulcamara; assembly: GCF_947179165.1. Lineage (NCBI taxonomy): Eukaryota > Viridiplantae > Streptophyta > Magnoliopsida > Solanales > Solanaceae > Solanum > Solanum dulcamara. The sequence goes on from NC_077239.1 coordinate 47,062,275, forward strand.
CTTACTAATAATTCTCAGCACCGTCTCAAGTATCATGGCTTCTATTTGTTCACTGATGGCTTTTAGATCTTGTTAATTCATGTCAGTATAGTATCTCACTTTAAGCAACTTTCCTACTTTAGGGTATTCCGATATCACTATCTTTTTGTGTCCTACCTTATGCCCTTATTTCAAATTTTTCAAATGCGTATGATTCTTTTCATACACATTTGGTATACTACACTATATCTATGCATTCCTTAATATCATAATACTATTGATTGCCCATATACGACATCTTAATAGAATCATAAGTTGTTGATCGCCCATGTACGATATCTTAACATAATCGTGAGTTGTTGATCCAACCTAATTATTGGTAGTAGAGTCACGTATAGACAATACTTCTTTATGCCTCATGAGCTTTCACCCTTGTCGTGTAGCTGATGCCAACTTCTAATCTTATTTAAAACCATATCAACTTCAGGTTAATAGTGGTCTTGTCTTATCACCTTTTTATCGCACTATGCCCTCAGTTCGTAGCTGTCTATTTCCTTTTTTTTCCGATACTCATACTTAATTAATCATATCTATCTTGAGTACTTCCTTTAATAGCCCTTTCATTTCTCGTTTTCCAAACATCTTCTATTCACCTCTATTTTCTCTTAGCATACCAGTCATTTCTGGCATACATCTTGTCTTGTTCCTCACCTTTACTTTTGTTACCACTTGACCTTTTATTTTGAACCTTCCCTATAAATCTGTGTAAGTCTTTCTTGTTTGTTCTCTATTTGCTTTTCTATTCTCCACAAACCCCATCACATCCTTTACTTACTTCTTTATTAAACTTTACTTATTGTCATAATGATCTTCATTATATTCACATTATATCCTGTTCCCATTCAGTCCCCTAGTATAATGCTTCTTAACCTTTCTCACAATCCTTAATATAGGTTACTTACCCTTCTTAGTTAGTTTTATTCTTAATATCCCATAAGTTATCTTATTAATACTTCATATCCGTCGCAATTCATTTTCCCTTGTACTCTTGTCATAATCATACCGTTACTTCTTTTAACTATAGCTCATCATAGTTTATCCTTGTGTATCAATTCAGGCGGTGCCTTACTATATGATTCTATCCAGATCTATCAGTCTCCCCTAAATCATCTTCTCAGGATCATGAGTCTTTTCCACCTTTGTTTTACCATACCAGTATTGATCTCCTAGTTTCTATTGCCATCAATTTATCAATTAACTTATTTCTCGATGTCAGCCATACTTGTGGTTTAGTCAAATCTCATTCTTATTATGGACAAGGCATACTATAACCCTGTATCTTATTCTCTTTTATTTTTAGGAAAATTTGGGTAGAGTTTCCTCTGTATTTCTTACTATCTCAATTTCTGCACGCAGAAAATGCCAATAATACCTCATAGGGCCAACACATATACTCATATCATATCATATCACAGCCACACAAGGCTTCTAATATCAATAAGAGTATAAACTGGTGGACTTACCTTATATGTCCACTCGAACTGCACCTGTTTCACTGTTCTGTCTAATTTTCTTTTAACCATTTAACCTTACATGTCAATCATACTTCAATACCTTACCTGACATGTCTTCCGTTGTTTTTCTTACCTGCATGCTATGTAACTTCCAATATTGTTGTTCACTTTCTTCTATCCGTGTTGTCCTTCTTCTGAAATCACATGTTAGTATGAGGAATTTCATTCCCTATGACTGGGCTCTATTGTACGATCTTAGATATGAAACAAAGTAATATCCTAAATGTCCTGTAGCCTCCTGTTTATAGATGTGGTGCACAACACACTGATAAATAAAACGCTACTATACAAGGTCTGTAGACAATCTAAGGATGAACTACTCTGACACCACTTCTGTCATGACCGAACCCCGTAGGCTGCGACTGGGTCCGACATAGACCCTTGTATATATAACTATCAAATATAAGAACTATACACAAGAACCCCAGTAGGTAATAACATTTTCATGTATATGTAGCCTCTTTTATTCTTATCATATTATGAAAGGGCATGCGAGCCGGTAAGGCTGCCATAACATAAAGACATTTACAACTGAACAAACTCACAAACAACCCACATACACATGTCTATAGACCTCTAAGAATAGTAACCACAACATATGGCAGGACAGGGTCCCCGCCGTACCCCTGAACAAACAAATATATATACATAGGAGGACCAGTACATAAAAATCTAGGCTCCGAAATAGTCGAGCACTTCCAACATAGCTGAGAGGAAATCCTAAGCTGCCGAATCTCCAAAATGAACATTTGTACCTATGGGCATGAAACGAAACCCCTCAAAGAAAAGGGGTTAGTACATTACATGTACTGAGTATCTAAAGCATAAAACATCATAACTAAGACAACACTGAAGTAGGGATGCAGGAAACAAGTATGACAGTTAACAATTCACAATACCTGCATATTATGAAAATAAGGCATGTATATCATCCTCATATATCAGTTCCAGCCCGCTGTGGGACTCGGTGTTACCATATCATCGTATACAGCATCATACCATCATATACTACATCATTCATACATTACAAGTATATAACTATGTTTCTATTTGTATGCCTATCTATCATATCCAGCCTTTAGTGAAGGTCTCGATGAAAGGGTTGTGTACATATCGTACCACACACGACCCACTATGGGACTCGGTGCCATTATCACAAAGTAAAATATACCAAGAAATATTCGGCTCGATCTATAATTGAAAATAATGCTGAGGAACGTACGACCCTATCTATATTTTCTATCATATCTTCATATATATATCCAGCTCGGGACTCGGTGACAAGCATCATCACATACGGCGTCATCGTATGTTTACTTCATCGTATACGACATTTCATCCTCATATACTTCAATCATATGTATATAGTCAGCTCGGGACTTGATGAATAAATAGTAAATCTAGGCACGACTGCATTCCTGGCCCCCTTATGGGACTTAGAGAAAGATGGGTTATAGTGTGCAAGAGTAGAGTAGTGAGAAACCATATGCAACTAAGTAATCATTTGAGACTCAATCAAACAGTCAAGTGAACCATCCCCTGAAGACCCGGGGAGTAATTATCCGAGGTACACCTTTAGATGTCATTAGGCTCACAGTAGCTGGGGCCTCAGAGATCACAAACATGCATCAAGATAATGCCACACAATTTATGCAATTAAACACACAATGTACGTGGTCAGAAACTTAACTTATGCAAATAAAGGAATAGTTTATGCAATCAGAGACATTGATCATTTCATAGCCTTTAGGAAGGGGAGCTTGTATATTCAATTATTATTCGTCAAGTAGGAGACTCGAAGGTAGTAGTTCAACTACTTTAAGAACTTTAAAATCAAGAAGTGCATAAGAATTACGGTGAATCATAACTGTAGTAACATCACCTCCTTAATACAACACATCATCCCTCTAGTGAGGGCGCGATGAACAATGTAGTGGAATTGTTCACGATAACTATTCCCAGCCCCGGGTTCAACGAAAAAAGTGTTACAGTATGCACGAGTAGATTAGTGTGAAACAAAATATAGTTTAAATGATTAACGGAGACTCAATGAAGTCGTCACGCGAACCATCCCTGGATATTAAGGCAGAAATTATCTAATGTATACCCTCTAAATGTCACTAAGGACTATGTAAAAGAGAGTTTTGAAAATCTTTGACTTATACCAGTATGAAATATCTTATGGCAGTATGAGCATTGGTTATCTCAGAGCCTTTATTTTTACAAAAGAGCTTAGTCGAATCAATCATTATACAGTTATATAGAATACTCGAGGAGTAGGAGTTTAACTACTTTAAAAGTCTTAACATCTAGAAGTGATCAAGAGTCCTAAAGTCATATTCAGAACCTAAGAGTGAAGTTTCCCCGAAGCTTTCATCATCCATATCCTACATCTAAGACATGCCAAAAAGGAAGATAAAACATAGGCTTTACATACCTATGTCAAGAACATGCCAAGAGAGAGCTCCACATACCTCTTATGAGTTACTCTTTATCCCGTTCGCCTCGTCGTCCTTTGAACCTATTCAACATGAAGGTAATACGAATATCAACCACTCTTATCTTTCCAGCATCTTAGGTTGCACCTTAGTATTCATGGAATCTATTTCCTTGTTCGTTTCCTCGACTAGTTCTTTAATTAGTTAAGGAGTTAACGAAAAGTAGGCAGCCCCTCCCCTATAATATGCCATATCTAAATTTCCAATTACATACCTAAACACTACATCCAACCAAAAAAAACAACCTTCAGCATATTTTTAAGCAATTCACACCAACAATATACAACGTAAGCTTCAAACGACTCGCTCAAAATTACGATATCAAAGTAAGGTGTCTAGCCTTTATTTTGTAACACCTTTAATTATACGAAATGAGGGGTCGTGTGGATTCAAAAAGAAGCACCCCTACCCATTTTAAAACACATTTAGTCTCTTCAACAATACACCAAACCCCTGCAGCAACACCTAACAAGAACAATACTTTACTTGGACGACAAATCAACTATAACGACTACAATTTGGATTGTCTCCAACGCTAAGCATTACTATACCATTTTCACGTTTACAGCCACACAAAAGGCCTATAATACACTCCATAACAACACCATAAACTACAATTTGAAAGGAGAAACCTTACCTTACCCGAATTTGGTCAAAACTGCCAAATTGCAACTCGGAACTTCTCCAAACGTGATAAAATTAAGTGGGCTTTTTATGTCCCTTCTCCACTTCCCCAAATTGGAATTTTTGATTATAAAACAATATTATATAACCGTGGAACACCTCAAATAATTAATTCACAGAATTAAACTCGGAGGCTTACCTTGGCAGCCCCCAAACCCTTAGCCCTCCTTTTCTTGTCTCCAACATTTTCCTTCAGCTTTCTCTTGTTTGTTCCAAGTGTAAAGCTGAAGTTGTGGTTCCATAGACATCATAAGATACATATATACACCCCCACATGGTTGAGTAACACCTAGACAATTAATTCACGGAGAAAATTTGAAGAACTTACCTTTAATTTCTCAAGAACATGGTTGCCTTGTTCCTTGTCCTTCTTCACGTTTTTCTCTCAAATTTCATGGCTGATTTTTGGATAATGAACAAGTTAAGAGTCACATAATATATATATATATACACCTCTTTAGAAGGTTCCATGTGGCATCCCCCTAGGGTGACACATGGCAGCCTCCTAGTGTGCCACCTCAACTTATTCGGCCAATCACATGCTGCCATGTGGCAGTGGGGTCCACCTGAAGCTATTGTGTCACCTACTTGACCCTAAGTAGGTGCATCACCTGCTTTTCCAAGTAGGTACATAACCTACTTGCTTCGAGTAGGCACGTCATTTCCTTATTTCTCTTTCGTGAGCTCGTCATCCCGTCTTACCTCAAGAGCGTATGCACTCCTTGCTACTTAAGCTCGACCTGTACTCAAGTAGCTTAAGTGTGTAGGACTTCTAAGTTAATATCTTACGTAGGTAAGTCGAGTCCTACGACTCCTTACTTAGCCTCCAACTTCTTCCAACTCCTCATAACCCTACTTCCAACCTTCCCTACTATGAGGTATCACATTCTCCCTTCCTTGGAGTTGTTTAATGGCGTTGTAGATTATCCAGACCACATAGTAACTGCTAAGAAGCTTAAGAGACATTCTGAACTCTAGAGTGTGAGGTGTAACAAATATTAACCTCATAGGTAAGTCATGATCCCACTTGGGTAGTAGATAAAGAGAAGTGTGTGGTGATTAGTCAATTATCTATCATAATTATTGAGATTGTTGCTCGTAAACCATTATTGTATTTTTTGGCCCTTTTGTACTTCTTGATTAGTTTTCTATACTTCCATATATGATGCCATGTTATAGATAAATTTGTTAGCAAAGGCATGTAACGAAACGACATAAGATAGTAAGTCCTGAAGAAAGGTATGTAAAGCTAAAACCTCATACACCATAGTGACAAGTTCCTAATATAAATTTCATATGAGATAACATGATGAACTGTTCCTATCTTGCAAATATTTCCATGTTGGATGCCTAAATCTACAGAGTTGTAGTACCCTTTGCTTGTTAGAAAAGTCATATGTTTCACGTCCTCATATGTGTCTTCAGTTTAAACTCTTAGATTCTATGGGGCACATATGTATCATAAATTTAAAAGAAGCAATTGTCAAAAGATTATCCATATGAGTATATATCAAATAGCTATATGATTCTTAAGATAAAGAAAATAATTAACAAATGTTTCATGAGTGATATGATTAATGAGTTACTTACTAAAAGTCTTTGTATGCAATTTAAGAGTATAGCCTACGCTGCTGAATGTGGTGGGTATTTTTAGGGCCACTACGTGCAATGCTATTATGTGCAAAGAATTCAAATAGAGTCAGTTGAAATTTCCCATTGTGGATTCACCCGACTTATACGAGTAGACCATAGAGGAGCCTAGGGGGCATACCTTGATAGACCTCATTTCCCAGACTATGAGATTTTATGCGTGGTCCTGATAGTGGGATACAGATGCCATACAATGTTCACAGATCTCAGACAGTAGGCCATCATGTGACTCCCTGATAGTTACTTTTACAAAGAGCCACAAAGTTATATAACGAAGTAAAGATAACACTTACGAAAATTATAGGAATCTTATATATATATATATATAAATGAATAAGCCAAGTAAATCTAGATAAGGAACCTTGATATTGGTCACAGATCAAATTTTGAATTATGTCTCCTGCATATATATGCTCATATTTGCCTATCATGATATTTGATTCATTGGAGCATCCTTACATGTCTACTTGTTATTCAGTCTGCTTTATATACCAGTATATATGACATGTACTAACATCCCTATTTTTAGGATAGCAAACATTCCTCGTAAACTTGAGACATCCAATTAGCAGTGGTAAGATCCACCTTTACCTGGAACTATCAAATATGTAGAGCCTATATATTTCTATGTATGTATATATTCTGGAATGGGTAAGTACGGGCCCTATCTTGACTAGTTATCATATTCTTAGATACACTCTTAAGCATTTTCTTAGACCTAGGTTTATTTCGGTTGTAAGTAGCCTAGTGGGCCTTTTTGTTAACTATATTAGGTGTGTGTCTTGGCATATGTTCTTCTTTTTATTAATCTACAACTTTAGAATGAGTTTCATACATATTATAGTAGGTGCTCCGATATTTTCTCAATGTACGCTCCTTCCTAGTTGGGGGCTTGACAAATTTGTGGCTAAGTGCCCAAATTGTCAATAAGTAAAAGTTGAGCATCAAAAACCAAGAGGTTTGGCTCAAGACTGTCATGACCCAGTCCCGTAGGCTGCGACTCATGCCCGAGTCAGACACCCATATATACCCTTAGCCCAAATTAGCATATTAGCAGACTATACAAACACATAAATCAAATGAGGTCGCTAGATAGCATACAAACAAAGATGTAGTACACGGACGCCGCTACGACCATCACAAAATACAAAAGCCCAGATCATATACAGAACCCACAACATAAATCTACAGACCTCTACAAAATGATAGCCTAATCATATGATGGGACAGAGCCCCATCATAGCCCTGACCAATATGTACAAATATGCAATAAAAAAGTTAGTACCAAAATATGAGCTCCGGCTAAAAGAGCACTGTCAAACAACAGAGTGGATGTCCTAAGCAAGCAGGCCAACAAATCAATCGTCTGTACCTGCAGGCATATAACACAGCCTCCAAAACAAGGGGTCCTATGTTGGATCCATTAGCCTAAGCCTACAAGGGCTCCTATGTTGGCACATAGTTAATAAGATAATGGGTTGCTACTAGGATTCCCTTACCGAATCCCACCACAATGCCCTATTCGGTGCTAAGTAAATCCCATAGAATAGTTTAATACTTCAAAATAGTCATAGTATATTGCTTGAGAATTCAAATCATCACATTCTGTGGAATAGGTCATTAAAAGCTTTAGTGATTCAAATATGCAAGAGTTATCCTTATAGAATAAAGAATACATCATTAATAGCATTTTATCATTCTTTTATTTCATAAGACTCCCCTTTGAACATAGACATTGCTTTCATAAATATTTATTTGGAATCAAAGCTTTTAAGTCAAACTTCATTGAAAATATAGTAAAACTAGGTGGGTTTAAATTACTTCAACTTGCAAACATGTATGTAAATGAATATTCATAAATACTTTGAAATTCATTAATTAAAAATCATGTTTTAAACAATACACCATGAATTTCAAGAATCTTTAAAGAGATAAATAGAGAGATTACTTGCAAACCATCAATTCATAAATATGAAATTATGTTGCATCAAAATAGACCAATAATAATTAGTTTAACCATTATTCATTCTATTAAGTAAAAACAAGAATTACTCATAAGAAAATATTACTTGAAATCAAGAGATTTAATTGGAAGAGTTTTTAGACTACATTAGTGGAAAAACCCATTGATAAACACCCATAAAACTTACAGTAAAGCTTAAAGAAAATAAACCTAATTTATCATATAATAAAAATACTTTAGGCATGCGAGTAGAAGGAATACTCTCATTGAACTCTTACTTACCTGAAATCCAAAACATTACTCAGAATCGAAGGATTTAATGAAAACTCTTGAATCCTAGCCTTTTTTCCTCGCCGAAGTGTTTTGTGTACTACTCAGAGTATATGAATCACCAAAATAGTATTTATACACTACTAAGAACTAAAACTATATTTTGAGAATGAGTAAAGAAGTGTATCGAGAGAAATGTTGCTTAAGAAAGCTTGATGAACAAAATGATAAAATAAGGTGGATATTTATAGGTGTGAAGAAGGGACCTAACAATAATTAAAATAATTATAAAGAAAAATCTAAAAATTTAATGGAAGATTGTGATGTTATGAGTGATGTCAAATAGAGGACTATTGATGTCATGGGTGATGTCAAATGGATATAGATCTTTTTATGGCTGGTGAGGTGAACCTTCTTTTAACATAATACCCTTTGTCGGAGTTATGTTTGAACAAGATAAATTCCTCTTTATAATTTGGTATCTTAATATGAATTATTGCTTTAGAAGTTTAATTTCATGTCTTTTAAGAATCAACTGAGTCAGATCATCCTGCAGTGAGATATGAGTTTTATTCTACAAATACTCTATTTCATCACCGCACCATATCTTGTAACAATTAATTTATTTGACCTACTTAACCTCCAAAAATTAAATTATGGTCTTAAAGAAGTTATAGGTAATGATGTTGGAGTTATTCAAAAATTTGAACCACCTAATTTGGATCATCCTATGAAAAGTTCTGACCAAAATACAAAAGTTGTATCCTTTTCATCGAGAATTGGAACATCATATACAATGTTTTTAAGGGGTGTTACAATATCTCCCCCTTGGGAATATTCTTCATCGAATGAAGAAAGTCTTAGCTTGAATAGAGTAGAGTGTAAACCAACAAGCCATCATTAATGCAATAGTTCAATTTAAAACATCATTCAGAACATATTTCATAATTTTGCAAGCATATGATAAGAAAAGTTGAAATGCAAGGATTTCATGTAATTAAGAAAGGACAACTTAATACCTTAGGTTTAGGTAGAGGGAAAAATATGAGGGTATCACTTAATCATATCCGCTTCTGCTTCCCATGTATCACTTTTGATTTGTTGATTCCTTCAAAGGATATTAACAGATGTAACTTCTTTGTTCCTCAATCTCTTAACTTGCCGGTCCAAAATTTTAACTTGAACTTCTTCATAGGTCAAGTTTTCTTCAACATTCACTAATATCAAAGGAACAATGGAACTAGGATCATCCACACATTTTCTCAACATAAACACATGGAAAACCGGATGAACCATGGTCATTTCCAATGGCAACTCCAACTCATATGCAACCTTGCCAATACTTCTCATGATTCTTTAAGGTCCTGCATATCTAGGTCTCAATTTCCCTTTATTACCAAACCGAACCACACCCTTCATGGTTGAAACCTTCAAATATACCCAATTATCCATATTAAACTCAAGATCCCTTCATCTAGTGTCGGAATAGGACTTTTGATGACTTTGAGACATCTTCAACCTTTCTCTAATGATCTTCACCTTCTCTAAAGCATCAAGTACCAAATTGGGACACAACAAGTTCATCTCACTTACTTCGAACAAACCAACCGGGGATCTACGTCGTCTTCCATACAAAGCCTCAAATGGCACCATCTCAATACTTGAGTAGCAACTATTATTATAGGCAAACTCAATGAGCGATAGATGATCATCCTAATTTCCTTTAAACTCCAACACACAATCCCTTAACATATCCTCTAGTGTTTGAATCGTCCTTTTGGCTCGCCTATCTATTTGAGGATGAAATGTGGTGCTCAATTTTACCTTAGTTCAAAGGCCCTTTTTAAATGATCTCCAAAAGTGAGAAGTGAATTGGGTACCACAATTCAAAATAATGGATAATAACATACCATGCAACCTCGCCAACTTCCGAATATACAACTTGGCATAGTCTTCGGCACTATAGGAAGTCTTAACTAGTAGAAATTGAGCCGACTTAGTCATTCTATCAAAAATTAACCAAATCAAATCATGACATTTTTGGGTTTGAGGCAAACCCACTACAAAATACATATTCACATCTTCCCACTTTCAAGTAGGGATTTAAATGTCTTGAGCTAGGCCACCCAACCTTTGATGTTCGGCCTTCACTTGTTGGCAATTTGAACATGAATCTTTCTATGTCCTTCTTCCTGCAGCCCCACTAATAGAACTCTTTTTAGTCTCAGTATATTTTTGTCTAACTAGATGATTTGAGTATGTAGAATTATGAGCCTCCATCAAGATCAAACTCCTTAGACCATCCATATACCTAACACATAGCCGACCTTGGTAGTATAGCGCCCTATCTCCCCCTTCTGAAAAAAGCTCTACCTTCTTTTCCATCACTAACTTCTTTAACTCAATAAATGTCGGGTCAAGATCTTGCTTTGACTTAACATCCACCACTAAAGAGGATTTGAACCCATTTTGAACAACCATACCACCATCATCGGTACTACTTAACTTCACCCCTAATCTAGACAATCGGTGAACATATTTCACCAACTCCCTCTTCCTTTCATCAACATGAGCCACACTCTCTATAGACGCTCTACTAAGTGCATCGCCAACTACATTGTCTTTACACGGATGATAGTACACAGTCATATCATAGTCCTTAAGGAGTTCTAGCCACCTAATTTACCTTAGATTAATGTCCTTTTGGGTGAACACATATTGAATACTTTTATGATCGTTATACACATCCACATACACCTCATAGAGGTAATGCTACTAAATCTTACAAGAAAAAACAACGACCGCCAATTCAAGGTCATAGGTAGGTTAGTTGTGCTTATGCACCTTTAATTGCTTAGAAGCATAGGCTATGACCTTGTGTTTTTGCATCAAGAAACAACCTAAACCAATATTTGAAGCATCACAATTAACTATAAATTCTTCTAATCCCTCTGATAAATTCAAAATAGGAGCGGAGGTAAGTCGATCTTCCAAGGTCTGAAAACTCTTCTCACACTCATTTGTCCATATGAATTTGGCTTTCTTTTGGGTCAATTTTGTCAGAGGAGATAAGATGGAAGAAATCCCTTTGATGAACCTTCAATAGTATCCAGCTAGACCCAAAAAACTCAGAATGTCTGAAGAAGACAATGGCCTAGGCCAATTCTTGACTGCCTTTATTTTATTAGGATCAACATTAATTCCATCACCGTATAGTATGTGACTAAGAAATGTCACCTCCTTCAAGCAACATTCACACTTACTAAATTTTGCAAACAATTGCCTATCCCTCAACATTTGAAGCACAACTCTCAAGTGATTCTTATGTTCTTCCTCACCCTGAGAGTAAATCAAAATATCTTCAATGAAGATCACCACAAAAGTATTAAGGTAAGGTTTGAACATCCTATTCAACAAGTCGATGAACACTTCTGGTATATTTTTCAACCCCAAACTCATAACCACAAACTCAAAGTGATCATATATTGTTCAAAAAGCCTTTTTGGGAATATCACACTCCCTCGGCCTTAATTGGTGATAGATGGACCGAAAGTCGATTTTGGAAAAGTGACTTGCCCCTTGCAGTTGATCAAATAAATCATTCATTCTTGGGATTAGGTACTTATTTTTAATGGTCATCTTATTTAATTACTGATAATCTATACATATTTGAAGCTACCCATCCTTCTTTCTCACAAATAACATCGGAGCACCCCATGGAGAAATACTTGGTCTTATGAACCCCTTTTCTAACAAGTCCTTTAATTATTCCTTCAACTCTTTCAATTCTGCTAGGGCCATCAGGTAAGGAGGAATAGAGATAGGTTGGGTATCGGGGAGGAGATTGATACCAAAATCAAATTTACTTTCGGGAGGGAAACTGAGGAGGTCATCGAGAAAGACATCGGGGAACTCATTGACTATGGAAACTGACTCAAGAGGATGACTTTCGGAGTCAAAATCTCTAACCCTCACAATGTGGCAAATACAACCTTTAGCAATTATTTTTTGGGCCTTAAGATAATAAATGAACTTACCCGTCACCATCGAATCATGACCCTCCCATTCAATAATGGGCTCATTTGGAAATTGGAACTTAACTCGATGAGTCCTACAATCTTTGGAAGCATAAGATGCATGTAACCAATTTATCCCAAGAATGACATCGAAATCTACCATGTCAAGCTCAATAAGATCACAAAGAATATCTTTATGTAAGATAGACACGGGATAACCCTTATAGACCTTTCTAGCAATAACCGACTCACCAACAGGGGTAGACACAAAATAGGGCTCTAATAACATTTCAGGTGACACATTAAACCTATTTGCAAGGAATGGAGTTACAAATGATAAGTTTGCACCCGGATCTAATAGTGCACACACATCAAAAGCAAAGACCTTTAATATACCATTAATGGCATTAGGTTTATCCTGAACCGCTTGTCTTCCATGCAAGGCAATAAAGCGGTTGGTGCATTGGACACCTCCTTAGGCTTGTTGACCATGAGCAATTTGGCCTTGAGGCCTACCACCACTACCTCTACAATCCCTAGCATGGTGTCCCGACTTGCCACACTTGAAGCATGCATTGGATTCAGCTAAGAATTCCTCTTTGTGAGTTCTTCCACACTTCTTGCAAGCAGGGAAAGTTTGAGCACCAATATTCTCTCTTGGAACTATTGGGTTAGAACCCATGTTCTTGTTGAACCTTGGAGGAAGAGTATTGGTCGAACCTTATCCCACAAACCGTTGCCCACCTTGGCCTTTGCTATTGTTATCATAATCGGACCTTTGAGGGTTAAAACCTCCACCATCCACTCTAACCTTTTTGAACCCTATTGATCTCTCTCTCAACTTCTCTTCTTCAATTTTTTCTCTGTAAGTTATTAACCGAGAGATTTCCATCTCCTTGATCAACATGGACATTTTGCACTCCTTGGATACCAAGCTTGAGACAGTGGAAATAAACTTTCTCATCCTAGCTCTTGGGTTAGAGACTATGAAGGGAGCATACTTTGATAACTTGGTGAATTTTAGAGCATACTCCCTCATGCTTATACTCCCTAGACGGAGGTTGATGAACTCTTTGATTTTTGCCTCTCTTAGCTCCAATGGGAAAAAGTTGACTAGAAAGGCACCTTTGAACTCTTCCCATCCTATCAGCCCCATTTCTTCATCTCTCTCAACAACCCATTATTCGTACCACACTAGAGCCACACATTTGAGTTGATAGGACACTAGCTCTACATTCTCATTTGGTGGCACACCCATGATATCCACAATCTGTTACACATCATCAATGAACTCCATAGGGTACTCATATAGTTTAGAGCCATCGAACTCGAGTGGATTCATCCTTTGGAAATCCTGAATCCTAGAGGTCGAATTTATCATTTGGGGAGGAAGAACACCTTGATGCCCTTTGTTGGCTACGACTTGAGTCAATAATGTAATGATATTTTGAAAATTAGCATGGGTTACCCCTTTATCATGATATGGGGCATTGGGAACCGGAGGAGCTTGTTCCTCATTCTCAACCCTTGATCTTGGAGGTGCTCTACTACGAGTCATTATCTAGAGAACACGAAATGGATCATTACTTAAAGAAAATCTTAGAACACTCTAAGGCACGACATGAATTTGAAAAAAGTGAAAACTTTCCTAAATATCACATAGTCTCATATTCATAATTATGGCATGCTTCACAACTATGAATAAGATCCTATTTGACGTGGTATGTTGGACTCCGAGGACCACTCAAAACTTCAGGCTCTGATACAAAGTTTTTCACAACCCAAGCCTAGAGCCTAGACGTGACATAGAGAATGAGAAATTCAAAAGTATCTCAAATAAGCTTCTTAGCATTCTTTTATCCTTTCATAGGTAATGACGATATGTCCAACAATACCTTAAACTTTTAAATTAACAAGGCTAAGACAAGCCCCTAACTCACCATCAATCATAATAGAAAGAAATGTCATAGTAAGTGTCTAAAGATCTAAACATATCATAAGCTAGAAAGATAAAGGTGTATTATTCCCAGAACATGGGAACTCACCAAAAGTAGTCTTCAAATAAAATCTCAACTATCCATGTGGAGGAGAACGAAGAGGGGAACTGGTCCCTACATGGTGATATCATGAAGGCAAAAGAGTATGCATTAGTACATTGAATATACTAAGTATGTAAGCATGTATGAAATTTGAGGAAAAATTAAAACATTTAAGTAATTTGAAATATAATTCAATCCATGCATAATCAATCTTATATATATCCTTTAAAACATTTATTTTGTGGGAAGATGACCATAAATGACATTTAAGACCATGAGAGCTATTACATGGAATCCAACATAACACCCTACATTGTCCGGGGAGACTACTTGCTGGGTATAACTCCGTCAACTTTATTTATTTCTTTAACTTTAACTTTAAGGGCTATTTGTGGATCCATTAGCCTAAGCCTACAAGGGCTCCTATGTTGGCACATAGTTAATGATAAAAGGATTTCTACTAGGATTACCTTATCGAATATCACCTCAATGCCCCACTCGGTGCTAAGTAAATCCCACAGAATAGTTTAATACTTCAAAATAGTCATAGTATATAGCTCGAGAATTCAAAACATCACATTCGGTGGAATAGCTCATTAAAAGCTTTAGTGATTCAAATATGCAAGAATTATCCTTATAGAATAAAGAATCCATCATTAATAGCATTTCATCATTATTTTAGTTCACAAGACTCCCTTTTGAATATAGACGTTGCTTTCATAAATATTTATTTAGAATCAAAGCTTTCAAGTCAAACTTCATTGAAAATATAGTAAAACTAGGTGGGTTTAAATTACTTCAACTTGCAAAAATATATGTAAATGAATATACATAAATACTTTGAAATTCATTAATTAAAAATCATGTTTTAAACAATACACCATGAATTTCAAGAACCTTTAAAGAGATAAATAGAGAAATTACTTGCAAAATATCAATTCATAGATATAAAATCATGTTGTATCAAAATAGACCAATAATAATTAGTTAAACCATGATTCATGCTATTAAGTAGAAATAAGAATTACCCATAAGAAAATATAACTTTAAATTAAGATATTTAATTGAAAGAGTGTTTGGACAACAAGGGTGGAAGGACCCATGGATAAACACCTACATAACTTATCGTAAAGATTAAAGAAAATAAATATAATTTATCATATAATTAAAATAATTTAAGCATGAGAGTGGAAGGAATACTCCTTTAGAAGCCTTACATACCTGGATTCCGAAGCATTACCTAGAATAGAAGGATCTAATGAACACTCTTTAATTCTAGCCTTTTCTCCTCATTGGAGCATTTTGTGTACTACCCAAATTATATGAATCACCAAATTAGTATTTCTACACTACTAAGAACTAAAACTATATTTTGAGAATGAGTAAAAAAGTATATAGAGAGAAGAGTTGCTTGAGAAAACTTGATGAACAAAATGATGAAATAAGGTGGGTATTTATAGGTGTGAAGAGGTGACCTAACAATAATTAAAATAATTATAAAAAAAATCTAAATATTTAATGGAATATTGTGATGTCATGGGTGATGCGAAATGAAGTACTATTGATATGATGGGTAATATCAAATGGATCTAGATCTTTCCATGGTTTGTGAGATGAATATTTTTTAAAGAAATATCCTTTTTTCGGAGCTGCATTTGAAAACGATAACTTCCTCATTAGAATTTGGTGTCTTCATATGAATTGTATCTCTAGAAGTCTAACTTTATGTCGTTTAAGAATCAACTAATTTAGATTATCTTGCAGTGAGATATGATTTTTCTTCTACAAATACTCCATTTCATGACAGCACCATGTCTTACAACAATTAATTTATTTGATCTACTTACTTCCAAATCTTAAAATATGGTATTCAAAAATGTTGTAGTAAGGATGTTGGGGTTATTCAAAAATTTGAAATACCTAATTTGGAACATCCTATGAAAATGAATCACCAAAATATAGAAGTTGTATCATTTTAATAAAGAATTGGAACATCTTATACAATATTTTTAGGGGGGTGTTACAGAGAAACATAAGAAAAGTTGAGAAAATTAACTTACGCAGTGGACTACGAGTGTCACCTATGATTCTTAGAGAGTTCGATTAGTCATAGGAACGAATCGTAGGTCCCTGCAACACTTGGTGAAATTTTAATCTTGAAGACCCTATATAAAATTGTCCTCATTATTCGTAAAGATTTCTATGAGTCATAGAAAGGACTCATGGAAGCCATTGACACTTAGCCAAATTTCTGAAGTGAAGCCATTACTATGAGTGATGAAGACGACTCGTCAAAGAGTCCATAAATTGTAGAAATGACTCGTAGGAGAGATTCATTGACTCAGGTTTTTAGGTTTTTTAGAAATTATAGGACGAAAGAGTTCTACGGCCCGTAGAACTTTCTACAACTCATAGAAAGGGGTCCGTAGACCTCAAGACCTTTTTCATGCCAATTCTATAATTGTTCTTCAACGACTCGTAGAAGACTCTGCTACTCATAGAAATAACACGTAGAGGACCAGGGAAAGTTTTAATGAAGGGTAGTTTGGTCTTTTCCCACCCTTTCCAAACCAAAGCCCTAACATTTTAGGACTATTTTGAGTCCCTTATTAGTACCCTATCGCTTAAACTCTCATTAAAACATAGAATTATCTATGAGCATGTATTAGAGAGGAGAAATGGCTAGGATTTTTGGTTTTTAAGCGAGGTCTTCAAGTTTCAATCGTTTCTTCAATTTCCAGGTATGTAAGGCTATCCATAACGTGGATTAAGTTCATCCACATACCCTATATCTTTGGTTCTTTGAGTTGAGTTGAGTTTCGAGGTTCCATGAATTGAGTTCTTTAGTTAATGATAATTCCTATTGAGTTTGTTTATAAACTTCATTGTGCTATTGCACATATTACGATATTCCTTGAAGAGTTTCTTGAGTTGAGTCTTGTTGAGAATGTTGATTCGTGTATACATCCACATGAAAACTAATTGTGATTTCAATTATATTTTATGAATTGATGGAGTTTTTAAAGAATAATTTGTGAACGTTTTTCATCAATCATGTTATGCACTAATTTGAGTTTCAAGAATAACTATTTTTATCTTTGATTCATAAAGAGTTGAGCATGACATGAGTTTGAAAAATCTCTTAGTTACTATTTTTGTATAAATGTGTTGAGAATTAATACAATAAAATATCTATTCTGATGTTGAGTTGAGGAGTAAATTTATGCTTTAAATATATTCTTTGAATTGACATGAGTTGATTTTTGAGCTATGTCCAAAAAGAACCTAATGAGTTAATTGAGTATCTTATTCATTATATGAGTAAAATAAAGTATTTTTTGAGAGTCGCATGAGCACCAATTTGGGTAATAGTGAAGGTAATACAAAGCCAGTAAACTATGTAGCCAGCGTAGAATAGATTTTATGCCTCTCTAAGTCCCGAAATGATGGACTTTGAGTAATTTGGATCCAGTTAGTTTGAGCGTCAATTACCCTGACAAATATTTAGATGGTTGTAGTAGACCCATTTTTAAGGGTTGTATCATCACTAGCTCTTAAGTGATTGTTCTCAGTTAGAGAAACTCCCAAAGGGTAAAATATTATATTTTCATACATTTAGTTGCATCTCTTATTGCATATTATTTAAGGCAATGTATTATTTTACTTCATGCTTTATTGATATGAGTCACTTTAAAGCGAGTCCCTAGAGTTGAGTTGTATGAAGTTAAATATTATTGACTGTGTTCCTTTCTAGTTATTTTAAATAATCGTACATTCCATGTACTGACTCCATTTGGCCTGCATCCTTTTATGATATAGCTATAGGTGCTCCGTTGAAGATCTGTTTCCCTTTGTCTATTAGCGGTGAGATCTCCCCGTTTCCAGAGGAATCACATTTATTTCAGTCATTACTTATGAGTAGTTCCTTTTTAAGGTGGACGTGGGTGTGTCTCGGCACCTTCTTGTTTATTTGATAGAGTCTTCATGGACAGATTCATAGTTGAGTAGATATTTATTTCTATAGTCTATTTAAAAACCATACTTTGATATTGAGATATGAGAATTGAGTTTAATATTAATATTTTCTATTTACATATTTATTTATTGAGTTGTTCAGTTGTTATCCCATTTGAGTTTCTTATCATATTTTTTATATCTAAGTCTTTCGCTGATTAGTTTGAATGAGTGAATGGACTAAGTGCTTCGCTTGGGGTCAGCAATGGTCTCTGAGTGCCGGCCACACCTAGGGTACGTTTTTGTAGAGTGACAAACTTTATATGAGAGCCCAATATTCAAGAGTCCTAGGGTGTCTATGAAGTTGTGTCTTGTAGAATTTTGATTATGGGTGTGCTGTGCACCACACTTATAATCAAGATGCTATAGGACATTAGGAGATTGTTTCACTTCATCATATTATGAGTCGTGCAAAAGAGTTTAACTCTAAAAGTTCCTTCCTAGTTCGTGTGTTTATGCATTTGCAGAAAATGCCTCCTAAACATACCGCTAGCCAGTTGAACGCCGCCACCACCATGCTCACTCAGTTGGTACCTTCCTAGAGGGGTAACCACAGTTCACTAGCTTCTAGCTCTTGCTCTCACAATTCGTCAGCTTCAATGAAGATGTGATATTTCTTGAAGATGAACCCTCCTATTTTCACAGGGTTATAAGGTTGAGTAGGAACCCCAGAACTTCATTGACGAAATATGGAATATTCTGAAAGCAATGCATGTTACTAAGATTGAGGGGGTTGATTTTGTGTCTTATCAGCTAAAGTACATTACAAATTTTTGGTAGTGAGGATGTTGAGTCTTCTATTTGGGATAAATTTGAGGGTGTTTTCTATGACCATATCTTTCCCAGAGAGTTGAGGGAAGTAGAGGTTGAGGAGTTTGTGAATCTGAAACAAGAGGGGCTGACTGTGAAGGAATACAACCTTAAGTTTAACCAGCTGTCCAGATATGCTCTAGAAGTTGTTCTGGACATGAGGTCTAAGATAATAAAGTTTGTCTCTGGATTGGGCAGATATGTTAAGTAGGTGTACAAGGCATCACTGATGATTTCTGACATTGTTATTTCTAGGCTTATAGTGTATGCTCAACAGATTGAGGATGATAAGAAGAAAGACATAGAAGAGCACTTGAGCAAGAAAGTCAATTCAGTGGGTCATGATAATAAGCAGAAACAAGGTAAGGGTAATATGTCTTTCTTTTGGAAAAGATCATCTAACTATGCTCCATAATCAATAAGTAGACCTACGCCTAGCTATAGGTATGATAAAAAATCCCTGAGTCACCATAATTTTAGAGCTCAGGGTTCCCAATCCTAAGGGAGTGTGGCTCAAGGTTCAAAGGGGAAGCCGCTCTACAGAAAGTGTGATAGACTCTATTTGGGAGAGTGCAAAGAGAGCACCAGGGGTTGCTATAAATATGGTAAATTAGGTCATCCTCAGAGAGAATGTCCGATATTGGGAAGAAGAGCCCAATTTTCTTCTTCGGCACCACCACACTGAGGTAATCATAGAGGTACTACTTCAGGTGAAGGCGGAGGTTCAAACCATTTGTATCCTATGACGGGTCACTAAGACCAGGAGATCTCGCCAGATGTTGTCACTGGTATGCTTTGAGTCTTTTCTTATGATTGTTATTCTAAGCTTGATCAAGGGGCCACCTTGTCTTTTATGACCCAATATATGGCTAATAAGTTTGAGATCCTTCCTAAGTGTCTTTTTGAGCCTTTCAGTATTTCTACTCCTATTTATGAGTCTATTTTAGCTGAGAGGGTATGTAGAAATTGTCATGTGTCCATCTATCACTGATAAACTATGGATGACTTAGTTGAGTTAGGCATTGTTGATTTTGATGTTATTCTTGGCATGTACTACTTTATGCTTGTTATACCTTAGTTGATTATAGAATTCGAGTTGTCAAGTTCTAGTTTCTGAAAGATCCTATCATAGAGTTGAAGGGTAGTCAAGGAGTGCTTAAGGGTAAGTTCATATCATACCTTAGAGCTATAAATTTAATCTCTATGGGTTGTATCTACCATATAGTTTGAGTTAGAGATGATAGTGTGAAAGCTCCATCCCTTGAGTCTATTCCCATTGTGAATGAGTTTCTTGATGATCTACCCGGTGTCCCTCCCGATAGGGACATCGACTTTAGGATAGATATCCTTCTTTATATGCAGCCTATAACTATTCCACTATACAGAATGGCTTCCAACGAGTTGAAACACTTCAACGAGAAATTGAAAGATCTCCTAAATAAGGGCTATATTAGGACAAGTGTCTCCCTTAGGGGTCTCCTGTCCTATTCATGTGAAAGAAAGATGGATCGTTGAGAATGTGCATTGACTATTGTCATCTAAATAAGGCCACCATAAAGAAAAAGTATCTCCTTCCTAGAATGGATGATCTGTTTGACCAACTTCAAGATGCCATTTATTTCTCGAATATAGACCTCAAATCAAGTTATCATAAATTGAAAGTGAGAGAATATGATATCCCAAAGACCTATTTTCAGACCCGATATGGTCACTTCGAGTATCTTGTTAGGTCTTTTGGTTTGGATAATACTCCTTCAATATTTATGAATTGATAAATTGAGTGTTCAAACAATATTTTGACATATTTGTAATAGTATTTATTGACAAATACTGATCTATTCGAGGAGTGAAGAGGAGCATATTAACCATCTCAAGATTGTCCTCCAAACTCTTAAGGACAAGGAGTTGTGTGCTAAATTTTCCAAGTATGAGTTCAAACTTGCATATGTGGCATTCTTAGGCCATATTATTTCTAGGGATGGTATCTGAGTTGACTCAAAGAAGATTGGAACGATTAAGAACTAGCCAAGACCCACATCCCCGACTGCTAAAAGAAAGCTTCTTGGGTTTCGCTGGTTATTACAAGAGATTTTTTGAAAGTTTCTCATCCAAATATTCACCATTGACTAAGTTGACTCAAAATGAGACTAAGTTTCAATTTCCTGATGCTTGTGAGAAGAGTTTTCAAGAGTTGAAAACAAGGTTGACTACTGCTCTAGTTTTGACCCTACCCGAGGGAACAAATAGTTTTATTTTTTATTGTGATGCATCCACAGATGGATTGGGTTATTTGTTAATGTATAAGGGTAAGGTTATTTCATATGCTTCTAGACAGCTTAAGATTCATACGAGGAACTACCTAAATCAGGACCTTGAGTTGGCAGCCATAGTGTTTGCTCTCAAGATTTGGGCGCCATTATCTATATGGCATGCATGTTTATGTATTCACTAACTACAAGAGCTTGCAGTATATGTTTATTAAGAAAGGGATGAACCTGAGGAAAAGGAGAAGGCTTGAGTTGCTAAAGGACTATGATAAAAACATTTTCTTAGCAGGTTATCTATGGGGAGCACTACCTATGTAGGGGAGGAAAGAAAGAGTTGGATAAAGAGGTGCATAGGCTTGCACATTTGGGAGATCAACTTATTGACTCTAGTTTGGGTGGCATTATTATTCAGAATAAGGATGAATCATATCTAGTTTTTTACGTTAAAGAAAATAAAGATCAAGATCCCATTCTCCTCCAATTCAAAAATGATGTTCACAAGCAAAACGTAATGGCTTTTGAAAAAGAAGGAGAAAGAGTGTTGAGGTATGAATGGAGACTGTGTTCCAAGTGTTGATGTCATTTGACAAAGGATCATGGCAGAGGATTATAGCTCAAGGTATTCAATTTATCTAGTTTCTATAAAGATGTACCATGACCTAAGAGAAGTATATTGGTGGAATCGAATTAAGAGAGATATAGAAGAGTTTTTGTCTGAGTGCCTGAACTTCAACTAAGTCAAAGTTGAGCACCGAAGGGCTTGTGGAGTGGCTAAGAACATTGAGATTCCAAAATGGAAGTGGGAGATGATAAATATGGATTTCATTGAAGGTTTACCATGATCTCGCAGGCAATATGACTCTATTTGGTTAATTGGGGAGAGGATGACCAATCAGCCTATTTCTTATCGGTTAAGACTACGGACACCGTAGAGGACTATGCTAGATTGTACATTTGAGATATTATCAAACTTCATGAGGTTCCTTTTTCTATCATCTTAGATAGTGGAGCTCAATTCCCTACTCAATTTTGGAAGTCGTTCAAGAAAGGTATGGGTTCAAGAATGAAATTTTGTGCTGCTTTCTATCTGTAAATAGATGGCCAGGCACAGCATAAAATTCAGACTTTGAAGGATATGTTGAGAACCTGTGTCATCAACTTCAAAGGTAATTGGGATGATCACTTGTCACTTATTGAGTTCATGTACAATAATAACTTCCATTCATATATTCAAATGGATCCTTATGAAGCTCTGTATGGAAGGAGATATAGATCACCGATTATTTGGTTCAGATATAGTGAAACTAGTTTTATTGAACTGAACTTAGTTCATCATGCCATTGGAAAGGGGAAGATCATCAAACGGAGGTTAAAGACTGCTTAGAGTTACCAGAAATTCTACACTGATGTTAGTAGGAGAGATTTATAGTTCAAAGTGCATGATTTGGTACACTTGAAGGTTCCACCAATAGGTGTGATGAGATTTGGGAAGAAAGGGGAAGCTTAGTTCCCGCTACATTGTTCCTTATCTGATTATGAAGAGGGTTAGAAATTTAGCCTATGATTTGGAGTTGCCATCAGAATTAGCAGCTAATTTATCATGTTTTTCACATATTTATGCTTAAGAATTGTTTGGAAGACCATTTGCTTGTTTTTCTGACTAAGAGCATTGGGGTGAAAGAAATTTAGACTTATAAAGAGATTCTGGTCTGGAACCTTGAACATCAAGTTCGCAAGTTGAGAACAAAAGAGGTAACATCCGTTAAAGTTTTGTGGCGAAACCAGTTTGTTGAAGAGCCGACATGAGAAGCTGAAGAGGATATGAAAGCTAGATACCCACATCTATTTGTGCTTTCTAATGATAATAAGGAGGGTAATGTCTCTTTATCTTATCTTTGAGTTGATGTTCATTCCAATTTCAGTATGTCATAAGTATTTTTGAGTACGAGTAGTTGATTGTTTGAGTGTTTGAGAATTTAAGTCCATGATTGTATTATTTCATTGATTAAACCCTTAGCTTGGTATTTGTTTAAGGATGAATGATCACAAGAGGGATATATTATAACACCCTGTGTTATTCTAGTCTAGACGAAGTTCGAGAACCATGAGAAAATTTGAGAAAATAAACTAACCTAGTGGAACACGAGTGTCACCTACTATTTGTAGAAAGTTCTACGGGTTGTATTTATGACTCGTAGGTCCCTCCAACATGTGGTGAAATTTTAATCCTAAAGACCTTTCCTATGATCGACCTTATGATTATAAGGGTTTCTACGAGGCGTAGAAAGTACGCATAGAACCCCTTGACACTTAGCTAAATTTCAAAAGTGAAGCCATTCCTACGAGTGATGATGATAACTCATGAAAGAGTCTACTAGTCATAGAGATGACTCATAGGAGAGATTCAGAGACTCAAGTTTTCAGTGTTTGAGGAGTTGCAGGATGAAAGGGTTCTACAACCTGTTGAACATTCTATGACTCCTAGAAAGAGGTCCGTAGACCCAAAGACCTTTTTCAATACAATTCTACATTTGGTCTTCTACCACTCATACAAGACTCTATGACTCATGGAAATGACCCATAGATGAACAAAGCCAGTTTTAATTAAGGGTAGTTTGGTCTATTCCCACCCTTTACAAACCAAAACCCTGACGTTTTGGAACTATTTTGAGTCCCTTATCAGTACCCACTATGCTTAAATTCTCATTAACACTTAGAATTATTTAAGAGAAAGATTAAATAGGTGAAAGGGCTAGGGTTCATGGTTTTCTAGCGAGGTCTTGCACATCTTCACTTCATCGAGTTAAGTTGAGTTTCGAGGTTCCATGAATTGATTTCTTGAGTTAATGATATTTCCTATTGAGTTTGCAAATAAATTTCATTGTGTCCTTGCATATATACCATATTACTTGGTGAGTTTCTTGTGTTTAGTTTTGTTGAGAGTATGGATTCGTGTTTGCATTCACATGAATCCTAATTGTGATTTAAATTGTATTTTATGCATTGATGGAGGTTATAAAGAATGATTCGTGAATGCTTTACATCAATCATGTTATGCACTAATTTGAGTTTAAAAAATGACTATTTGTATCTTTGATTGAGAAATAGTTGAGCATGAGTGAGTTTGAGAAATCTCTTAATTACTATTTTGAGTATAAACGCGTTGAGCATTAATACATTAAATCATCTATTATGAGGTTAAGTTGAGGAGTAAATTTATGCTTTAAATTCATTCTTTTATTTGACATGAGTTGAGTTTTGAGCTAAGTCCAAAAAGAGACTAAATGAGTTTATTGAGTATCTTATTCATTATATGAGCATAATAAGGTATTTTTTTGAGAGTAGTATTGAACACAGATTTGGGTAAGAGTAGAGGTAACTCAAACCCCATAAACTATGTTGCCAGTGTAGGATAGATTCTTTGCCTTTCTAAGTCCCAAACGATAGACTTTGAATAAATACGATCTAATGATTTTGAGCGTCCTTTACCCTAGCAAAGTATTGAACAGTTGTGGCAGCGGCAATTTTAAGTATTGTATCATCACTAGCTCATAAGTGATATTTTTGTAGATAAACTCCCCAAGAATAAAATATTACATTATCATACACTTAGTTGCATCTCTTACTGCATATTATTTAAAGCATTTTATTATTTTACTTCATGCTATATTGAGATGAGTCACTTCAGAGTGAGTCCCTTGAGTTGAGTTGCATGAACTTGAGTATTGTTGACTGTGTTCCTTTCCAGCAAATTTACATACTCGTACATTGCATGTAATAATGTCATTTGTCCTGCAACCTTTTATGATGCAAATACAGGTGCTAGAGATCATCAACAGGTGCTCTGTTGAAGATTTATGTTCCTTTGTTTGATAGTAATGAGACCTTCATGCTTCTAGAGGAATCACATTTATTTCATTCATTACTTATGAGTAGCTCTTTTTTAAGGTAGTCATGGGCTTGTCTTGGCACCTTCTTGTTAGTTTGATAGAAGCTTCATGGATAGAGTCATATTTGAGTAGATGTTTATTTACAAAGTCTAGTTAAAAACCATACTTTGATATTGAGATATAAGGATTGAGTTGACTCTTAAAATCGTCTATTTAAATTATTCTTTTATTGAGTTGTTGAGTTATTAGCCCACTTGAGTATCTTATCTTATTAGGTATTTCCAAGTCATTCACTGATTAATTTGAAAGAGTGAATGGACCAAGTGGTTCGCTTGACCTGGCAATGGTCTCCGATTAACCCGACATGCCCAACGTACCTTTCGGGGAGTGAAAACCATGACACTCGAGAGGATTCATATAAGTGAAATCATGAACTTGGTAGCTGCCATACCCACATTTGGGTTTACAGGAGCAACAACTTCCCTATTAGCTTGAGATGCTATGACTTGAAAAAGCACTTGAAATGTGACCAAAAACTATACATGAGAGACTTGTTTGGAAAAAGGGTCATTTGGAGCTTGTTTCTCCTTCTCAAAATTCCTTCTTATAAGAGCTCTTCGTGGAGGCATGATTCTATAATCGCAAAGATAAAGAGGTAGAGGGAAAATGCTTAGAGTTTAACTCTATCACACGACATAAGAATGTTTAAAGAAGTGAAGTTTCCTAAAATGTCTCATAGCCTCCTATTCATAGATGTGAGGTGCTTCACATCCATGAACAAGACTCTACTCGATGCGGTATATTAGACTCCCTAGGATACTTTAAACCTTGTGCTCTAATATCAAGTTTGTTATGACCTGAGAGACCCAACCAAGCCTCTTATCATATCATACATGAGCATACACAAGATAAATAGAAACAAGGATTTAAACATGAAAGATGAATATAAGTCTCACCATGAATATCTTGATAAAAGTGAATTCAAAATAAAACTTAGAATGAACATGACAACATAGACATAGCCAAATCTAACATGCCTCTACTATTCTAGATGGGGAATAAGACAAGTTCCTTGCTCACCAACATAAGAAATAAAAGTTATAAGAAGTATAGAAAAGTCATAAATGGAATATCCTCGAATCATGAGGACTTACCAGCAAAAGGGAAGTAGGCTCAATATCTAGCCACAAGAGGGATGCAAGTGATGATCGTCGAACCCTATATTATGATACAATATAGGCAAAAGTATGCATTAGTACGTTGTAACATCCCTCAAAAATGCTCACAAGTGCCTTAAAATTGCCTTGGGATTATGTCGCTCATGTAATGCATTATCCTTAATCTCTTTGGAAAATTTGAGTTCGGAATATCGATCAGGGGGTCAAAACCTGCAGAAAAATTGTTTTGGTAGATTTTTAGGACCCACAGATCAAAAGATAGATTTCTCAAGAAACTGCAGAAAACAGAAAGGTCCGCGCCAAGTCTGCGTCGCAGACATGGCAAGGGTTTTCTGGCTGAGTTGGATTTTTAGTACGGGAGTTTTAGACTTTTTCCAAATTGTTAGATAATGAACCTAGACATTTTTAGGACCTAATTCAACTCTATAAATTAACCTAAACCTCTAATTCTATTCATTCTTCTACAATTCACCTACTCAAATATTTCTCTCTCTATAAAAGACTCTCAAGGACTCAATTGAAAACTTCAAGTAAATTCACTCAAGCTCTCCATCAAAACTCTCAAGTTCTTCCAAATTAATTGGTGTTCTTACTTAAGATATGTGGGTAATGATTCATGGATTCTTTCATCCATGAAGACCAATCAATTTCTCAAGGTTTTCTATCAAATTGAAATATGGTATTTTATGAGTTTTATGATCTCTATTCTTATTGCATTAATTATGATTCAAAGTATGATCATGATTCTGTTTTGATATAAATTGATGGTTATTGCATTAAATTAAAGAGTTTTCCATGAATTCTCTTATTTTGATTTCTAGGGTTCATGATGTAAAATATAAGTACTTTTAATTATACTTCCAATTGATATTATCTTTATTAATTATGTATGGTTCGAAAGAAAGTTTATGATCATGCATGTTTTCAAGTCAATTTCATGATTTTCAAATCAATTGATCATGCATTCATGTCTTACCCTAATTTTAAGTATAAGCTATGTTCATGAATTTCTAAGTATGAATTATGTCTATGTATGTATAATTGTAATAATGAAAGGAAAATTCTCATATTACAAGTATGTTATCAAAAAGAGCTACTCTATGATTTTCAAACCTCTGATAATGACAATGATATATGTCAATTATGATTTTTATGCTATGTATGTATTCCATGGGATTTGACATTGCAGCAAATATGGTCTTGAGGTGGGGACTCAAAATATGGGGTCCTTATATAAAGTCTCTTGCCGCATAACTACGTGCCACCGTAGGTACAAAGGGATTAGTGGGAAATACTCAAATCTCTAAGAGGTGATTATCTGAAATATCAAGGCTTGGAGGTGAGTACCCGAGTCTAAAAACTAAGAGGTGAGTATCCAAAATACCAAGGCTTGGAGGTGAGTACCCGAGTCTAAGAACTAGGGGTGAGTACCCAGTTCACATAACCTCTTAGTGGATTCACTTAGTATGTAGGAGTCTACCTTGGCAAGTAGTCTCCCTCTTTCCTCTAATGTAGGGGTAACATTGGGATTCATGTTCTTCCTATCCAACATAGGTATGGTCCTTTTCTTGTTCTAAATGACTAATCCTATATTTTACTTTATATGATGCTCTTATGGTTTATTATGTATTGATCATTCTTAAAGACTAATTATGATTTTTACTACTTCTCCTATCATGATATATAAAATGGTCATTTGTACAAACATGGTTTTCTATGCGTTGCATTGCTTACATACTTAGCACATTCCAACATACTAATGCATATGTTTTGCCTACATTGTCTCATAATATAGGAGTTGAGGTTGAAGATCTTATTTATCCACGTGACTAGTTAAGCTTTCCTATCCAGCGGTGTTTGTGGTTAGTCCTCATTTAAAGGGACTAGTTATCGAGTTAGTTATTATTTTCAAATATTTTTGCTATGTTGCATATTGAGGGTTAGCTAGGGACATGTCTTAGCCCCCGCCCATACTCATATGTAGAGGCATCTAGTTGGATAAATATTTCGAGTCTATATTGTCATGTGACATTCTTCATTTACTATTCATGGTTTAAACTCTCTTATGATGTTTTCTCTTTTACTTTACCTTATGTATGCTTATGATATGTAGAAGAGGCTTTGTTGGAGCCCTTTGGGGTTTCGATCATAGTGTTACGACTAGGCCCTAGGTCAGGTCGTGACATACATGAAATGTACTAAACATGTGATAAACATGCATGAACAATGATAACATGATATATTCAAAATGAACATGCGATAACTGATCAATATCATGAAAACAAGAATAAAACTTAAAAGCACTTGAAAATATATCATAAGGTCAATGCATCATAAAACATCATTAAAGCTTGTATATATATATATATATATATATATATATATATATGTGTGTGTGTATGTGTGTGTATGTGTATTTGGGGGGGGGGAGGATATCAACCTTAACCGATATGTAAGACCATGTGAGCTATAATATGAAATTTGATGTAACTCCCACATTAAGAAGAGAATTGCTACTTTCCAAGTTAGACCACATATAAACATGAACATGAACTATAAAGGAACCTACGGTGGTACATAGTTATGGAACTAAGGGTTGTTACTAGGGTTCCCTTGTGGATTCCCAACACGAAGTGTACTTGGTGCAAAGTTAATCCCAACGGAATATATAAAACATAGTCACTAGGAAAGATAAATAAACCAATCCAACATCATGAAAATACATCATAAGAATAGCTCCTTGAAAACCATGATCATAACTTGTACTTGTGGATACTTACCTTTCTAAGCATCAAAATTATGATATCTTTCATATTGTAAGAAAACCTTTCACAATTTATGATTTTACAACTGAAAACATATTTGAATCATAATACATAGCTTTCTAAATCATACATGAGAGTTCAACCAATCCATGATCATAAATCCATAATACATACTTGAAATTCATGACCTAATGCATGGGTCCTTATAAAATTCATCAAAAATATGTAATTGAATTGATATCGTGAAAGAGTAGATCATTATAATTTAATAAAAGCATAATTGAAGTGACCCAATGTAATTTAATCAAAACCCTAGAATTTAAGAGAAATTCATGAAAAGAGAGAATTTAGACCATGGATTGAAGAGAACCTATATAGGAATTCCCAAATTCCTTGAATAATAAAAACCCTAGATTTACTTGGAACTAGGAGACGTGAACTTGAAAAACCTTGGTACATTCTACTTGGAGAAGAAGATGGACTTGGGAGAGGAATTTAGAGAGATTATTTTTGTGTTAAGTGATTAAGAGTCCATGGATTGTGGAGAGCTCTGTGAAGAATGGATCATACAGGATTCTGAGAGTTGGGTTTTCACAGATCATCCTATGGTCTATAAAAAGGTCTTTAGGCCATGGACCATACCTTAGACTTCACCTTGTACCCCCCTTTTCATAATTAATTACATGGGATAGCTTCACCGGCTATAATTCCCTTCACGATTCGTAGAAGGATCTGTACAAGTCCTACCCTTAGTCATCTTTTTTGGACCACATCCACAACCACTTTTTATGGGATGTGGTGCCTTATACGACCCGTTAAGGGCCTCGTAGAAAGTCCAAAAATTGGAATTTGCTGAGAATTCTCTTTTTCTAAATCTTCCAACTTCTAGGTTCTTACAACAAGCCAATTATTGAATGGAATGGTAGTCCAGCAATGCCTAAGGGCCAATTCATTTCATACCCTAAGGCTAGAAAGTTGGTTTCTAAGGGGTGTATCTACCACATTATTTGAGTTACTGATGATAGTGTGGAGACACAATCCCTTCAGTTAGTTCTAATAGTAAATAAGTTTCCTAAACTTTTTCATGAGATTTACCTAGAGTCCTCCCAATAGGGAGATAGACCTCGGAATAAATATTATTCCTAATACTTAGCCTATCTCTATTTTGCCATATAAAAATAGATCTAGTCAAGTTGAAAGATTTAAAGGAGCAGTCGATAGATCTCCTTGATAAGGAATTGAATAATCTAAGTATCTCATCTTGGGGTGCTCCTGTCCTATTCATGTAAAAGAAAGATGGTTCCCTTAAAATGTGTATTGACTACCGTCAGTTGCACATAAGGAATAAGTATCATCTCCCTATAATTGATGCCTTGTTCGACCAACTTTAGGGTGCCACTTTTTTCTCTAAAAGAGATCTCAGATTAGGCTATCATTAGTTGAAAGTGAGAGAAAGTGACATCTCAAAGACAACTATCAAAACCCAATATGGTTATTACGAGTTTCTTTTCATATCTTTTGGCTTGACTAATGATTCTACAACATTCATTGACCTTATGAATAGAGTGATCAAGCAGTATATAGATATGTTGGTTATTGTGTTTATCGATGACATTGTTATCTATTCGAGAAATAAAGAGGAGCATGCCAAATCCTAGAATTATTCTATAAACTATTAAAGACTAAGAGTTGTATGCTTAGTTTTTAAAATGTGAGTTCTGGCTTGCATTTGTGGGATTCCTAGACCACATTATTTGTGGTGGAGGTATTAAAGTTGATACACAGAAAATCGAGGCAGTAAAAAATTAGCCTAGACCCACATCCCCAACCTTGGGTTTGGTTTGTTATTACAGAAGTTTTGTAAAAGGATTCTCATCCATATAATCTCCATTAACTAAGTTGACTCAAAAGAAGATGAAGTTCCATGGTCTGATGCTTGTTAGAAAAGTTTTCAAGAGTTGAAAACTAGATTGACCGCTTCTCCAGTGTTGTCCCTACCCTAGGAAACAATTGAGTTTGTGATTTATTATGATATGTCTAGAATTAGATTGGGTTGTGTGTTGATGTAGAGAGGAAAATTCATAGATTCTGCTTCTAGACATCTTAAGATTTATGAGAGAAATCATTCGGCAAATGAAATCGAGTTGGAAGTGATAGTATTTTCTTTGAAGATATGGCGTACTCTCTTTATGGCGTGTATGTAGATATGTTCACTATCATAAGAGCCTACAATATGTTTTTAGTTAGAAAGAATTGAAGTTGAGGCAAAGAAGATGGATTGAGTTGCTCGAAGATTAGGACATGAGCATCCTTTACCACTCTAGTAAACCTAATATTATTGTTGATGCTCTTAGCGAGTTATACATAAGGAGTACTATGCATGTTAAAAAGGAAAAGAAGGATTTCACTAAAGAAATACATATAGTTAAACGTTTTTTATTTCTCCTTGTGCACTTAGATGAGGGTGGTATCATAGTTCAGAATAGGGTTGAGTCTTAACTAGTTCTGGAAGTGAAGGAAAAGCTAGACAAGGCCCCATTCTATGTAAGTTAAAGGAAGACATTCACAAGTAGAAAGTGGTGGATTTTGTCAAAGGAAAAGATGATGTGTTGAGATACCAGAGTAGAGTTTGTGTTCCAAACATTAATGGTATTCAAGATAGAATCATTACAGAGTCTCACAGCTTCACGTATTCGATTCATCCGAGTTCCATGAAGATATACCTTAACTTGAGAGAAATCTATTAGTTGAATGAAATGACTTGTGTTGTCAATAAGTCAAAGTTAAGCATCAAAGGACTTGTGTTGCAGCTAAGAATATAGAGTTTCTAGATTGGAAATGGAAGATGATAAATATGGACTTCATTATAGGTTTACTATAATCTCACAAATAGCATGACTCAGCTTGGGTGATAATGGATTGGATGACCAAATTAGCCCACTTCTTACATATTAAGACTATACATTCAGGAGAGGATTGTGCAATATTATACAATCATGAGATAGTCAAACTTCATGAAGCTCCCTTGTTTATCATCTCGGACAGAGGTGTTCAATTTATTGCTCAGTTTTGGAAGTTGTTTCAAAAAGGTTTGGGTTCAAAGATAAATCTTAGTGCCACTTTCTACCCTCAAAAAGATGGTCGGGCAAAGCGTACAATTCAGAATCTTGGGGACTTGTTGAGAGCTTGCGTTATAGACTTTAAAGGTAATTGGTATGATCATTTTCCTTTTATGCATACAACAACAATTTTCACTCAAGTATTCAAATATATCCTCATGAAGCTCTATATGAGAGGAGATGTAGATTGCCAATTGGTTGGTTTGAAGTTAGAGAAGTTGAATTGATAGAGCTATAATTGATTTATCAAGCTGTGGAGAAGGTGAAGATCATTCAAGAGAGGTTTAAAACCATGCAAATTCGTCAAAAGTACTACATTAATGGTAGGAGAAGAGACTTAGAATTTTAGGTGAATGACTAGGTTTATTTGAAGGTTTCACCCATTAAGGGTGTTATGAGGTTTGGAAAGCAAGGGAAGCTTAGTCCCCATTATATTTGTCCCTACCATATTATTAAGAGAGTGGGTAATATAGCTTATGAGTTAGAGCTACCATCAGAGTTAGTAGTCGATCATCCTGTGCTTCACATTCTGATGCTTAAGAAATGTTTAGGAGATCCTTCACTTATTTGTCCTACAGAAAGCATTGGTGTGAAAGATAACTTATACTATGAGGATATTTTTATCCAAATTCTTGATTGTCAACTTCACAAATTGAGGACCAAGGAGATCGGTTCAATCAGAGTTTTATGGAGAAATTAGTTTGTTGAAGAGGCTACATGGGAAGCTAAAAAGGATACAAAACACAAGTACCTTCAACTATGTGTTCCTCCTAGTGTCGATGAACAAGGTAACACACTTTTCCCTATATCATATTTAGTGTCTTGTTGAGTATTTGAGTAGTTATTCATGAGTTTGGGCCTTTGAGTTCTTGCATTGCATTCATGACTTGAGTAAATTCTTAGCTTGGTCATCATTAAAAGATGAATGATCCCAAGGAGGAGATATTGCAACACTCCAAACTATTCTAACTTAAACCCCAAAGAGCCTTGAGAAAGTGAGGCAAATTAACTAACTAGGGAACTATGAGTGGGACCTAAGACCCGTAGAAGGTTCTACAAGTCATAGGTGGGACCCGTAGATCCTTTCCAAACCTAATAAAATTTAAGTGGATGAGACTCTTTCTACGGATGGCTTTATAGAAGTTTCTACGGACCATAGGAAGTGTCCAGTGAGGTGCCTCAAGGGACAGTTTCAAGACCCATTCCTATGAGCTAAGTCAACAAACTGTCAAATAGTCTATAACATATAGGGTTACCTTGTAGACCTAATATCACACTCTAGTAGCTAATGGAATGTACACCAAGATCCAACGAGCCGGGTCTATGAATCATAGAATTTATGCTTACCTAAGCCTTCAAGAACCCTTAGTGAGATTATATGACTGCCCTTTATGACCCGTCTTAGGGTCCACGATCTGTAGAAGGTGTGGTACCAACTTGTTAAATTCTTACGAGCTTGATTTTAGGTATAAGGTTTCTATGAGGGGTCTTCTACAATTGTAGAAAAATATACAGTACGTAGAATGACACATATTTGACCCTGAGCAAGTTTTTATAATGGGTAAAATCATTTTTCCCATATTTTCCACACCAAAACCCTTATGTTTTTGGACTAATTTAGGTCCCTTAACAGTAACAAATGTGTCTTTTCTCTCATTTAACACTTAGAATATTTGAGAGCAAGTATTAGAGCAGAGAAAAGCTAGGGTTTGATAGTTTCAACTACGTTCTTTGATTTTTTCCAAGATTATTGGTCTTCTAGGTATGTGAGGCTATTAATAGCATTGGACTGAGTTTGTCCATGCATCCTACATCTCAATTATGTAATGGAGGAGTCAAAGCTTGAGTTTCAAACCCATTAAATTTAGTTTGAGTTAGTTATGTAATTATTTATTAAGTTCCTTGCATATTTAATTCTATTGTGATGATTCCCATGATTGATTTCTCAAATTATCATTCATATTTACATTTACATAAACTCTAGTTGAGTATTTGCATAGTTTAATTTGATGCATTGTTTTATGTATAAAGAATGGTTTTCACTTTCATATATTAATTGAAATAAGAGTTTTGAGTATAATATATTATTTGAGTTGAATTCTTTCATCCACTGGTTTCAAGCATGATCCTTATCATCTCAAAGGTGTTTGAGTTTATGCATCTATCCTGAGACTGAGTTGAGAAATCAAACCTATATTTTTATGCATTCATTAAGTTGAGAAATATAACTACTTAAAAAGGATGTATGAGTTGAAAAGTGTTGAGTAAAACTAAATGATGTCCAATGAAAATAATGAAATATTATTTTGAATATTTTTCACTCACTTGAGTTTATGAGCATAATAATATATTTTGGGATTAGTATTGAACACCCATTTGGGTGAGACTCTAGATAATGCAAACCACATAAACTATGTAGCTAGCATAGGATTGGATCGTATTGTTGGTTCCAGCGACTCCTCACTTTAGTCCCTAATAAGAACTTTTATGAGCTGAGTTTAAGTCTCTTACTCTTGAAAGGTATTAGATGGATATGACAATGACATCAGTTTTTATATCATCACGAGGCTCATATTGATGGTTTTCAGTTAGAGAAACTTTCCAGGCAGTAAATATTATATTTATATTGAGTTGCATTCATTTTCTTATGTTTATGAAGCATTATCTTACTTCATAATTGCATGCTTTATTATGAGTTTAGATACTTCAATGCGTGTTCTTTAGTATTCTTAAGTATATTTCTTTTCAATCATTTTACAAATCATACATTTCATGTATTAATGTCATTTAGCACTGTATATTTTTATGATGCAGATACAGGTGATAGAGATCCTTAACATATGCATCATTGATGATCAGTTTCCTTCTAGCTTTTGGTGAGACCTTTATGCATTCAAAAGAACTCTTTCAGACATGTATTTCATTCATTGTTTATTAGACTTTTGAGTAGTCATGTTACTTTCTAGGTACCTATTAAAAGTCTGTTGGAGGCTTCATAGATATAAATAGAGTTTAGAGTGATTCAACTTTTATTCCAGAGTTTATGTTTTTTAACAACCTTTTACATATATTGCATATTAAAGACTTATTTCCACAAGTAACTAGTAAATTCTTTTACATGCCCATTTGAGTTGGCCTTTGTTGTGAGTTAAGTCTTTTATTGAATAGTTATCTAGGGTAAGAGTTCACTTGGGAAACAACAATGGTTTACTAAGTGCTCTCCATGCCTAGTGTATAGACTCGAGGCATGAAAATATTATTCTTTATTGAAATCCCCTGGAAATTGGAAAGTAAAAATTGAAAGAAAAAAACTCAGAAAAAGTTATTGGTGCACTCGTTCCATGAGCCCTTGTACAGACCGAATAAGGTTATATGGCCAGTAGGAACCATTCATGGAAACGAGGTTAACACTTGGGAAAAATATGAGTTATATAAGATTCATACGAAACCATCGACGGACCATATGAGGTTCTACGGTCTATAGAAGAGCCTTGTAGAAGGTGGTCGTAGATTAGAAGTTTGAAATATATTTGACAAAGGGTTTTACATGTGGATGAATGGTACGCATAAGGGTCTACAAACTATTTGATCATCCGTAAACCACGTTTAGAAAAATTGTTAAAGGAATATGTACGGGAGGTTTGTATGGCCCGTGTAAGGTTCCACGGGCCGTAGATCAACCAATGGTGGTGAGTTTCCATATGGGATGTATAGTGGTGGATGTCCTTCACAATTTCATAAAAAGTACTCTAGTCAAAATTATTCTAACACTCCATCTCCAAAGTTCAACAAAGTTAGGTGTCTAACCCTAAGCCTCAAGAAGAAGCTTAAAGTGGTCAACCCATTACCCATGCAAGAAGTGTGGGAAGAAGCATCTAGGAGAATGTTTGGCGAGATTGGGTACTTCCTTTGGTTGTTGGAAGATTATTCACCAAGTGAAGGGTTCTACTTCGAGTGCTGCTAGAGGTGGAGCTGGTCAGCTTTAGGTTTAGACTAAGGCTATAAGTTATCTAGTTCAACATGGGGCTACTATAGGTTTCGATGGAGATCAACACCAAAACAGATTGTATGGTCTTCAAACTAGGCAGGATCAAGAGGAGTCTCCCGCTGTGGTTACTGGTATGTTAAATGTATTTAAAGTTGATGTTATGCATTATTAGATTCGGGTGCTACTCTATCATTTGTTGCTTCTTATCTTGTTATGAAATTTATTGTTAATCTCGAGATATTATTAGAGACTTTTTCGGTCTATACTCTTGTTGGTCAGTTATGGCTAAAAGAGTGTCTAGAGATTGTCTAGTATTAGTTATCACCTCAGTTCATCTTGTAAAGCTTGATATGATTTATATTGATGTTATCCTTGGTATGGATTGGATTCGTGCATGTTATGCTTCCATATGTCGTAGAACCTATGTGGTTAAGTTCTATTTTTCTTAATAAGTAGTCCTAGAGTCTTAGGGTAGAAATTCAGTGATGAAAGGTCAATTCATCTTGTGTCTTAAAGCTCAAAAAATATTTTCCAAGGGTTGCTTCTATCATCTATTATGGGTTAGGGATACAAATTCTGAAGTTCCTACTCTTGAGTCAATTTCGATTGTTAATGAGTTTCCACAAGTGTTTTTCCGATGATCTCCCAAGTGTCCCTCTCTAAAGGGAGATAGGCTTTCTTATTGATCTCCCTCTCGATACCCAACCTATCTTTATTCCTCTTTATCAAATGGACTAGTATAATTTAAAAAGTTGAAGGCTTTGTTCGATAAGGGCTTTATTAGATTGAGTATCTCTCTATGGCGTGCTCTAGTTCTCTATGTTAGGAAGAAGGTTGCTTCACCCAATATATGTATAGACTACCATCAATTAAACAAGGTCGCAATTATGAATAAGTTAGCTAGGCCAAGGGTATGCTTAGGAACCATCAATGGTTTCTAAGTATTGGCCATGACTAAGGTGTAGACTCAGGATGTGACAAACTTGGTATCAAAGCATAGAGTTCAAGAGTCTTAGGGTATCTATGAAGACGAATCTAATAGAGTCCATCTTATAAGTGTGAAGCGCATGTAAGACCCCAAAATTTGGAAGGCTAAACAAACAAAAGTGTTGCATAAAAAGTTGCAGAATTTTGTAGATGTAGGTTTCTATGAGTTGATCTATGGGCCTTAGGAAGTCCTACGAGTTGTAGAAAGGCAATCGTAGAAAGCCCATACACATAAGAAAAATTTAGGATTTTGAGACGAGCCAAGTTAACGAGTTGTAGGATGTTTGATGATTCATAGAATGGGCTTATAAAACGGGTCCTTAAGAATGGATTTTCACTAAGTATAGATCACCCTATGAGAAGGTCCTACGGACCATAGAAGTTTCTACGATCCATAGGGTTGATCTGTAGGAAGTGATCAGAGATATAGATTTTCAGGTTTTGAAAAGTTAGCATGACAAGAGGGTCATACGATCCGTAGAAACTTTGACAAATCTTAGACTTTAATTGTAGGATGGGTCCTGAGATTTGGAAATTTCACTAAGTGTTAGTGGGTTTGAAAAATCATTCGTACAAACCATAGGACTTAATCCCTAGGTCATTCTAACTAGATTTAAGTAGAGGTATTTTTGACCTTTCCCCTTCATTAACACTTAATATATATTGTTCTGGCCCCATAACCATATTTAGCCTTCAAATATACCCTATTCTCTCATTCTGTCAAAATTTCATCAACTCAACTTCTCTACATTCTCTCTCAAGTTCAAGGAAGGAAAGATAGGGTTTCAATCTTCAAGTTCTTCAAGATCCGCTATTGTAATGCTTTGATTATCAAGGTATGCAGTAATTAATCAATGGATCCTTTCCATCCATGGAGTTCCAAAGTTTTCTCTCTTTTCTATCAATTTCAATTCTAAAAATTTAAAGGTTTTCAACAAATTGCATTGGGTCAATTCAATTATGCTTTTGTTTAATTCCAATAAGTTATTCATTCATGATATAAATCAAATTGCATGTTTTCAATAAGTTTTGCAAGGAATCATGCACTATTCTATGAATTTTAAGTTTTAAAGTGTGAATTTATGATCAAGGATTTATGTATGATTTATGAAATTATGGATTATAATTCAAATAGGTTTTCAAGTATAAACCATGAATTATAAAAGTTTTTCTCACAATATGAAAGGTATGATGATTTGGATTCTTAGAAAGGTAAGTATCCACAAGTTCAAGTTATGATCATGGTTTTCAAGAAGCAATTCTTATGATATATTTTTATGATGATTGAATTAGTTGCTTTACCTTTTCTAATGACTATGTTTTATGTATTCCATTGATATGAACTTAGCACAGAGTAAACTTTATGGTAGGGATCCACGAGTGAGCCCTAGTTGCACCCTTTAGTTCTAAAATTACGTGATACCATTGATTTTCCTTTATGGATTAGCTCATGGATCCACATATAGCTCCTATTATGTTATGTTTAAGATATGGAGTCTACCTTGGTAAATAGCCTCTCACTTCTCGGTATTGGACTTACACCGGATTTCATGTAATAGTTCACGTGATCTTACATGTCGGTTAAGGTTAATATCCCACATATGTATATGGTATGTTCTATAATATCTTATGATGTTTTTATGATAAATTGACCACAAGATTATGCCTTATTACCCCCAAGGTCATTTTTATATTTTTGTATGTTTTTACCATTTTACCACTTTCCGTAGCTTTTATATAGCTTATAGGTGATATTCAGATTGGTGGCACGCTTCCTAAAGTATTCGGTTGAGTTTTTAGATGGTTTGGCCATATTTTAGGCTTAAGGTCTGAAAGAGTTGAATTTAGTCAACATCTGAAGATTCAAACACTATATGAGAATTCTGATGGTTCCATCAGCACCGGAAGGTCCATTTTTGTTTAGAAAGAAGGTTGGTTTGGTCTTTCGAGTCTTCGTTATCTCTGAAACATTAAGTTTGGTCTAGAATGACCTTTGTTTCGACTCCCCAGGCAATCAGAATGTATTTTTGGTTAGTTATGCATTAAAAGTATTTTTTGGAAAAATCTTTGACTTTGGTCAACATTTCATCAAAACGACCTCCGTTGGGAAATCCGTCTATTTCGTTGAGTCTGGAATGTCGTTTCCAGTTTGGTAGAATATTTAGTATGTGCGCATGGGTTCCAAATGAATCCGGGACACCCTATCGGAGAGTTTGGAAACACCGGTTCATTTTGCACTAGCAGGGATCTGGTGTAGAGGTTTGTCTAAGCGACATTAGAGGCATACTTTTGGTCCCTTTTTTTAGAACTTAAGCTCTAACTTTCAAAAAACATATTTCTCTCTACATTTAGGCGATTTAGGTGATTCAAAAGGCTATATTGCATGTATTATTAAGGGAAATCCATTGGTACATTCATAATTAGGAGCAAAGGCTTTATTTGAGGTAAATTGCCATTTTTTCTTGCTCTTTAGCTATTAAAGGGCTTGAAATTGGTGGGTTGCCTGTGCTCTTTCGGAGCTCGGAATGTGCCCATTTTTGGGGCACAAGTTTCTTAAGACTATTGGGGCCTTATGATGAAATTGGTTTTTCAATTTTGTGTGCGGGTCCCAATATCGAGTTTTGACTCAATTTTTTGTTTCGTTTTTAATTATAGCAATATGAGTATCGTTGGCCTTGTTTTTCTATGTTGTCCTATAATTTGATAGAGTGGCATCATTTGGAGATTGTTCGTAAAGGATAGACTAAAGTTTAGCATTTCATGTGCGATTCTGACTTTGAGGTAGGTTATGGCTTACTCTTATTAGACTTGATTGGGTTAGAATTGATATATTTTGAGTAGTAACGCATGCTTAGGGTGGTGATTTAAGTGTTGCTATAGTATTAAGAAATTTGGAGTCGATGGTCATCGTTAGTGACTAGTAGGGGTTTTAGTTGTTGGATCCTTAGTCTAGGGGATATCTTGACTTTTTTACATCATTTAGAGTCCTTAGAACTTTCTCCTAGGTGACTTGAACTTAGGATGACTCTTTGTTGACTTGTATGGTTTTCAGTTGGTAACTTGATATGATTTTTGGCTTATTCTTATGTCATCGTTGCTTATGATATTGAAATGTTGGGCCTAACTCCATGCTTTCAGTACACCGGAGTCTCAGGTGAGTGTCATATGATTTTTGACATACTATTTGGCTTATTAACTTATTGGTGTTAAAAGCCCTGTTTAAAAGAAAGAGTAAAAGATGATAATAGGAATTTTGGTTGATGAATAAATAGGAGGGATTTAAGGAAAACTGGTGATATCTTATTTATGGAAATTCATAGTTGATGAGCTCGAGGTATGATTTCGAGGAAACATTTTATTGACTTTGGGTTACACTTTATTTCATCTGATAAGCTCGAGGTATGAATTTTGGGTGGCCCATTGATATATATATTGGGTTATTATTTTGATGTTGATGGGCCTTAGGAAGTCCTACGAGTTGTAGAAAGGCAATCGTAGAAAGCCCATACACATAAGAAAAATTTAGGATTTTGAGACGAGCCAAGTTAACGAGTTGTAGGATGTTTGATGATTCATAGAATGGGCTTATAAAACGGGTCCTTAAGAATGGATTTTCACTAAGTATAGATCACCCTATGAGAAGGTCCTACGGACCATAGAAGTTTCTACGATCCATAGGGTTGATCCGTAGGAAGTGATCAGAGATATAGATTTTCAGGTTTTGAAAAGTTAGCATGACAAGAGGGTCATACGATCCGTAGAAACTTTGACAAATCTTAGACTTTAATTGTAGGATGGGTGTGTTAGTGGGTTTGAAAAATCATTCGTACAAACCATAGGACTTAATCCCTAGGTCATTCTAACTAGATTTAAGTAGAGGTATTTTTTACCTTTCCCCTTCATTAACACTTAATATATATTGTTCTGGCCCCATAACCATATTTAGCCTTCAAATATACCCTATTCTCTCATTCTGTCAAAATTTCATCAACTCAACTTCTCTACATTCTCTCTCAAGTTCAAGGAAGGAAAGATAGGGTTTCAATCTTCAAGTTCTTCAAGATCCGCTATTGTAATGCTTTGATTATCAAGGTATGCAGTAATTAATCAATGCATCCTTTCCATCCATGGAGTTCCAAAGTTTTCTCTCTTTTCTATCAATTTCAATTCTAAAAATTTAAAGGTTTTCAACAAATTGCATTGGGTCAATTCAATTATGCTTTTGTTTAATTCTAATAAGTTATTCATGCATGATATAAATCAAATTGCATGTTTTCAATAAGTTTTGCAAGGAATCATGCACTATTCTATGAATTTTAAGTTTTAAACTGTGAATTTATGATCAAGGATTTATGTATGATTTATGAAATTATGGATTATAATTCAAATAGGTTTTCAAGTATAAACCATGAATTATAAAAGTTTTTCTCACAATATGAAAGGTATGATGATTTGGATTCTTAGAAAGGTAAGTATCCACAAGTTCAAGTTATGATCATGGTTTTCAAGAAGCAATTCTTATGATATATTTTTATGATGATTGAATTAGTTGCTTTACCTTTTCTAATGACTATGTTTTATGTATTCCATTGATCTGAACTTAGCACAGAGTAAACTTTATGGTAGGGATCCACGAGTGAGCCCTAGTTGCACCCTTTAGTTCTAAAATTACGTGATACCATTGATTTTCCTTTATGGATTAGCTCATGGATCCACATATAGCTCCTATTATGTTATGTTTAAGATATGGAGTCTACCTTGGTAAATAGCCTCTCACTTCTCGGTATTGGACTTACACCGGATTTCATGTAATAGTTCACGTGATCTTACATGTCGGTTAAGGTTAATATCCCACATATGTATATGCTATGTTCTATAATATCTTATGATGTTTTTATGATAAATTGACCACAAGATTATGCCTTATTACCCCCAAGGTCATTTTTATATTTTTGTATGTTTTTACCATTTTACCACTTTCCGTAGCTTTTATATAGCTTATAGGTGATATTCAGATTGGTGGCACGCTTCCTAAAGTATTCGGTTGAGTTTTTAGATGGTTTGGCCATATTTTAGGCTTAAGGTCTGAAAGAGTTGAATTTAGTCAACATCTGAAGATTCAAACACTATATGAGAATTCTGATGGTTCCATCAGCACCGAAAGGTCCATTTTTGTTTAGAAAGAAGGTTGGTTTGGTCTTTCGAGTCTTCGTTATCTCTGAAACATTAAGTTTGGTCTAGAATGACCTTTGTTTCGACTCCCCAGGCAATCAGAATGTATTTTTGGTTAGTTATGCATTAAAAGTATTTTTTGGAAAAATCTTTGACTTTGGTCAACATTTCATCAAAACGACCTCCGTTGGGAAATCCGTCTATTTCGTTGAGTCTGGAATGTCGTTTCCAGTTTGGTAGATTATTTAGTATGTGCGCATGGGTTCCAAATGAATCCGGGACACCCTATCGGAGAGTTTGGAAACACCGGTTCATTTTGCACTAGCAGGGATCTGGTGTAGAGGTTTGTCTAAGCGACATTAGAGGCATACTTTTGGTCCCTTTTTTTAGAACTTAAGCTCTAACTTTCAAAAAACATATTTCTCTCTACATTTAGGCGATTTAGGTGATTCAAAAGGCTATATTGCATGTATTATTGAGGGAAATCCATTGGTACATTCATAATTAGGAGCAAAGGCTTTATTTGAGGTAAATTGCCATTTTTTCTTGCTCTTTAGCTATTAAAGGGCTTGAAATTGGTGGGTTGCCTGTGCTCTTTCGGAGCTCGGAATGTGCCCATTTTTGGGGCACAAGTTTCTTAAGACTATTGGGGCCTTATGATGAAATTGGTTTTTCAATTTTGTGTGCGGGTCCCAATATCGAGTTTTGACTCAATTTTTTGTTTCATTTTTAATTATAGCAATATGAGTATCGTTGGCCTTGTTTTGCTATGTTGTCCTATAATTTGATAGAGTG
Organism: Solanum dulcamara; assembly: GCF_947179165.1. Classification (NCBI taxonomy): domain Eukaryota; kingdom Viridiplantae; phylum Streptophyta; class Magnoliopsida; order Solanales; family Solanaceae; genus Solanum; species Solanum dulcamara. Next base: position 47,105,933 of record NC_077239.1, read on the forward strand.
GCATCATTTGGAGATTGTTCGTAAAGGATAGACTAAAGTTTAGCATTTCATGTGTGATTCTGACTTTGAGGTAGGTTATGGCTTACTCTTATTAGACTTGATTGGGTTAGAATTGATATATTTTGAGTAGTAACACATGCTTAGGGTGGTGATTTAAGTGTTGCTATAGTATTAAGAAATTTGGAGTCGATGGTCATCGTTAGTGACTAGTAGGGGTTTTAGTTGTTGGATCCTTAGTCTAGGGGATATCTTGACTTTTTTACATCATTTAGAGTCCTTAGAACTTTCTCCTAGGTGACTTGAACTTAGGATGACTCTTTGTTGACTTGTATGGTTTTCAGTTGGTAACTTGATGTGATTTTTGGCTTATTCTTATGTCATCGTTGCTTATGATATTGAAATGTTGGGCCTAACTCCATGCTTTCAGTACACCAGAGTCTCAGGTGAGTGTCATATGATTTTTGACATACTATTTGGCTTATTAACTTATTGGTGTTAAAAGCCCTGTTTAAAAGAAAGAGTAAAAGATGATAATAGGAATTTTGGTTGATGAATAAATAGGAGGGATTTAAGGAAAACTGGTGATATCTTATTTATGGAAATTCATAGTTGATGAGCTCGAGGTATGATTTCGAGGAAACATTTTATTGACTTTGGGTTACACTTTATTTCATCTGATAAGCTCGAGGTATGAATTTTGGGTGGCCCATTGATATATATATTGGGTTATTATTTTGATGTTGATGGGCCTTAGGAAGTCCTACGAGTTGTAGAAAGGCAATCGTAGAAAGCCCATACACATAAGAAAAATTTAGGATTTTGAGACGAGCCAAGTTAACGAGTTGTAGGATGTTTGATGATTCATAGAATGGGCTTATAAAACGGGTCCTTAAGAATGGATTTTCACTAAGTATAGATCACCCTATGAGAAGGTCCTACGGACCATAGAAGTTTCTACGATCCATAGGGTTGATCCGTAGGAAGTGATCAGAGATATAGATTTTCAGGTTTTGAAAAGTTAGCATGACAAGAGGGTCATACGATCCGTAGAAACTTTGACAAATCTTAGACTTTAATTGTAGGATGGGTCCTGAGATTTGGAAATTTCACTAAGTGTTAGTGGGTTTGAAAAATCATTCGTACAAACCATAGGACTTAATCCCTAGGTCATTCTAACTAGATTTAAGTAGAGGTATTTTTGATCTTTCCCCTTCATTAACACTTAATATATATTGTTCTGCCCCCATAACCATATTTAGCCTTCAAATATACCCTATTCTCTCATTCTGTCAAAATTTCATCAACTCAACTTCTCTACATTCTCTCTCAAGTTCAAGGAAGGAAAGATAGGGTTTCAATCTTCAAGAACTTCTGCATCTTTTTGATGCAGCTCCTAGTTCAAGCCACCCCTTGCACATGTCTAATCATTCGTAGTGGTACCAGATATATATTGTGTGGAGCTCCCAGCGTTCAGAGAGTTGCTACTTTCCCTCTTTTGTACTAGCTTACACTTGTACTTTTGGATAGTTAGATTTGTATTGTATATATATACACTGTTAGCTTTTATACTTAATATCTCATGTATAGGTGACACCAAGTCTGGGATTAGTCTAGTGTATGTTTTTCATTTTTTATCACTTTCGGGCCTTTTTGTATTGTATTTACATATTTATACCTTGGCCTGATTTCATTTGTTATATTTTCCTTTTTTCTACCTTCTTATGTTATTTATTATATAATTAAATTGAGGTTTTACTTCTGCTTGATTTGGGTTTGGCTTCTCAACTCAGGGATTATAGTAGATGCCATTATCGCTCATATTCGGGTCATGACAGTGTGATATCAGATCTTATGTTTGCTGGTCTCACTATTATAGGAGAAAATATCTAGTAGAGTCTCGCAGATCAGTACGATAATGTCCACATCTAATCTTTGAGAAGATATAGGGCATTATTAGGAATTTATTCACTATCCTTGTTTTTGATCCCGTTCTAATGATAATGAACACCCGTAAATCCTGTTTGTTTCACTCTTTCTCAAATAGAGAGGAAGAGATCTACTCGAAATGGATGAGGACTCCCTGCGCCTACAGATACAGCCCCAGCTTAGGGTAGTGATCGAGGTCGACATAGAGGTTGGGGTAGAGCTCAGGCCACAGCACCACTACTGTAGCCAGATATAGAGGTTGTGTAATTTGAGCCTCAACCGGTGGAGGAGCATCCTGCACAACCTCAACCTAGATTCATGACCCCAGTGTTATTGGCTAGTCTTTCCCAGATCCTTAGCTTCATGGAGGGTATGTCCTAAGAAGGGACACTAACTAACACTTCATCTAGACCCTAAGTCCGTTAGGAGGCTCAGACTTTAGGGCAGACAAGGGCACGATATGATCCATCCCCAGCTCTACAGCCTACTACTACATCTCCTCATTAGTTGATTTAGCCTATTTCTATAATTTTCAGAACATGGCGGCTAGTCTGGTTTTAACCATAGATGAGCAGAAGATGTTAGGAAGGTTTATAAGATTGGCCCCTCCCAGGTTATTAGGTTCCACGAGCGAGGATTCCTACGAGTTTTTGGTTAGTTTCCAGTAGAGGTTGTATAACCTTAAATTGGTGGAGTCCCCAAAGGTCAATTACACTACTTTCCAATTGGATGGACCAACTAAGTAGTGGTGGAGATCATATCTTAGCTAAAGACCCGCGGGATCGTAGCCCATGTTATGGACTCAGTTCTCTAAGGCCTTCTTGGATAAGTATATATCCCACAGCTTGAGGGGGAGGCTGAGAGATTAGTTTAAAGAGATTTTGCCTAGATAGATGATAGTTATAGAGTATGAGTCTTAGTTTTATGAGCTCCTCCAACATACTACCATGATCATGCTGACAGAGGAAGAGTGGGTACACTAGTTTGTCAGAGGGTTATTTATTCCTTTGAGGTTGACTATAGAAATGATGGTTGCATCGGGATGTTTGATTGTATAGATAGTAGATTATGCCCATACTATTGAGGCTATATGTCATGAGTCCTATAGAGGTAGTGACAATAGGCCTCACCATATGGTAAGTTTCAGTAGATACTAGTCACATGATAGGGTTTCATTTGGAAGAGGCTATCCATAGTAGTATCCACATAGTATATTGGTTCAGGTAGCCTTACAATTTATCAATGGTGGAGCATCAGGTGCTGACAGTTAGAGCGGCCATGCAACAGGTCAGTCTTTTCGGTGTCAAACTTCTAGTTAATAATGTCGTGGTAGCCATTCAGGTTCAGCTAGGACATCATAGAGCGGGTTTATTCAGAGATCTATGCTATGAGTTTGGTGTGATAGGTTACTTTACTAGGGAGTGACCTATGTTAGCCACTGTAGAATCCAGATGCAGTAGGGTCAGTAGGTTGAGGCCTCTAGGGCCCCAATGCAGCCACCTAGAGGAGATGTGCAAGGTGATAGAGGTGAGTCTCACGGTACTAGGAGTGGTCCCCAGGAAGGCTGGACAGGTGGTAGAGATGGACGCATTTATATGTATGCTTTTTCTGGTAGGCCATAGGCGCGTCATCACATATATGATCTCTGTCTCTCATCAACTGTCCTATTCTTTATTTGATATGGGGTCCACTTACTCGTATGTCTCTACTCATTATGCTATTTAATGGGATGTTTTATATAAGCCATTGCTTGTGTCTATATGTGTAGCTACCACCATAGGTGATGTTTTAGTAGTGGATCCAATGTATCGATCCTGTGTTATGACTATCGTAGGGTATGATACTAGATCGGACTTAATTGTGTTAGATATGGTAGACTTTGACTTGATTCTAGGCATGGATTGGTTATCTACTCATCATGCGACTTTGGATTATTTTTCCAAGAGCGTTACTTTGTGAATGCCTAGCATTCCTCTGGTCATGTGGATAGGTTCAATTAGTCATGTACCGTGTGGTGTGATTTCCTTCTTGGGGGCTCAACGCTTAGTGGAAAAGGGGCATCTAGCCTATGTTTCTTATGTCTCTGATACTAGTGCTGACACTCCTTCTATTAATTCTATTATGGTGATTTGAGCGTTCCCTAATGTTTTTCCCACTGATTTACCTGGCCTTCCACCTGAACGTGATATTGATTTCGGCATTGATGTTGATCCAGGTACACAATTTTTCTCTATTCCACCATATATAATGGATCCTATTGTGTTGAGGGAGCTTAAGGTGCATGTAACATCCCTCAAAATGCTCACAAGTGCCTTAAGAATGCCTTGGGAATAGGCCGCTCATGTAATGCATTATCCTAAACCTTTTTGGAAAATTCGAGTTCGAAATATTGATCAGGAGGTCAAAACCTATAGGGAGATAGTCTCGGTGGATTTTAAGGACACGTATATAGAAAGATAAATTTTTTGAAGAAACTGCGCAAATCGATAAGTACGCGGCATATTCGCATTGCAGAGTTGCTCGCCTCCACGTCACGGACCTGGCAATGGTTTTTTGGACGAATTTATTGTTTAGTAAGGGCACTTTAGACTTTTGCCTAATTGTTAGATATGAACCTAGACATTTTTAGGACCTAATTCATTCTATAAATTAACCTAAACCTCTAATTATATTCATTCTTCTTCAATTCACCTTATCAAATCTTTCTCTATCTACAAAAGACTCTCAAGGACTCCATTGAAGACTTCAAGTAAATTCACTCAAGTTGTCCATCAAAACTCTTTAGTTCTTCCAAATTATTTGATTTCCTCACTTAAGGTATGTGGGTATTGATTCATGGAATCTTTCATCCTTAAAGCCCAAGCAATTTCTCAAGTTTTCTATTAGATTAAAGTATGGTATTTTATGGATTTATGATCTCTATTCCAATTACCTGAATTTTGATTCAAATTATGATTATGAGTCTATTTTGATATAAATTGATTGTTATTGCATTGAATTGAAGAGTTTTTCCATGAATTATCCTAGTTTGATATCTATGGTTCATGATGTAAATTATGAGTATTTTCTATTATACTTACAAAGGATATTATCTATATGAATTATGTATGGGAAGATATAAAGTTTATGTTCATGCATGTTTTCAAGACAACTACATGATTTTCAAGTCAATTAGTTACACAATTGAGTTCTAGTCTAAGTTCAAGGTATGAATTTCATGCAAGTTATGAAGTAAGGTGACTTAGGGCCCTATGTGGTCACCTAAGGCCTAACTATATGAATTATGCAAGTATGATTGTAATGATGAAAGGACAATGCTCACATTACAAGTATGTTATGAAAATGAGTTACTCTATGATTTGAAACCTATGATCATGACTATGATATATGAAATTATAATTCTATGCTATGCATGTATTTTGTGGGATTTGACTTAGCACCGAGTGGACTTAAGGTGGGGTCCTACCAAAATCCTTAGTAGCAACCTCATGTCCCATAAACTACGTGCCACCGTAGGTTGCCTTCATGGCCTAGATATTGGATCCACATATAGCGTATGTATGACCCGCCTTGCGGGTAGAGTCTACCTTGGTAAGTAGATTCTATTTTTTCTTTGTTGTATGGGGAGACAATGGGATTCCATGTTATAGCTCACATGGTATTACTATCGGTTATGGTTCCTATCTTATATATGTATGATCTCTTATGCATGCTATGATTTAAATTATACTTTCTAAATACTTTGGTCAATATGATTTTATCATGACTTTACTTATCTCATCTTATAATGTGTCTTACTTGCCATAGCATCCCATGATTTATGTTCCATATCATGCCCTCATACTTAGTACATTCGAACTTACTAATGCATAATCTTTGCTTACATTGTCTCATAATGTAGGGGTTGAGATTGAAGATTATATTCATCCATGTTGCTAGTTAAGCTTTCCTATCCGGCGGTGGTTATAGTGAGTCCTCATTTATCGGGGACTACTCATCAAGTTGGTTATTGTTTTCAAAGACTTTTGTTATGTTTAATATTAAGGGTAAGATAGGGACGTGTCTTAGCCCCTGCCCATACTTATGAGTAAAGGCATCTAGTTGGATAAATGTTTTGAGTCTATGTTGTCATGTTACATTCTTAAATTTCTATTCATAGTTTAGACTCTCTTATGATGTTTCCGCTTTTACTTTACCTTATGTATGCTTATGGTATGTACAAGAGGCTTAGTTGGAGCCGTTCGGGGTTTCCATCGTCGTGTTACAACTAGGCCCTAGGTGGGTGTCACAACCCAACTCCATAGGCTATGACTGGTGCCCGAGTTGGGCACTCATACGTACCCTTAGCCCCACTTAGCATATTAGCAGAATAGACAAAACTAGGAGTCAAAAATGGGTCGCTAGATAGCGCATAAGAACAGATATAGCACAAGAATATCGTTAAGGCCATCACGGAACACAAAGCCCAAAATATATATACATAACTCACATCACAAGTCTACAGACCTCTACATAATGATAGCCTAGTCATATGATAGGACAGGGCCTTGTCGTACCCTTAACCAACATGTATAAATGTATAACAGAAAAGTTAGTTCCAAAAGAGGGCTCTGGACAAAGAAGCACTGCCAACCAATAGGGTGGATGTCCTAGGCGAGTGGATCAGTAAACCGAGCGTCTGTACTTGCGGGCATATAATGTAGTCCCCTTTGGAAAAGAGGGGGTTAGTAAGAATAATATACCGAGTATGTAAAGCATAGACTGTAATAAGTAAAGCCAATACCAGAATAGAAGGTGCAAAAATGAGCAAAATAACCACGATACCAAAATGCTTTTCATAACCACAGATAATGTATGCAAAAAACATTTGCCATATCCGGCCCCATTATGGGACTCGGTTAACAAATTATGGTCCCTGACCCATCATTGGCGCCACAGTACATCATAACTCTAGAGTAGGAAATATATCCGTAATAGATTATATCATATCAGATGGTCATATTAGATCATATCATATCATATGTGTACATGGCACATCATAACTCCACAAATCCCATGTACAGGTCATAACTTCCTCCTCACATCGGGGCATGGCGAAAAATTCAAAGAAGTACGCATGATAACAAATCCTGGCCCGGGCTCAGTGAAAGAAGCATTGAGGCATCCACGAGTGGAGTAGTAAGAAACTAAATGAAATATAAAATACAAAACATTTCCAGAGACTCGATAGCGTAACTCTGATGCCAAGTCATATAAAAGAAATTGAGTGATAATCATAGTGCATGTCTTTCATATGTCACGATGGTCTATGTCAAAATAGTCTTTCTGAAATAATTTCCATATTTTAAAATATATTATGGAGCTAAATGGAATAATTAAAATAAGCTATCGTTTAAAATCAAGACAAGAATCATATCAAGTACCTTTTGAAAGTCACTATGGATTACATTAAAATGGAACTTCTAGAATTATATACTCGCATCAGAGCGTAATAAAATGTCCTTTGGAAATCAATAAATTGGCCATCCTAGTGGCTCTAGAAATAGAAACTTCCTTGGAACCATAAAAAATTCTTATATGTGTTTCATAAAGACCATGCCAGAAGAATGATTATCTTTTCATACTTATATTAAAATATTCCAAGAGAAAGAATAAGCTTTACATACTTATGTCAAAATATGCCAAAATGAGGAAACGTTAGCTTTACATACTTCTTACGGATTACTCTTAACACGTTCGCCTTGTCGTCTCTTGAACTTATTTAACATGAAAGTAATTCTAAGGTCAGTGACCTTCGACTTTCCAGCTTGTAATTGTACCACCAATTACCCATAGGAACCAATCCCTTATTCATTTCCTTATACTAGTTCATTACTAGTTTCGAAGTTAGCGGAAATCGGACATCATCTCCCCTATAACTTTCCCAATCCAAAATTCCGTTCTAACCTCCAAAACTTAGCATCAAACCAACAAAAACAATCAGAAGAATATATACAAGTAAACCCCTTCAACATTACACAACACAAACTCCAAACAACTCACTTAAAACTACGATACCAAAATAGGGTTTTTAATCTCTATTTCGTAAAACCTTTAACCACACCAACTGGGGTGTCATATCTCTGCAACCAGAAGCATATAAAGTCATTTTTAGTCATGTTACATCCCTTAAACACTACAAAACAATGCTCAACACAACACCACAATAACAACGACTCTAGCCAAACTTTAACCCATTAAAATTGCATCAAACCAATCCCTACATGACCTACAACGTTCTTTAGTGGTAAAATGTATATTTTCATGTTTCTAATATGTATTTATAAATTCATAATATGTCTAAACCCTTAACAAAACGTGGGAGAAGATAGACAAGCCATAGCTTGCTAGAACTCACTAAAACTTGCCTCGAAAGTTCACTTAACTTACTAAAAATTGATGGGCCATTTGCGTCCCTTCTACGCTGACCCAAATAGTAATTTTATGCTTTTAAACACAGTCATGTAGCTATTGTATACCTTAAATAATTAATTTACGGAACGAAAGTCAGAGGCTTACCTCAAATTGGCCAAATCTGTGGCCTCCTTCTCTCCTTTCTCAATTTTTTTCTCTTCTTTGTTGCTGATTTTTGGGTGAAAATGACTTAATAATCATCACAACATGTATATATATGTGTCCTTACAAGGGGAAATATGGCAGCCCCTAGGGTGCCACCTCATCCATGCACCTACTTACATGCTGCCACATGGCAGCGTGGGGTCCACCCCAAGCAGGTGAGTCACCTACTTGGTCCAAATAGGTGCATCACCTACTTAGTCCAAGTAGGTGCATCACCAACCTACTTCCAAGTAGGTGCTACGCCTCCTTCCGCCTCTCCCATGGATTCATAATCTTGTCTCACTTCAAGAGTCTATGTATTCCTTGATACTTAAGCTCGACATGTACTCAAGTATCTTAATATATAAAATGTCCCAAGTAATAGCTTTCACAATTAAGTCGAATCCTACAACTCACTACTTGACCTCCAACTTCTTCCAGATTCTTATAACCCTATTTCCAATCTTCTCTATTATGGAGTATCTCTTTCACCTTTCCTTAGGATTATTTGATAGGGTTATAGATTATCCGAATCATATGATGACTTCTAAGAAACTTAAGAGCCTTCCCAAAAAATTAAGAATCTTAAGAAGCGTTCCAAGGTACAAAAGTAAGGGGTGTAATAGTGGGTTATGAAAGTGCAGCTCTAGGACCTCTTGAGTAAGGGATTTATCATTCCTTGTGTGTCGCCCTTGGTGCTTTTGTTCTGTTCATAAAAAAGACGGATGGTAACTTGCCCATGTGTATTGATTATAGGCAGTTGAGTATAGTGACCATCAAGAATAAGTACTCGATGCCACAAATTGATAACTTATTTGACCAACTCTAGGGTGCAGCAGTGTTCTTTAAGATAGACTTGAGGTCAGGGTATCACTAGTTGAGGATTAGGGAGTCAGATATCCCTAACACTACTTTCAGAACACGATACAGGCACTATGAGTACTTAGTCATGTCTTTCTTGTTGACTAACGCCCCCACAACATTTATGGATTTGACAAATTATGTCATCAAGATAGATCGTCTTTATGCGGTCAAGACCTACTTAGACTCATTTGTCATTGTATTCTTTGATGACATCCTAGTCTACTTTGAGAGAAGAGAGCAACATGAGTAGCACCTGAGGATAGTGCTTCAGACCTTGCAGGACCAGTAATTGTATGTCAAATTCACTAAGTGTGAATTATAGCTTAAGTCTAAGGCATTCCTAGGACATGAGGTGTCTAAGGATGGGATTATGATGGATCTGACGAAGATAGCAGCAGTTCGTAATTGGGATAGGCCCATTTCTCCTACGGAGGTCCGAAGTTTCATCGGGTTGGCAGGGTATTACAGATAGTTTGTGGAGGGTTCTCTTCTCTTGCAGCACCTTTGACCAGATTGACTCAGAAGAATGTTCCTTTCCAGTGGTATGACAATTTGAGGTGAGCTTCCTAAAGCTTAAAGCCTTTCTTACTATAACTCTGATTCTTACATTTCCTGTCGATGGCTAGGGATTTATAGTGTATTATGATGCTTCAGGTGTTGTCTTGGGTTATGTTTTGATGTAATAGGGTAAAGTTATTGTATATGATTCCAGGCAGTTGAAGGTGCATGAGCATAACTACCCCACACATGATTTGGAGTTGGCGGCGGTAGTCTTCGTGTTAAAAATTTGGAGGCATTCCTTGTGTAGAGACCATTGTGAGATCTACACTGACCATCATAGTCTTCAGTACATATTAAGCCAGAAGGATCTTAATTTGATATAGCATAGGTGGTTGGAGTTGTTGAAGGAATATGATGTCACTATTTTCTATCACCCGGGTAAGGCAAATGTAGTAGCAGATGCTTTGTGCTGGAAGGTGGTGAGTATGGGGAATTAGCCATTCTTATCCATTAAGGAGCGGCCTTTAACTTTGGAAATTTATTCCTTAGCTAACCAGATGTTTCTTCTTGATATTTTTGAGCCGGGCAGGGTACTTGCTTGTGTAGAGACTAGGTCTTCCTTGATGGAGCAAATTCGAGCACAATTGTTTGAGGACCAACAGTTGAGGGTGACCCGTGATAAGGTATTGAATAGGAAGACTAGGATGGCAATCTTATATCCGTAGGGCATTTTAAGGATTGAGGGTCGTATCTATGTTCCAAGAGTTAGAGATCTAGTCAGGCCCATCCTTGAGGAGGCCCATTGTTCTAATATTCCATTCATCCCGGTGCGGCAAATATGTATCGCAACCTAAGATAGTGTTACTAGTGGTTTGAGATGAAGCACGACATTGCAACCTTTGTGACTAGGTGATTGAACTATCAGCAGGTTTAGTTCGAGCATTAGAGGACAGGTGGTTCGACCCAACGACTACTCATTCAAGAGTGGAAATGAGAAAGGATATCTATGTACTTCGTAGTGTATTTACCGTATACCTCCAATGGTTTTGATTATATTTATTTCATCATAGATCGATTGACAAAGTTTTCTCACTTCCTACCGGTCCATACTACCCACACTTCACAATGTTGACACAAATTTACATTCAAGAGGTAGTCTGATTGCTTGGGGTGCCACTATCTATCATATTAGATGATGGTACTCAATTCACCTCATATTTTTGGGGGGGTCTATACACAAAGAATTGGGTATCAGCTCAGCACAACTTTCCAACCCCAGACTAATAGTCAGTCATAGAGGATCATTCAAGTCATGGAGGACATGCTATGGGTCTGTGTTATTGATTTTAGGGGTTAGTAGGACCATTCCTTGTCTTTGTCAGAGTTTTCATATAACAATAGCTACTATTCGAGCATCAACATGGCATATTTTGAGGCATTGTATGATAGGAGATGTCATTCCCTAGTGGGTTAGTTTGATGCCTTTAAGGTTAGGCCTTGGGGCACCAATCTGCTGTGTGATATAATAGACAAAGTTCATAATATTCAAGAGAGGCTCTATACTGCCCAGAGTAGGAAAAAGAGTTATGTTGATTAGAGGATGCGACTGTTGGAGTTTATGGTTGACGATTGAGTATTCCTACTAGTGTCTCTCCCATGAAAGGCGTAATAAGATTCGGGAGGAGGGGAAATATTAGCCCTAGGTTTATTGGTCTTTTTGAGATCTTGAGACAGGTAGGGGAGGTAGCTTATGAGTTGGTCTTGCCCCTAGAACTTTTAGGTGTCCACCCTGTGTTCTATGTTTCTATGATGCAGCAGTACATCCCAGATGAGTCACACGTGCTTCAAAGGGATTCAATTTTATTTGATGACTCCTTGTCCTTTGAAGAGGAGCCTGTAGCTATATTGTACAGTCGATTTATGAAGTTGAGGTCAAAGGAAATTCCATCAGTTAAAGTCCAAAGGAAACATCGTCCGGTCGAGTAGGCTCCTTAAGAGACCAAGCAAGACATGCAGACTGAATATCATCATCATTTTGAGCCACTAGGTACCTCTCTTCATGGACTTTCGAGGATGAAATTCCTTTTAATAGTGGATGTTGTAATGACCTTCTTTTCATGCTATTGCATTCTTTACCATTTTACCCCTTCTTATAGCTTCTGTATAGCTTATATGTGATGTTGGGATAGGTGGAATGCTTCCTAAGGTGTTAAGTTGAGTTTTGAGGTGGTTTGACATTTTTAAGGGTTATGATTTGAAAGAGTTGACTTTTGTCAACATCTGGAGATTCAGGCACATTATGAGAATTCTAATGATTCCATCAGCTCCAGAAGGTCCATTTTGGTCTAGAAGGAAGGTTGTTTGGGTTTTAGTGTCTTCGTTTCGAGTTGGTGAGATTAGTCTTTCTAACTTTAATATTTTGGCCAAATTTGACTTCGGTCAACATTTTGGGTAAACGCGCTTGATTGAAAATTCCGTTAGAGTGGTTAGACACTAAGTTTGGTCTAGAAGGATCTTTGTTTTGGTTTCCGAGGTTATCGAAATGAGATTTTGATCGGCTACGCATTTTGAGTATTTTCTTTGAAAAATCTTTGAATTTGGTCAACATTTTGTGAAAATGACCTCCGTTGGGAAATCCGTCGATTCCGTTGAATCCAGAATATTATTTTAGTTGGGTAGCATATTTAGCTTGAGAGAATCGGGTTCTAACCCAATCCAAGACTCCCCATCAGAGAATTTGGCAACACCAAGTTTATTTTGCACCAGCAGGGATCTGGTGCCGTCACTAAAGCGACTCCTGGTCGCTTAAACAAGTGCCGCTAAAGAGGCCAGGAGGTCGCTAAAGCAATAAGGTACCTGTGGTTGGAGGTCGCCAAAGTGACATGCCATTGTTTAAGCGACTAGGTGTCGCTAAAGCAATTCTCGCTTCTTTGAGGTGGTCTCTTAATAGAACACCTGGTGTTCGCTTAAGCGACATCAGAGGCATATTTTTGGTCCATTTTTTTAGAATTTGAGCCCTAACTTTCAAGACTTATTTTTCTCTGTACATTTGGGCGATTTGGGTAATTCAAAAGTCTATATTGCATCGATTTTTGAGGGAAATCCACTGGTACATTCATAATTAGGATAAAAGGCTTCCTTTGAGGTAAATCTCCCTATTTCCTTCCTTTTGGCTATTTTAGGGCTTGAAATTGGTGGAGTTGTTTCAACTCTTTCGGTGCTCGAAATGTGACCATTTTTGGAGCACAAGTTCCTTGAGCCTATTATGGCCTTGTGGCAGAGTTGTTTTTTGATTTCATATGTGGGTCTCAATATTGATTTTTGACTCTTTTTATGGTTCCATTTTTAATTATAGCAATATGGGTATCATTGGCCTTGTTTTGATATGTTCTCCGAAAATTTTATAGAGTGACATCGTTTCGAGATTGCCTGTAAAGGAAAGACTAAAGTTTAGCGGTTCAGGTGCGGTTTTGGCTTTGAGGTGGGTTATGGCTTACTGTTGTTTTACTTGGTTGGGTTAAAATTGGTATATTTTGAGTAGTAATGCATGATTAGGGTGGTGATTTAAGTGTTGATATCCTATTGAGAAATTTGGAGTTGATGATCATTATTAGTGACTAGTTAGGGTTTTAGTTGTTGGATCCTTAGTCAAGGTGATATCTTGACTTGTATATTTCATTTAGAGTCCTTAGAACTTGCTCCTAAGTAACTTGAACTTAGGATGCCTCTTGGTTGACTTGTTTTTTTCGGTTGGTAACTTGATATGATTTTTGGCTTATGCTTATGCCTTAGTTGCTTATGACATGGAAACATTAGGCCCAGGCCGTGCTTTCAGTACACGGTATCTTAGGTGAGTCTCATATGATTTTTGACATACTATTCTCCTTATTTACCTTGACGATGTTAAAAGCCCTTTTTAAAAGAAATAGTAAAAGATGATAATAGAACTTTTGGTTGATTAATAAATAGGAGAGATTTAAGGAAAACCGGTGATATCTAATTTTAAAAACATCATAGTTGATCAGCTCGAGGTCTGATTTCGGGCGGCCCTTATTGACTTTGGGCTATACTTTATTTCATTTGATAAGATTGAGGTGTGAATTTTGGGTAGCCTATTGATATATATTTTGGGTTATTATTTCGATATTGATGAGCTCGAGGTATGATTTCAGACTTTCCGTTGTTTGATGAGCTCGAGGGTTATTCCGGGCACTTTATGATATTTTTGGAGAATATTGAGCCTTAACTATGAGTTACAATTGTGCATTCTTCTGGTATTTTATCTGTTGAGATTATTGATATGACTACATGATTGGTTGGACTTACTTGATTGTTGTATGATTATTCCCGTATCCTTTTTTCCCATATTTATAGTTTATGCTCCTCTCTTATTTTTATTAGTATCATGGTACTGCTTATTATATATTTGTTCTTTTTGAGTATGACCGACCTATGATGCTTACTGAGTACCCCATGTTTTGGTACTCATACTGCACTTCTGCATCTTTTTGATGCAACTCCGAGTTTGAGCCACCCCTAGTGCACGCCTGATCATCTGTAGCGGTGCCAGATTCGGATTATGGTGAGCTTCCGGAATTCAAAGACTTGCTATTTTCCCTCTTTTGTACTGACTTACACTTGTACTTTTAGATAGTCAGATTTGTATTGTATAGATATACATTGTCAACTTTTGTACTTAGTAGCTCTTGAATATGTGACATCAAGTCCAGGATTGGTCTAGTGTCAGTTCGTCATTTTTTGTCATTTTCGGCCTTTTTGTATATTTTGTATCGTATTTATATATCTATACCTCTACTTGATTTCCTTTTTCATATTTAGCTTCCTTCCACATTTTTATGTTATTTATTATTTAATTAAATTGAGGTTTGACTTCTGCTTGATTTGGGTTTGTATTTTCTACTCGAGGGTTATAGTAGACGCCATCATGGCCCGGATTCGGGTCATGACATTATGATTTTTAAATGTTTTCAAGTTTTACTTATTTTTTCATGATATTTGTCATGCATCGCATATTCATATTGATTATGTCCAATTGTCATTGTTCATGCATGCTCTCACATAGTGCATTTCATATAGTAACAAATATTTTTTGCCTATATTGTATCATAATATAGCGGCCGATGATCATTCTACGCACTATGCTCGTGTCTAGATATTGAGATTACTTTCTATTTTTGGTGATTCTTCATATTTCAAGGATGTGAAATTTATGATATTCTTTTAAGTCCATGACTTTTACTTCTGATGTTGGTGAGCTGAGAGCTTGTCCTACACCACGTCTAGACAAGTAAAGGCATGTTAGATTGTTATGGAGTCTATGATGTCTTATTTCAGAGATTTTACCTTATTTTCCTTTATGATGAGATTTTCCCTTAGAGAATTTTAGTTTGAATTTCTGATTTATTCTTGTGGAATTTGTGACAACCTATATATTTTAAGGAGACTAACTCACTAAGCTATACGAGCAAAAAATTGTATTTTTGCCTTACATAGTTGGTTGGCAAGTTTTTCGGAGAATAAGATTTTAAATGGGTGATCATATTGAGTATTACTTAGAGTATTTCACAATAAGTTTTATACGAAAGTTAGAGGACCAAGGAAATTTTGTAACAATAGTAAAAGTTCAAGGTTACATCACTATGAATTATTTCATCTGATCTCATGTATAGTCAGACTTGGGATAAGCATATATCCCTGTATAGAAGGAGTTAGAAGGCCTACTACATATCAGATTAAACATAATAGAGTCTAATTTCCAATGTAAAAACCGCTCATCAATATGAATTTGGAGTGAAAAAATATGTGTGTTTTACTACGGACTGCCAGAGGCCTAAATTGGTCACGTTGGGCACGTGACCAGAGAATGTTAAGTCATTCTAAATGTTTTAAAACTATTATGTACGTCTTGAATTCATTATAGAATGATCCTAAGTAATTTTAGAAGTTGTTTATTGTTGTTTCTTCAACCATTTCCTCTCCTAAAGCTCTAGTTTAGAAATAAACCAAGAATTAAGTGTATTCTTCAACCTTTCCTAGAGTTCACTCAAGTCCCTCTTCAGAAACAAACTTTACTCTAGTTAATACGAGTTTAAGGAACTTATTTTCTTCAATTAATGTATGACTACGTTCCTTACTCTTATGTATGCGATATTCTTGATGTTTTAGTTTTATTTTATGCATAGGACTCATAGGATGGTGATAGGAAGCAGTAATTCCAAGTTTCGCCTATTTTAATTGATGTTTTTAGGAGGAGAAAGTATGTGGGGTGGACTGGATGCTACTGGTTACTATATTGGTGTCATTTAAATATAGGGTGTTGTTATTAATGATACAAAAGATTGAATACTATGAACACCGATTAATTTGAACGTCTCTTCAGTTTACGCCTGGTATGTATTTGTTAAATTGACAACATGACTTGAATGTTTTGTGTAATTCTTTAAAGTTGAATTTTCATTGGATGATAATTTGTCTTGAAGGAGCAAGCAAAAATTCAATCGTTTTAGTACATTAGAGGACTCAAATCAAGGTATGTAACGACGCCCTCTTTCCTTAATTTTCAAGCACGAAATGGTCTATAATTGTTCACATGTTTAAGATATATGAATGCTAGGCAAACGATGGTATATATACAATTGTTGTCATTGTTGTAAATTGAGTTTGGAGACCCCTTATCATGGGCACTGTGAGCTGGTCCTATTTGTGTTTTCATTAAGAAGGAATTATATATATGAGTTCCATGTTTCCATGTGAGTAAGGCCAAAGAATTAAGAACTATTTATGACTAGAGACACAACAAGTTAATAATGGAAGTCCAATTATAACATTGTCAATACGAGTAAAGAAAGCACTTTATGGGCAGGATATATATGTATATATATAGATCCTAAATGTTAGTGGATTATATAGAAATAGATAATACATGCTCTTGTTCAAGATATACGCTAAGGCGATAGATATATCTTTGTGACATTTGTCCTTTTTAAAGTTGTTTAAGTATTGGGTAGGCGTACTTATATATGTTATTTTAAAGCTTTATACATTAAATGTACATAGTTGCAATTCACGAGTCTTAAAGAGGTCTATTCAGGCTGCAGTCAT
This sequence comes from Solanum dulcamara, assembly GCF_947179165.1. NCBI lineage: Eukaryota > Viridiplantae > Streptophyta > Magnoliopsida > Solanales > Solanaceae > Solanum > Solanum dulcamara. Next base: position 47,122,943 of record NC_077239.1, read on the forward strand.
ATAGTCAGCTTGCTTATGTACTATGTTTATTAGAAATACTAGATATGAGCATGGTTGACTCAATCGGTGATAATGGTTATGACTTTATGGTACACTACCGTTAGAGTAATATTAGTAGGCATATACGGTAATAGCTGCAGCTATAGTTTACTACACCACCGCGATGGACATGCCTGGTGGGAAGATGTTTACCCTATTATTACAACACCATGATAGGTATATCTTGTGGGCATGTGCTTATTAAGTTACTACACTAGTGCGATGGCCAGTTAGCTATACAGTATCACCATTATGACGTGATTAGCATATAGTTCACCATTAGGGTAGTATGATTTGCATATGTGCTTACTTTCTTGTCTCCCTCTAGAAAGGTTATGTAGTTATCAAATTTTATCTCCCAAAGTCGTAGGTTGTTTCTATCCCTAACTCAAAGTATTTTTGATATAATTATGTTTACAACTTTCAGCCTTACATACTGTTACATGTTATTTGTCCTAACATCCCTTTGCTAGGGAATGCTGCATTCGTACTGCAGGTGCAGGTAGAGACCTGAGTTGTCAAAAGTAGTAGGTGTCCGACTTCAGTTGAGAGTTGGTATGCTCTTTTCTTTTAGGAGCTAGGTTGTAGTTTGACAGTATTATGTTTTGATCTTTCGTATGGGTAAGATAAGGCCCTGTCTTGTGCACTGTGTTGGTTACTCTTTAGAGGCTTTTTTGGACGTGAATGTACAGTTTAGCTCAAGTTGGTTTTATGATCCTATCGGCTTTCGTTGCTTAGTTTAGTTTTATTATGGCCTAGCTGACCTTATGTTGTTTTCAAATTTTATTTAGCTGGACCTCGTCGGTCTAGGTTGTTGTGATAGGTGGCTTGATTGGCCTAAGTATTACAGTTTTAGATGTTATATAGTCGGCTCCTTGACTCAGTCACCATCGAGACGAGTATTGCCCTCCTCTAGTTCTAGGCATTACAAACTTGGTATCAAAGCGAATTCGTGTCATAGGGATTCCACAAAGCCCTATCTAATAGAGTCTTGCTTATGGGTATGTTGTGTACCATACTTATAATCATGAGGCTACAAGACATTTAAGAGTTTTTAGACATCTTTCATTGATTGTTTGTGCTATAAAGAGAAGTCATTAGGTTATATGGCATCTAATTTGTGCTATTATTTTAGAATATGCAGGTGACAAGGCAAATGGCTACATGATTGATCGGCATGACTTCAGTAGAGGGTAGTAGTCACTATCTAAATGAATAGGTCAATGGATTAGAGGCTCAAAGCGAGTCTCCTGCTCCAGGTATTACAGCTCCTCCAGCTCAAACTAGAGCTACCTCAAACATACAATGAACTCCACTAGCTCTAGTGTTACATAAGGGTGACAAAGTTGCTAACCCTCCAACACCTATCACATCACTAGAATCCCTAGAGGAAGAGGGCTTTAAGGGATCCGTTCAGTTGATGGCTTGTATAGATGATGGACAGGAATGATGGTTGGAAGCAGTAGAAGTGCTAGAGATCATGTGACTATGAGTTTTAGAGCTCCTGAGTTTCTAACCCTAAATCCTCTAGTTTTCAATAGATTTGATCCAAATGAGGCCGAGATACTCAAAGAGAGCAAGAATAGAGAAAGAGAGCTAGGACTATGGGCTTCTATAAAGAACCTCAAAGAGACCTCGGGGCTCAGTCATCTAGGTAGTTAGCTAGACCTATAGAGAGTGATTCATCCCATTTATAGGGTCAGCAAAAAAATTAGAGTTTGGTCCCTTCACCACGATAGGGGCATTTAGAGTAGGGAAGACAATCATTTCCATATTGTGCCTATTGTAAAAAACCACATTCTTGACCATGTCGTCAGGAGAAAAAATGTATCTTATGAGTGTGGTCACCTGGGTCATATTAAGTGATATTGTCTAAGCAGAGAGAGAGGTCATATGGTCCAACAAGCGGGATTGGGATCATCAAAAGCTCTATCACCTTTAGTTTTCCCTCCAAGACCTGGTACTCAATCCACTTCAGTTCGTGGTAGGGGGAGAGGGGAAGAGGCATCAGGTTTAGGGGACGTGCAAACTCAATTTTATGCATTATATGGTCGGCAGGACCAGGAGGCATTATCTCACAGGTACATTGATTATTTATTCTCATATAGTATATTGTTTGCTTGATCCTGGTTCTACCCTCTCTTATGTTACTCCGTTTATTGCAAGTCAGTTTAAAATAGTTCCTGAATTATTATTTGAACCATTTGTTGTTTCTACTCCAATTGGCGAGTCTGTGTTAACTAGAAGGGTTTATCGAAACTGTGCAATGTTGGTATGATGTATATTTACCCTGGATAATGTAATAGACCTTGAAATAATTGATTTTGATGTTATTATGGGCATGGATTGGCTAGTAGCATGTTATGCAAATGTTGATTGTCGAGCGAAAATTGATAGATTTCACTTTCCAGATGAGCTAATCCTAGAATAGAAGGAAAATGTTGTTATGCCTAAAGGTAAGATTATTTCATAAATTAGGGCCCAGAAGTTGATATCCAAAGAGTTTATTTCTCTTTTGGTTTGGGTTAGAGACTTGGAAAGCAAACCTGCTCCTCTTCAATCAACTCCGATGGTAAATGACTTTCCAGATATTTTTCCAGAAGATCTACCTAGAGTCCCTCATGAAAAGGAAATAGATTTTTCCATCGATCTACTTCCAGGTACTCAGCCTATATCAATACCTCCCTATAGAATGGCTCTAGCAGAGCTAGGAGAGTTTAAGGAGTAGTTGAAAGATTTGCTATAAAAATGTCATGACCCAACCCTGTAGGCCATGATGGGTGCCCAAACTGGACACTCGTGTGTACCCTTGCTAACTATAAGTAAACCAATCTCCTATTTGTGTCATAGCGTGCTAACAAACAAGATAATATATAAGTCGACGAGTCTATCATAACATATAGGCACAACTGTTCACACATACATATACAACCCACATACATGTCCAAAGACCTCTAAGAGTAAGAACATTAACATATGGCAAGACAAGGCCCCCGCCGTACCCCTGAATAGACCACTATATACATTATACGATCAACACCCAAAAGCTATGCTCCGAAATAGAGGAAAACTTCCGACATAGCTGAGTGGGAGTCCTAAGCTAGCGAATCTCTAAATTAAGTACTTGTACCTACGAGCATGAAACACATGTCCCCCCCCCCCCCCTCCGAAAGAAGAGAGGTCAGTACGATATATGTATTGAGTATGTAAGATATAACACATCATAACTGAGACCATAACTGCAAAAAGGATGCAGGAGACAAGTGTAACAATTAACAAATTAATGTACCAACACCTTAGACACGTAATCATATACGTAAGCATACACCATACCCGACTCACTAAGGAACTCGGTATCATAACTATTTCATCATATTACCATATCACTACATCATCATCCTCTCTCATCATGTGTATAATTTCATTAGGTCATCGTATACAGCATCATATCATCATATATGGCATAATCTTATCGTACATGTCATCATAGTACGTACGGTCCACTATGGGGCTCGGGGTCACAAGTGCACCCCTATATTTTCATATGCATGCCTACGTAAGTATCCGACCCTTTAGTAACGGACTTGGTGAAAGAGTTGTTTATATAACGTACCACACTCGGCCCCTTTATGGGAATCTGTGTCATTATCACATAGTAAAATATACTGAGGAACGTTCGTCCCGATTCATAATTTAAAATAATACCGAGGAATATACAGCTCAATCTACATTTTCATCATATCATCATATGTATATGTATCCATCTTGGGACTCGGTGAATAACTTCATCACCTACGGTGTCATCATATGCTTCAACTTTATCGTATACAAAATTTCATCATTGTATACTATATACATATATACATACCCGACCAGGGACTCAGTAAAGGAGTAATAAAGTTGCGTACGATAACATACCCAACCCATCGGGGGACTCGGTGAAAGAAGGGTTAATGTATGCACAAGTAGAGTAGTGAGAAATCATATGCAACTAAATCATCTCCTAAGACTCAATGAAACAATCAAATGAACCGTCACTTGAAGACTAGGGAAATAATTCTCCGAGGTACCCTGTAGATGTTATTAGGAATTTCATCAATTAGGGCCTCAGGAACCACAGGCATGTACCAAGATTATGCCACATAGTTTATGCAATCAAAGACACACATTATGCAATCAGACATATAGTTTATGCAATCAGAGATACAACTTATGCAATCAGAGACATTTATCCTCTCAGAGCCTTTCTTAATAGGATCTTTTATCTCCACTTACTATTCAACATATAGATGGTTCAAGAGTAATAATTTAACTACTTTAGGACCTTTAGTATTCAGAAGTGACTACATGTCATGAATTACATTCGAAACCTATAAATGGAATTACCTCTAAACTCATATCAGACATCATTTCCCTTACCTTAATCCCCTTTTCAAAGAGAGAAATAGGCAAGCCTTATATGTACTATTGATCATCATACAGAAGACATGAAAGGGGGGACTCCACTTTTTGTAAGAGTTCCAACATCCAGATGTGAACAAGGGTATTGAATCCTACTCAATGCTTTATGAATGGAATGACTCCCAAAATTTGTATATAAGTAACTAAGGCTAAGACATGCCAAGAGAAAAGAAAGGATAAGCTTCACATACCTCTTACAGATTACTCTTAACCACGTTTGCCTCATCGTCTCTTGAACCTATTTAACATGAAAATAATATTAAATTTAATAAACTTTCACGGTGTACTTTCCAGTTCCATCACCAAGTATCCACATGAATTGTTTCCTTATCCAATACCCTCGACTAGTTGGTTACTAGTTCGAAAGTTACCGAAAATCGGGCAGCATCTCCCCTATAACTTCAACATCCCCGAGATTTCAACTCGGCCACAATAATAAAAAACAAACCAAAAACAAAAACCAGCATAATATTTACAAGTAAATCACTTCAACCTTACACAATACAAGCTCCAAACAACTAGCTCCAAACTGCGATACAAAAATAGGGTTTTTAACTCTTTATTTCGCAAAATCTTTACTCATACCAAACAGAGGGTTGTGTGGCTTCAACAATAAGAACCAAAAACCTTTTTAAAACAATTTTAATCCCTGCAACACACAACCCAACCAGCTTCACCTGCAGCACCACAACGACAACACCCTATGCGACTTCAATTTATCTATGACGACTTCAATTTAGTTTGTTTCTGGTGTCTAGCATCCTTATTCAATTTTTCAACTTAGAACCTTATTTAAGAAATGTATCACACCTCATAAAACCATCATAAACTCCAGTTCAAAAGAGAAAACCTTACCTTGCCCAAAACTCGCCAAACTCGCCAAAACTTACCTTGGAAGTTCCTTTAGCGCGCCTAAAACTTCTTGGCTATTTGCTAACGTTTTGGGCTGCTCCAAAACATAAATTTATATTAATAACACCTTCATACCTTCGTTTTATACCTTATATAACTAATTCATGGAACAAAATCGGAGAACTTACCTCTTTTTCTCCCCACAATCGAAGCTCTCTCTTCTCTCTAGCTTAAGTTTCTTTTCTCTTTTCTTCTAGACTTTTCTTGAAATTTGTTTGATAAAGTTGAACCCTAAAGGATAAGTACGACTTAAAAAGTCATAAAACATATATATAGACTCTACTTTAGCGGGTGACAGGTGTCAATCCCTATGTGGTGATACGTGTTAAGCCCTCATACGGCCAATGCACCACCTTCTCCACTTAGGGGATGCCACGTGGAATGTGGGGTCCCACCCACCTTGCTTCAGATGATTCCATGTGTCACTACCTTATGATTCCACGTGGCACTCTCTCATGAGCTACCACGTATCGCTTTTTTTTCCTCCTCGTGGGTTCGTAATCCCGTCTTAGTTTACAAACCTATGTAATTCTTGCTATGTAAGATTGGTATGTACTCAAGTAGCTTAAGTATGTAAGATTTTCAAATTGGTAGCTTACTTAAGTAAGTCGAGTCCTACGACTTATTATTTGGCCTCCAACTCCTTCCGGATTCTAATAACCATATTTCCAATCTTCCCTTCTATGGGGTGTCACATTCTATTTTCTTAGAGTTATTTGATAGCGTTGTTGCTGACATGGTAACTTCTAAGAATCTTAACAAACCTTAAAGAAACTTAAGAAGTTTAACAAGCTTAAAAACCTTTCAAGAAACTCATAAGCCTCTGAAAGGTACAAAAGTCTTTCAAGATACAAAAGTACGGGGTATAACATTCTTCCCCCCTTTAGAACATTCATCCTCGAATTTTAACTCGACTCATAGGGTTTTACAAGGATTTTGGGAGTTCTCTATAACCATTTTCTTCTAATACTTTAAGGAGTTTAAACTACTTTTGGATATAGGGAATAAGTACAGATATCTCTCCTCTAGCCTTTTGTAACGTATCCAAAATGTTATAATTGTATTATCCTTCTAATTACCAACCATGCCGCAATTTACTTATTTCCCAAAGTCAGGTGTACTCCTAGTTTAGTCGGATCTTATCGTTACCATGGATACAATCTCTCAAGATATACTACAATTTCATATCTCATTCTCTTTTTATTTCAAAATAAATTCGGCAGAGTTTCCTCTATATTCCTTACTATCCCAAACCTGTACTCAAAAAATAGCAACAATGCCTCAAAGGTCCAACATATATATATTCATATCACCGCCACACAAGGTACCCAATATCAATAACATTATAAAATAATTGACTTACCTCGTATGTCTAACTCGAACTGCACCCGTTACACTTTCCTGTCTACTTTTTCCTTCAATCTTCGACATTACATTTCAATCATATTTCAATTTTTTTACCTCATCCAGCATGCCTCCTCCTTCACACCATTACTTACCTGTATACTGGGTAGCTTCCAATATCATCCATCATTTTGTTTTGTACATATTGTTCTTCAGCTGAAACCAAAGGTTAGAAAAAGGAATTTCATATCCTATGACTAGGCTTTATCACACGATCTTAGATATGAAAGAAAGGTGACAACCTAAATTCCCTGTAGCCTCTAATTTATGGACGTGGCACATAATACACCGATAAACAAGACACTACTAGACACGGTTTGTACACATTCTGAGGAAGGACTACTCTGATACCACTTCTGTCATAACCCAACCCCGTAGGCTATGATGGGTGCCCAAATTGGACACTCGCGTGTACCCTTAGTGAACACTCACATGTACCCTTGCTAACTATAAGTAAACCTTTCTCTTATTTGAGTCATAGCGTGCCAACAAACAAGAAAATATATAAGCCGACGAGGCTATCATAACATATAGGTGCAACTGTTCACACATATATATACAACCCACATACTTGTCCACAGACCTTTAAGAGTAAGAACAGTAACATATGGAGGGACACAGCCTACACCGTACCCTTGAATAGACAACTATATAAATTATACGATCAATACCCAAAAGCTAGGCTCCGAAATAGAAGAGCACTTTCGACAGAGCTGAGTAGGAGTCCTAAGTTGTTGGATCTCCAAAGTAAGTACCTTTACCTGTGGGCATGAAACATACCCCCCCCAAAGAAAGAGAGGTCAGTAAGATATATGTAATTAGTATGTAAAACATAACACATCATAGTTGAGACCATAATTGAAACAAGGATGCGGGGGACAAGTGTAATAATTAACAAATTAATGTACCTGTACCATAGTACACATAATCATATACATCATCATAACCGTACCCGACTCACTAAGGAACTCGGTATCATAACTATTTCATCATATTACCATATTACTATATCATCATCCTCTCTCATCATGTGTATAATTTCATTAGGTCATCGCATACAACATCATATCATCATATACGGCATAATCTTATCGTACATATCATCATAGTATGTACGGTCCACTATGGGGCTCGGGGTCACAAGTGCATCCCTATATTTTCATATGCATGCCTACGTAAGTATCCGACCCTTTAGTAAGGGACTTGGTAAAAGAGTTGTTTATATAATGTACCACACTCAGCCCCTTTATGGGAATCTGTGTCCTTATCACATAGTAAAATATACTGAGGAACGTTCATCCCAATTCATAATTTAAAACAATACCGAGGAATATACAGCTCAATCTACATTTTCATCATATCATCATATGTATATGTATCCATCTTGGGACTCGGTGAATAACTTCATCACATACGGTGTCATCATATGCTTCAACTTCATCGTATATAAAATTTCATCATCGTATACTTTATACATATATACATACCCGACCAGGGACTCGGTAAAGGAGTAATAAAGTTGCGCACGATAACATACCCAACCCATCGGGGGACTCGGTGAAAGAAGGGTTAATGTATGCACGAGTAGAGTAGTGAGAAATCATATGCAACTAAATCATCTCCTAAGACTCAATGAAACAATCAAATGAACCGTCACTTGAAGACTAGGAAAATAATTCTCCGAGGTACCCTGTAGATGTTATTAGGAATTTCATCAATTAGGGCCTCAGGAACCACAGGCGTGTACCAAGATTATGCCACATAGTTTATGCAATCAAAGACACACATTATGCAATCAGACATATAGCTTATACAATCAGAGATACAACTTAGGCAATCAGAGACATTTATCCTCTCAGAGCCTTTCTTAATAGGATCTTATATCTCCACTTACTATTCAACATATAGATGGCTCGAGAGTAATAATTTAACTACTTTAGTACCTTTAGTATTCAGAAGTGACTACGTGTCATGAATTACATTCGAAACCTATAAATGGAATTACCTCTAAACTCATATCAGACATCATTTCCCTTACCTTAATCCCCTTTTCAAAGAGAGAAATAGGCAAGCCTTATATGTACTACTGATCATCATACAGAAGACTTGAAAGGCGGGACTACACTTTTTGTAAGAGTTCTAACATCCAAATGTGAACAAGGGTATTGAATCCTACTCAACGCTTTATGAATGGAATGACTCCCAAAATTTGTATATATATAACTAAGGCTAATACATGCCAAAAGAAAAGAAAGGATAAGCTTCACATACCTCTTACAGATTACTCTTAACCACGTTTGCCTCATCGTCTCTTTAACCTATTTAACATGAAAATAATATTAAATTTAATAAACTTTCACAGTGTACTTTCCAGTTCCATCACCAAGTATCCACATGAATTGTTTCCTTATCCAATACCCTCGACTAGTTGGTTACTAGTTCGAAAGTTACCGAAAATCGGGCAGCATCTCCCCTATAACTTCAACATCCCCGAGATTTCAACTTGGCCACAATAATAAAAAACAAACCAAAAACAAAAACCAGCATAATATTTACAAGTAAATCACTTCAACCTTACACAATACAAGCTCCAAACAACTAGCTCCAAACTACGATACAAAAATAGAGTTTTTAACTCTTTATTTCGCAAAATCTTTACTCATACCAAACAGAGGGTTGTGTGGCTTCAACAATAAGAACCAAAAACCTTTTTAAAACAATTTTAATCCCTGCAACACACAACCCAACCAGCTTCACCTGCAGCACCACAACGAAAACACCCTATGCGACTTCGATTTATCTATGACGACTTCAATTTAGTTTGTTTCTGGTGTCTAGCATCCTTATTCAATTTTTCAACTTAGAACCTTATTTAAGAAATGTATCACACCTCATAAAACCATCATAAACTCCAGTTCAAAAGAGAAAACCTTACCTTGCCCAAAACTCGCCAAACTCGCCAAAACTTACCTTGGAAGTTCCTTTAGCGCGCCTAAAACTTCTTGGCTATTTGCTAACGTTTTGGGCTGCTCCAAAACATAAATTTATATTAATAACACCTTCATACCTTCGTTTTATACCTTATATAACTAATTCATGGAACAAAATTAGAGAACTTATCTCTTTTTCTCCCCACAATCGAAGCTCTCTCTTCTCTCTAGCTTAAGTTTCTTTTCTCTTTTCTTCTAGACTTTTCTTGAAATTTGTTTGATAAAGTTGAACCCTAAAGGATAAGTACGACTTAAAAAGTCATAAAACATATATATAGACTCTACTTTAGCGGGTGACAGGTGTCAATCCCTATGTGGTGATACGTGTTAAGCCCTCATACGGCCAATGCACCACCTTCTCCACTTAGGGGATGCCACGTGGAATGTGGGGTCCCACCCACCTTGCTTCAGATGATTCCATGTGTCACTACCTTATGATTCCACGTGGCACTCTCTCATGAGCTACCATGTATCGCTTTTTTTTCCTCCTCGTGGGTTCGTAATCCCGTCTTAGTTTACAAACCTATGTAATTCTTGCTATGTAAGATTGGTATGTACTCAAGTAGCTTAAGTATGTAAGATTTTCAAATTGGTAGCTTACTTAAGTAAGTCGAGTCCTACGACTTATTATTTGGCCTCCAACTCCTTCCGGATTCTAATAACCATAATTCCAATCTTCCCTTCTATGGGGTGTCACATTCTATTTTCTTAGAGTTATTTGATAGCGTTGTTGCTGACATGGTAACTTCTAAGAATCTTAACAAACCTTAAAGAAACTTAAGAAGTTTAACAAGCTTAAAAACCTTTCAAGAAACTCATAAGCCTCTGAAGGTACAAAAGTCTTTCAAGATACAAAAGTACGGGATATAACATTCTTCCCCCCTTTAGAACATTCATCCTCGAATTTTAACTCGACTCATAGGGTTTTACAAGGATTTTGGGAGTTCTCTATAACCATTTTGTTCTAATACTTTTAGGAGTTTAGACTACTTTTGGATATAGGGAATAAGTACAGATATCTCTCCTCTAGCCTTTTGTAACGTATCCAAAATGTTATAATTGTATTATCCTTCTAATTACCAACCATGCCGCAATTTACTTATTTCCCAAAGTCAGTTGTACTCCTAGTTTAGTCAGATCTTATCGTTACCATGGATACAATCTCTCAAGATATACTACAATCTCATATCTCATTCTCTTTTTATTTCAAAAACAATTTGGCAGAGTTTCCTCTATATTCCTTACTATCCCAAACCTGTACTCAAAAAATACCAACAATGCCTCACAGGGACAACATATATATATTTATATCACCTCCACAAAGGGTACCCAATATCAATAACATTATAAAATAATGGACTTACCTCGTATGTCCAACTCGAACTGCACCCGTTACACTTTCCTGTCTACTTTTTCCTTCAATCTTTGACATTACATTTCAATCATATTTCAATCTTTTTACCTCATCCAGCATGCCTCCTCCTTCACACCATTACTTACCTGTATACTGGGTAGCTTCCAATATCATCCATCATTTTGTTTTGTACATATTGTTCTTCAGATGAAACCAAAGGTTAGAAAAAGGAATTTCATATCCTATGACTAGGCTTTATCACACGATCTTAGATATGAAAGAAAGGTGACAACCTAAATTCCCTGTAGCCTCTAATTTATGGACGTGGCATATAATACATCGATAAACAAGACACTACTAGACACGGTTTGTACACATTCTGAGGAAGGACTACTCTGATACCACTTCTGTCATAACCCAACCCCGTAGGCCATGACGGGTGCCCAAATTGGACACTCGCGTGTACCCTTAGTGAACACTCACATGTACCCTTGCTAACTATAAGTAAACCTTTCTCTTATTTGAGTCATAGCGTGCCAACAAACAAGAAAATATATAAGCCGACGAGGCTATCATAACATATAGGTGCAACTGTTCACACATATATATACAACCCACATACTTGTCCACAGACCTTTAAGAGTAAGAACAGTAACATATGGAGGGACACAGCCTACACCGTACCCTTGAATAGACAACTATATAAATTATACGATCAATACCCAAAAGCTAGGCTCCAAAATAGAAGAGCACTTTCGACAGAGCTGAGTAGGAGTCCTAAGTTGTTGGATCTCCAAAGGAAGTACCTTTACCTGTGGGCATGAAACATACCCCCCCCCCCCCCCCAAAGAAAGAGAGGTCAGTAAGATATTTGTAATTAGTATGTAAAACATAACACATCATAGTTGAGACCATAACTGAAACAAGGATGTGGGGGACAAGTGTAATAATTAACAAATTAATGTACCTGTACCATAGTACACATAATCATATACATCATCATAACCGTACCCGACTCACTAAGGAACTCGGTATCATAACTATTTCATCATATTACCATATCACTATATCATAATCCTCTCTCATCATGTGTATAATTTCATCAGGTCATCATATACACCATCATAACATCATATATGGCATAATCTTATCGTACATGTCATCATAGTACGTACGGTCCACTATGGGACTCGGGGTCACAAGTGCATCCCTATATTTTCATATGCATGCCGACGTAAGTATCCGTCCCTTTAGTGAGGGACTTGGTGAAAGAGTTGTTTACATAACGTACCGCACTCGGCCCCTTTATGGGAATCGGTATCATTATTACATAGTAAAATATACTGAGGAATGTTCAGCCCGATTCATAATTTAAAACAATACCGAGGAAAGTACAGCTTGATCCACATTTTTATCATATCATCATATGTATATTGTCACGACCCAACCTTGTAGGCCGAGACTAGGGTCGGACATAGACCCCCATCTATATAACTATCAAATCTGAGGACCATCCACTATAACTCCAGTGAGTGATAACATATGTGTATACGTATGGCCTCTTTCATTTACATCATATCATGAATGGGCATGCAGGCCGATAAGGCTGCCTTAACCTAATAACATTTACAATATGCCTTATACGCATAACTAAGTAAAAATTGTAAAAAACCCACATACATATGTCTACAGACCTCTAAGAATATCAACGGTAACATATGGCGGGACAGGGACCCTACCATACCCATGAATAAGCAACCATATACATCAAGGGTCAGTACCAAAATCTGGGCTTTGGCACAATGGAGCGCTTCCAAATCACTGAGTGGAAACCCTAAGTTGGTCGATCTCCAAAGTAAGTACTTGTACCTGCGGGCATAAAACGCAGCCCCTCGAAGAAAGGAGGGTCAGTACGATATATGTACTGAGTATGTAAAGCATAATATATCATAACTGAGACCATAGCTAAAACAGGGATGCAGGGGACAAGTATAACAATTAATGAATTATTGTACCTGCACCTTAGGACACGTAGTCATATACAACATCATACACTATGCCTGGACCACTAAGAAACTCGATGTCATAATTATTTTATCATATTACCATATCATCATATATCATACCCGGCCTATTATGGGACTCGCTGTCATAGTCACAATATCATGTCATTATTTATTTCCATCATGCATATTATTTCATCATATCATCGTATACGGCGTCATATCATTATATATGGCATAATCTTATATGTCATCATATTACATCCGATCCATTATGGGGCTCGGGGTCACAAGTATATCACCATATTTTCACATGCATGCCTACGTAAAGTATCCGGCCCTTTATTAAGGGACTCGGTGAAGGGAGTAGTGTACGTCTATAGCGTACCATCATCATATATATACATACCATACCCGGCCCTCTAGTAAGGGACTTGGTGTTCCTTCTTTATATCAACATACATATCATTATATTATATCCATCCGGGGATACGGTGAATTATCATATTATCGCGTCTTCATATCATGATATCATCACATGTGGTATTTCATCATCACATGTGTCATAATACCACCCTTACATACACTTCCTGGCCCGAGACTCGGTGAAAGAAGTAGTAAAGCTATGCACAATGATGTTCCCAGCCTTCTTAGGGGACTCGGAGGAAGAGTGGTTATAGTATGCATGATTAGAGTAGTAAGAAACCATATGCAAGTAAAGTCATCATCTGAGACTCAATGAAACAGTCAAGTGAACCATCACTTGAAGACTAGAATAGTAATCGTCTTAGGAATCGTAGGCATATATCAAGACAAAGCTGAATAACTTATAAAAGTAGAGATGCTTATCGTCGTAGAATACTTAGGTATAAGAACTTATACATTCAATTAGTATTCATCATATAGAGACTCGAGGGTAGTAGTTCAACTACTTCAAGAACTTTACATTCAGATGTGACTAAGAGTAATGGATCACGTCTTTACATATAGAAGTCTCAAGGGTGATAACTCAACTACCTTAAGAGCCTTAGCATTTATAAGTAAACACGAGTGATGAGTTATACTTGGAACTTACCATGGGAACTACCTCCATACTCATACCATATTTCATTTCACTTCCATTTAAGACATTCCGAAAGAAAGAAGAGACAGACTTTACATATACTACCTTTCATCATATCAAAGCCTTTAAAAGGCAATAACTCAACTATTATAGGAGTTATAACATCAAAAAGTGAATGAGACTCATGGTTCATGCTTGGAATTCATGAATAGAATTACCCCAAGCTCATATACATATAATTCAGAACTTACGTCTAGGACATGCAAAAAGAAAAGAAGGGATAGCCTTACATACCTTTACACGAATTAACTATTAACCATGCTTGCCTCGATATCTCCTTAACCTATTAATATGAAAGTAATACTAAGATTAATAACCTTTCACTTTCCAATTTCCAAATATACAACTAAGCACCCATAGGAATCATTTCCTTATCCATGCAACAAATCACATGGTACCATGTGGCAGGTGGGGGTCCACCCCAAGCAGGTGAGTCACTTACTTACCCCAAGTAGGTGCATCACCTACTTGTCACCTACTTGCTTCTATTTGTAAGTTCAGAACCTAGTTTTTGATCCTTTTCGTAGGTTCGTAGCCTCATATCACTTTAAGAATCTATATAATCTTTGCTACTTAATCTCGAAGTATACTCAAGTAGCTTAATTTTGTAAAATGTCCAAGTTGGTTACGCGAGTAAGTCGGGTTCCACGACTTTTTACTTAGCCTCTAACTCATTCCACATTCTTCCAAATCTATTTCCGATCATTTGGGATGGCCTCATCCTCCCTTCCTTAGGATTTTTTAGTCATATTATAGCCAGTAAGGGTCACCTCGCAACTTTCAAAAAGCTTAAGAACATGTCCAAAGGTACAAAAGTACAGGGTATAACATATATGTGTCTGGACTGGGACTCGGTGAATAACTTCATCACATACGACATCATCGTATGCTTCAACTTTATTGTATATGGAATTTCATCATTGTATACTTCATACATATATACATACCCGTCCTGGGACTGGGTGAAGGAGTAATAAAGCTGTGTACGATAATGTACCTGGCCCATCGGAGGACTCGGTGAAATAAGGGTTACAATATGCCTGAGTAGAGTAGTGAGAAACTGTATGAAATTAAATTATATCTTGACACTCAATGAAATAGTCAAGTGAACCGTCACTTGAAGACCAGGGAAGTAATTCTCGGAGGTACCCTTTAGATGTTATTAGGGATTTCAGCAATTAGGACCTCAGGAAGCACAGGCATGTACCAAGATTATGCCACATAGTTTATGCAATCAAAGACACACATTATTCCATCGGACAACTAGCTAATGTAATCAGAGATACAGCTTATCGAATCAGAGACATTTATCCTCTCACAGCCTTTCTAAATAGGAGCTTATATCTCTACTTACTAATAAACATATAGATGGATCGAGAGTAGTAATTTAACTATTTTAGGATCCTTAGTATGCAGAAGTGACTACGAGTCACGAATTACATACGAAACCTATAAATAGAATAACCTCTAAACTCATAGCAGACACCATTTCCCTTACCTTAAGCCTCTTTTTCAAAGAGAGAAATAGGCAAGCCTTATATGTACTACTTATAATCATATAGAATACTTTCCATGTGTCATTCCCTCATGATGCCATATGGCACTCTCTCATGGGCTGCCATGTGTCTCTTTCTTTTTCTCCTCGTGGGTTCATAATCTCATCTTATTTTACAAACCTATGTAATCCTTGCTACGTAATCTTGGTATGTACTCAAATAACTTAAGTATGTAAGATTTTCAAATTGGTAGCTTACGTAAGTAGTTCGAGTCCTATGACTCATTACTTGGACTCCAACTCTTTTCGGATTCTCATAACCATATTTCCAATCTTCCCTTCTATGGGGTGTCACATTCTCCTTTTCTTAGAGTTATTTGATAGCGTTATAGCTTATCCGTATCACATGGTAACTTCTAAGAAGATTAACAATCCTTAAATAAACTTAAGAAGTTTAAGAAGCTTAAAAACCTTTCAAGAAACTCAAAAACCTCTCAAGGTACAAAAGTATTTCAAGATATAAAAGTACGGGGTATAACAAAAAAGGTTTCCTCAGGCCTAGCATATCACCATGGGTGCACCAGTATTGTTTGTGCAAAAAAATAATGGATACTTACGAATGTGTATCGACTACAAACAACTGAATAGTCCTTTTCCAAAATAGATTTGAGGTCAGGATACCACCAGTTATGAGTTAGGGAGGTTGATGAACCTAAAATGACCTTTAAGACTCGATATGATTATTATGTGTTTCTAGTGATGTTATTTGGGCTTTCTAATGCACCAACATCCTTGATGGATCTAATGAACAGGGTATTCAATCCCTTTCTTGATGTGTTTGTGATAGTCTTCATTGATGACATATTTATTTATTCGCGATCAGAGGTTGAGCATACAGATCACCTAAGAGTTGTGCTACAAACTCTCTAGGAGCACAGGTTGTACACTAAATTTACTAAATGAGAATTTTTGATAACATCTGTAGATTTTCTTGGTCATGTAATTACGGATGAATGTTTAATTGTTGATACCCATAGAATAAAAGCTATAAAGAGTTGGCCTAGACCACTGAATCCTGTAGAGGTTCATAGCTTCCTTGATTTAGCGGGATATTACCACAGATTTATTGAAGGTTTCTCTATCATATCTGTGCCATTGATGAAGTTGACTCATAAAGCAGTTAATTTCTAGTGGTCAGAGGAATGTGAGCAAAGTTTCCAAACGCTAATGGACAAGTTAACTTCAGCACCTGTCTTGACCCTTCCTGATGGTACAAAGGGTTATGTTGTTTATTGTGATGATTTTAGAGTTGAGTTGGGTTGTGCTCTGAGACACATGATAAAGTTATCGCCTATGATTCTACATAGTTCAGGAAGCATAAGCAGAATTACCCTACCCATGATCTAGAATTAGAAGTAGTAGTGTTTGCATTAAAGATATGGTGTCACTACTTTTATGGGGTACATATTGATATCTTCACGGATCATAAGAGTCTCTAGTACTTAGTACTTAGTTCAGCAGAAAGACTTGAAATTAAGGATGTGAAGGTGGTTAGAATTGCTAAAAGATTATACTGTGAATATTCTACACCATCCAAGGAAAACAAATGTTGTAGCATATGCTTTAATCCACAAGTCTATGGGAAGTTTGAGTTATGTAGAGGATTACAAAATTAAAATGATAAAAGTCTTTCACCAATTGGCTAATTTACTGATTCGATTGCTTAATACCGAAGATAGAGATGTAGTTGTTTTGAATAAGGTAGTGTCATCCTTGATAGCAGAACATAAGAAGCAACAATATGACGATGTAGAGCAAAAAAAGCAGAAACCTATTTGATTGTGGACCTGATGGAGTTCTCAAATATCATGGTCATCTATGTGAGCCTAATATGATCAAGCTACTATATCAGATTATGAGTGAAGCTCATTACTCCCGATATTCAGTACATCCGAGTTCCAAAAAGATGTATCATGATGTGAGGAAGTTATACCCTTGGAATGGTATGAAAATAAATATTATAAATTTTGTTGCTCATTGTCCTAATTGTCAACAGTTGAAGGTCAATCACCAAAGGCCTAGAGGCATAACTCAAAATAGAAATTTCATCATGGAAATGGGATGTAATTAACATAGATTTCATTAAAGGTTTACTTCGATTGAACAGGAAGTGTGATTCTATTTGGGCGATTATACACAGATTGATAAAATCAACTTATTTTTTGCCGGTTAGGACTACCTATGTTGCAGAAGATTATGACAAACTTTATATACCTAATATATTTTACCTACATGGCATCCCATTGTCCATTATTTCAAGTAGAGGTGCACAGTTTGTAGCAAACTTCTAGAAATCCTTCCAAAAAGGTCTAGGTACCCAAGTAAGCATAAGTATTGCATTCCATCCTCAGATTGATGGAGAGGCTGAACGCACTATTCATACATTTAAATATATGTTGCATGCCTTTGTACTAGACTTCAAAGGAAGTTGGTATGATCATATACCTTTGATTGAGTTTACATATAATAATAGCTACTACACGATTATTAAAATGGCCCCTAATGAAGTTTTATATGGGCGGAAGTGTAGATCACCAGTAGGTTGGTTTGAACTCAATGAGGCAAAGTTATTGGGGCCAGATTTAATGTAGCAAGCTACTGACAAAGTAAAGCTTATTAGAGATAGGCTTCATACAACAATGAGCCGTAAAAAGTCTTATTCTTATGTGCGCCGTCAAGCACTAGAGTTTGCGGTTGATGATTGGGTCTTTCTAAAAGTATCTCCTATGAAAGGCATCATGTGTTTTGGCAACAAAGGCAAGTTAAGTCCTAGATATATTAGACCCTATAGATTTATTTGCAAGATAGGCAAGATAGCATATGAGTTGAAGTTACCCACAGATTTTTTAGTCGTTCATCTCGTGTTTCATGTATCAATGTAATATAAGTGCATAGGAGATCCAACACAAATTATGCCGCTTGGTGAAATTCAAATTACAGAGGAAATGGCCTATAGAAAATCCTTGTTGTTGTTCTTGATTATCAGGTTAGAAAGCTTAGGACAAGAGAAGTAACCTCAGATAAAGTATTATGGTGGAGTAATAATATTGAGGAGGTGACTTTGAAAGCGGAGGAAGAAATGTGGCAGAAGTATCCTCACGTGTTTGCATCAACAATATGATATTGAGGTATGTACTTTACTAATCACTATTGTAACTTAAAGATATGAATTTCAGAAATGTGTTAAAGAAACATTAACATTCATTCGAGGATGAATGTTTCTAAGGAGAGGAAGATGTAACAACCCGTATATTTTAAGGCAACTAACTCACTAAACTAAAGACGTATGCGCCAAAAATTATATTTTTGCCTCACGTAGTATGTTGGAGAGTTGTCGGGAGAATAAGATTTTAAATGGGTGATCATATTGAGTATTACTTATAGTATTTCACAATAAGTTTTATACAAAATTTAGAGGCCCAAGCAAATCTTGGAACAATAGTACAAGTTGAAGGTTAAGTGATGACGGATTATTTCATATGATCTCATATATAGTCTGACTTTGAATAGGCATATCTCCTAGCATATAAGGGTTTAGAAGACGTAATAAATATCAAATTAAATATAATTAAGTCTACTTTCCAACAAAAAGAACCGTTCATTAGTACAACTTCAAAGTGAAAAGATATGCCTGGTTTACTATGGATTGCACAGAGGCCTAAATTGGTCACACTAGGCACGTGACCAGCACATGTTAAGTTAATCTAAAGTTTTAAAATTGTTATATACGTCCTGAATTCATTAGAAAATAATCCTAATTCATTTTAGAAGTTGTTTCTTGCTAGTTTTGCAACCCCTTTCCTCTCCTAAAGCCCTAGTTGAGAAATCAACCAATAATTAAGTGTATTCTTCAACCTTGCCTAGAGTTTACTCAAGTCCCTCTTCGATTTGAAATAACAAAGTTTTCTCTTGGCTAATACAAGTTTAAGGAACTATATTTTCTGGAATTAAGGTATGACCATGTTCCCTCCTCTTATAAATACGATATTCTTGATGTCCTAGCTATATTTTATGGGTAAGACTCACGGGACGGCGATAGGAAGCCGTGAGTCCAAGCTTCGTCCATTTTAATTGATGTTTTGGTGAGGAGAAATTATGTGGAGTCGTCTGGCTGTTTTTGGTTAATATGTGTTTGTTGAATTGACAACATAACTTGGATATGTTGTGTAATTTCTTAAAGTTGAATTTTCATCGGCTATTATTTTTTATTGAAGGAGCAAGGGTAAATTCAGCTGGTATAGTACACGGCATCCCCTTTCTTTCATTTTCAAGTACGAATCTACGTCATTGACAAGACTATTATTCCTATGTTTAATACTCATGTTGAGGTATGGTATGGTCCTACGAAAAGGTTTGAAAGACATGGTAATCTTCTATAGTTTTTCAAACATTTGACATATATGAATGCGAGGCAAATGATGATATATATACAATTGTTGTCAAGGTTGTAAATTGAGTTTGGAGACCCCTAATCTTGGGCACTGTGAGATGGTCCTATTTGTGTTTTCATTAAGAAGTAATTGTGTATATGAGTTATATGTTTCCATGTGAGTAAGGCCATAGCATTAAGAACTATTTGTGACTATCGACACGATAAGTTAATAATAGAAGTCCAATTATCAAATTGTCAACACGAGTAAAGAAAGCACCTTACGGGAAGGATATATATGTTTATATACAGATCCTAAATTTTAGTGGATTATATAGAAATAGAAATATACGTGCTTTTGTTAAAAATATATGCTAGGGTGTCAGAAATATCTTTAGTACATCATCCATAAGCCCACTATATTTCTTGTGACATCCAAACCTTTTTAAAGTTGTTTAAGTATTGAGTAGGCGTACTTATATGCTATTTTAAAGTTTTATACATTATATGTACATAGTTGAAGTTCATGAATCTTAAAGAGGCCTATTGAGACTGCAGTCATACACTCAGCTCACTTATGTACTATGTTTATTAGAAATACTTTATATGAGCATGGTCGACTCAGTAGGTTATAGTGGTTATGACTT